>NC_041393.1:657646981-657731012 GCF_002162155.2 Triticum dicoccoides
GCGACGTCGACGGGGGCGGCGACGAGGGGCGGGGACGACCGGGGTCGGCGACGAGGGACGGGGGGCGGCGACGATCGGGGCAGGGCGGCGCGACGGAGGGAGGAAACAGAGGGAAGAACAGAGGGAAACTGAATTTTTTTCAAGTGTTGTATATATAGGATGGACCTTTAGTACCGGTTGGAGCCACCAACCGGTACTAAAGGTCTGTTTTGGCCAGGCCAAGCGGCGGGAAGCGCACCCCCTTTAGTACCGGGTGGTGGTTCCAACCGGTACTAAAGGGGGGGGGGGTCTTTAGTACCGGTTGGAGCCACGACCCGGTACTAAAGGTGTGCGCTGGCTCAAGGCGGTGCGCAAGTTTAGTCCCACCTTGCTAGTCGAAGGGCTACCGCACTGGTTTATAAGCCCCAATGCGGTAGCTCTCTCGAGCTCCTCTCCTAAGCAGGCCTACTGGGCCTACCAATTCATTGCGGCCATGTAGGCCTACTGGGCCTTTGCGGGCCTGCATCCTGGCCCAACAAAAGGTTGAGTTTCTAGTCGTATGCAGGCCGCTTTGGCCCAGTAGGTGGGTTTTTTTATTTTCTTATTTTTTTTGCTTTTTTATTTGTTTTATTTATTTTTGAGTTGTTTTTTGCTGCATTTAGAGTTTCTTTGTGAATATTTTTGCTTTAGGTACAAAAATTTACAAACTTTCATCTGTTAGTGCCGGTAGTTTTCAAATTTGAATAGTTTAAATTTTGAATTATTTGAAATTTGTGTGAATCACTAGTTTATGAATAACTTAACTTTGGAAAAAGATTTTTCAGTGATTCTTTTTTCTTATGTTTAATATTAGTGTGTTTTATCATTATATTCAATTTGGTAATGCTTAGGTTATTTAAAAAATGAAATGCCTTTGTAACATTTCAGTTTTCGTCAGAAACCCTGATACTTCGAAAAAGATTGTCCATTTTGTACACGAAGTATATCCAGTTTTTGCCGTAACCCTCTCTACTTTTTTGCACATGCTATTTGTATGAAATTATGATACCATGCCAACTTTCAACCTTTTCTGAGTTCATTTCAAATGCTTTTCAATTTCAGGGTCATTTAGCTGAAAAAAAATCAGTAAATGCATGAAAAAGAATATGTTTGCACATAATTTCTTCGCGTTTCAAATGCCAAAACACATAATTAACTACCCTAACTATTACAGACATTCCCTCGTGGGTGTGAAACACAGAAGAAAGTGATGATAGTGAAGCCGATCACATCTCAGATCTTTGGGTGTGAAACTTTTTCTTCTCGTGTGTCCCTTTGCGCCGTAGCCAGGGAAAATCTTCATCATTTAACTGGATGTTCGGGTCAATATTCACTATGAATAGAGCAATTTCATCAAACTTTTCATAATCTTCTGACATGTCTGTCTTGTCATCCACTCCCACGATGTTTCTTTTTCCTGAAAGAACTATGTGGCGCTTTGGCTCGTCGTATGATCCATTCGCTTCCTTATCTTTTCTTTTTCTCGGCCTGGTAGACATGTATTTCACATAAAAAACCTGCACCACATCATTGGCTAGGACAAATGGTTCGTCTGCATACGCAAGATTGTTGAGATCCACTGTTGTCATTCCGTACTGCGGGTCTTCCGTTACCCCGCCTCGTGTCATATTGACCCATTTGCACCGAAACAAAGGGACCTTCAAATCACCTGATCCATAGTTAAGTTCCCATATGTCCTCTATGTAACCATAATATGTTTCCTTTCCCGTGTTGGTTGTTGCATCAAAGCGGACACCACTGTTTTGGTTAGTGCTCTTCTTATCTTGGGCGATCGTGTAAAATGTATTCCCACTTATCTGGTACCCTTTGAAAGTCATTATATTCGAAGATAGTAACTGGGACAGCGAGTACGGGTCATTTTGAATATCGCCATCATCCAGGGCACGTTTCTGCAACCAACCGGCGAAAGTCCTCGTTTGTCCTTGTGTAATCCAGTCGTCAGACTTCTCCGGGTGTTTGGACTGTAGAAAATTCTTGTGTTCCTCCATATACGGAGCCACCAAGGCAGAATTCTATAGAACTGTGTAGTGTGCTTCAGTGAGAGAATGCCCGTCCATACATATTATTTGATGCCCTCCTAGCGTGCCTTTTCCTTCCAGTCTGCCCTTATGCCGTGATTCAGGAACACCAATCGGCTTAAGGTCAGGAATAAAGTCAATACAAAACTCAATGACCTCCTCATTTTCATGGCCCTTCGAGATGCTTCCTTCTGGCCTAGCACGGTTATGAACATATTTCTTCAAGACTCCCATGAACCTTTCAAAGGGGAACATATTGTGTAGAAATACAGGACCCAAAACATTAATCTCTTCGGAAAGGTGAACTAGGACATGCGTCATGATGTTGAAGAAGGATGGTGGGAACACCAACTCGAAACTGACAAGACATTGCACCAAATCATCCTGTAACCTTAGTATGATTTCTGGATCGATTACCTTCTGAGAGATTGCATTGAGGAATGCACATAGCTTCACAATGGCCAATCGAACGTTTTCCGATAGAAGCCCCCTCAATGCAACCGGAAGGAGTTGCGTCATAATCACGTGGCAGTCATGAGACTTTAGGTTCTAGAACTTTTTCTCTGCCATATTTATTATTCCCTTTATATTCGACGAGAAGCCAGACGGTACCTTCATGCTGAGCAGGCATTCGAAGAAGATTCCCTTCTCTTCTTTGGTAAGAGCGTAGCTGGCCTGACCCTGATGTATGTCGTCTTTTTCGTGCATACTTTGCTGGTCCTCCCGTGCCTCTGGTGTATCTTTTGTCTTCCCATACACGCCCAAAAAGCCAAGCAGGGTCATGCAAAGATTCTTCGTCACGTGCATCACGTCGATTGCGGAGCGGACCTCTAGGTCTTTCCAATATGGCAGGTCCCAAAATATAGATTTCTTCTTCCATATGGGTGCGCGTCCGTCAGCGTCCTTCGGAACAGGTTGTCCGCCAGGACCCTTTCCAAAGATTACCTTCAAATCCTTGACCATATCATGTACATCAGCACCAGTACGGTGGCGAGGCTTCGTCCGGTGATCCGCCTCACCTTTGAAATGCTTGCCTTTCTTTCTTAGGGGATGCCTGCTCGGAAGAAATCGACGATGTCCCAGGTACACATTCTTCTTACAACTATTCAAATATATACTGTCGGTATCATCCAAACAGTGCGTGCATCCGCGGTATCCCTTGTTTGTCTGTCCTGAAAGGTTACTGAGAGCAGGCCAATCATTGATGGTCACGAACAGCAACGCCTTTAGGTCAAATTCTTCCCCCATGTGCTCATCCCACACACGTACACCTGTTCCATTCCACAGTTGTAAGAGTTCTTCAACTAATGGCCTTAGGTACACATCAATGTCATTGCCAGGTTGCTTAGGGCCTTGGATGAGGACTGGCATCATAATGAACTTCCGCTTCATGCACAACCAAGGAGGAAGGTTATACAAACATAGAGTCACAGACCACGTGCTATGGTTGCTGCTCTGCTCCCCAAAAGGATTAATGCCATTTGCGCTTAGACCAAACCATACGTTCCTTAGGTCACCTGCAAACTCCTCCCAGTACTTTCTCTCGATTTTTCTCCACTGCGAACCGTTAGCGGGTACTCTCAACTTTCCATCTTTCTTACGGTCTTATGCGTGCCACCGCATCGCCTTCGCATGCTCTTTGTTTTGGAACAAACGTTTCAACCGTGGTATTATAGGAGCATACCACATCACCTTGGGAGGAATCTTCTTCCTGAGGCGCTCACCCTCGACATCACCAGGGTCATCGCGACTGATCTTATAACGCAATGCATCGCATACCGGGCAAGCATTCAAATCCTCGTACTCAACGCGGTAGAGGATGCAGTCATTAGGGCATGCATGTATCTTTTGCACCTCTAACCCTAGAGGGCAGACAACCTTCTTTGCTTCATACGTACTCTCGGGCAATTCGTTGTCCTTTGGAAGCATATTCTTTATCATTACCAGCAACTTTCCAAATCCCTTGTCAGATACACTATTCTCTGCCTTCCATTGCAGCAATTCAAGTGTGGTGCCTAACTTTTTTTTGTCAGCTTCACAATTCGGGTACAACAATTTCTTGTGATCCTCTAACATGCGCTGCAACTTCGTCCTCTCCAGATCACTTGCGCAGTTTCTCTTTGCATCGGCAATGGCCCGACCTAGATCATTAGTGGGCTCATCTGATGCCTCTTCTTCAACTTCTTTCTGCATTGCCGGCTCAACTTCTTCCCCCATTGTTGTATCATCGTATTCAGGGAACCCATGGCTAGGATAGCCGTCGTCGTCCTCTTCTTCTTCATTGTCTTCCATCATAACCCCTATTTCTCCGTGCTTGGTCCAAACATTATAGTGGGGCATGAAACCGGACTCAAATAGGTGGACGTGAATGGTTCTTGACATAGAGTAACTGTGACCATTCTTATAGCCAGCACATGGACAAGGCATAAAACCATCCGCCCGCTTGTTTGCCTCAGCGGCAAGCAAAAAAGTATTCACGCCAGTAATGAACTCGGGAGAGCATCTGTCATCATACATCCATTGTCGGCTCATCTTCATTACACAACACCGAATAGACCAAATTAATACAAGTTCATACATAAAGTTCATACATAAAGTTCATATACAACACTTAATTAAATGCAACATACAAATAACTCTCTAGCTAAAGAATTTAAATGCAACAACAAATGCGATGAAGATCGCAACTAAGGTAACAATTGATCCAACAGCATAATAATACCAAGCCACACTATCAATGACATATTTTCTAATCTTTCTAATCTTCAACCTCATTTTCTCCATCTTGATCTTGTGATCATCGACGACATCGAAAACATGCAACTCCAATTCCATCTTCTCCCCCTCAATTCTTTTCAATTTTTCTTTCAAATACTCGTTTTCTCTTTCAACTAAATTTAACCTCTCGACAATAAGGTCGGTTGGAATTTTCGGTTCACATACCTCCTAGATAAAAATATCTATGTCAACTTGATGGACATAATTTGTCATAAACACGAAATGCAACAACTAGTTTTAAAAGAGAATATACCACATCCGAATCATAACAAGGACGAGGGCCGACGGGAACGGATATCAAAACCATGGCACTATGTATAACAGACAACGTACGGGTAAGATAATTATACGAGTAACTATATATCCAAATCACATAAACATCAATTTGGTAATGTAAAACATACATGAACAAGAGCCTCACCAGAAGGTGGTGCCGGCGACGGGACGGTGCGGGCGATCGACGGTGGTTACGACGGAGATTTAGAAGGCACTAAGTAAACCACACCTACATATGCAAACTAAGTGTTATTTTTGTGCTCAAATTGCATATAAATCAAATACTAGCAAATATAATTATTCCTCCCAAATTAATCACTATACAAAGCATTGCAAGAGCTAATCTAGCAATGAGAGTTGAAAGGACAAAGTTGCTAACCTTTGTGATCATTTGAATGGATGGGGGCCTTCAAATCTTGAGAAATTTTGGGCAAAATTTGTGAGGAGCTCGAGGAGAGAGGGGGAAGAACAGAGGAAGTGAGTGGAAAGGGGAAGAACAGAGTGGCTCGGGGGGACGAAGGGTTTATGTACGTCGACCTTTAGTACCGGTTCGTGCCACGAACCGGTACTAAAGGTGCTGGACAGGCCCCAGACTGACAACACCCTGCCACCATCCTCTTTAGTACCGGTTCGTGGCACGAACCGGTACTATAGGTTCGCCACGAACCGGTACTAATGAGAACGGCCGGCTAGCCGTTGGAACCGGCACTATTGGACACATTACTGCCGGCTCAAAATCAAACCGGCACTAATGTGTCTAATATTAGGTCCTTTTTCTACTAGTGCATGTGTTAAAATAAAGGACATGGACCTACTGAAGTTTAGACCCATGGTTATTAGATTAGGAAGTGTTTTTTTTTTCACCCGTTCCAACGCACGAGCTTATTTGCTAGTACTAATAAAAGAAATAGGTATTCTTAGTCTGACATTAAACCCGCAATAGATATCAAATATTTTAAAAAATACTCATATCTTCTAAACCGTTACTCCAAATTTAACATGTTACATATGAATTTTGATTAGAAAAATATTAGAATCTGAATATGATGTTATTTTACCTGTTAACAATTTAAAAAATAATATCTATGGTGCAATCTTAATCAATAATGCATTATCCGTCATTCTTTCATCTATATCTATACCAATATAAAAAGACCCAAAGGGGCAGATTGGAACCATCTCGCCCGTCAAATCATGTTATCTAGCGGTTCAAATCGCTCCAATGTTGAGCACCAAACACGTTTAACACTCTAATTACCCACCACTGCCATTGGTTATGAACACGTTTTGACTCAACGTTATCCCATGAAATCTACCATGTAATTAATATCCTACCATTCCGGCGGAAAAAGTAATTGATATCTCCAAATACCAACGTGCAACAGATATGTCTTACCTAATATAACATGCAACTAATATCCTTACCTAATATAAACGTGCATTGCACGTACATTATTACTAGTATAAACAATATATCCTGGTTAATCTTTAGGGCCGATGTAGGTGTCATTTGCAAGCCATACACAACCATCCGTCAGCCCCTACCCATCGTCTCGTGTGTTGTCCCCATTGTTATGCATGCCCAAGAGCCTTTCTTATCTACCGTTGGGTTGCGACGAGCTTCGTGCACTTGATGTTGTCTTGGTTCATATTTATTCGATGATGGCGCAAGATCCCTCCCTAAAATGCTAATCGTTACGAATTCCCATGGTGGAGCTCCCAGTCAAGATTCATATTCAGCTACGGCAGTCGTTGATTGTGAGTCAAGGTTCGTGTTCAACTATGGCACTTATTGATTGTGGATGCTCCTATGCTACGCCATGGGGTCTGGTACGCACGTCAATGCGGTGAGTTAGGATGTTTGCAAAGTCTTGGTATTGTGATCTCTCAGAACACCCCACATGTACTTGTCTCTTTCATGCTGATGATCGTTCTGTCTGCTAGCCAGGTCATGCCTTCTGGGCATACATTTTTGTTTTCTATTCTTCTTTTACACATGTTATTTGTAAGGGTTTCGGCACGATTTCCATTGTAAATAAGGTCAATTAGTTCAGGTTTTTGATCTGGTTTCCATTATAAACTTGATCAATCTCTTATATTATGGCCACTTTGAGAAATATTTTTAGCTGAGGAACTCCCCCAGTAAATATAAATAAATATATCTATTTGACTCTAATTCTCCTGCACAACCAGATCGAAAGGGGGCAATAGAGGTAGCCCTTTGTCCTTGGGTCTGGGTGAGGATGTGGGTTTGTGTGAGTTGAGCATAGAAGGTAGCGCTTTGCCTCGCTTCGTGCGAGACAGAAGACCCTCATTGCCTCAAGTGCTTCCTTAATGATCCGGCTCGCGGAGGAGCCCAATCTTCTTTATTATATTTTTGCTTTATTACATTTATTATTATTTCTAAATGGGAAGAAATATATTTAAATTTTTAAAAGTTCATTGCGCGTTCAAAAAATGTTTCATGCAATGTTAAAAAATGTTTGTGCACCCTTTATAAAATATTAAGAGTATTGAAAAAAGTTCATGACCTTTAAAGATACTGATGCGTTTGAAAGAATTTTTTGTGGCATTTTAAAAATTATCAAATGTGAAAAATGTTCGCTCAATTTTTTCCAAAAATATTGCACCATTAAAAAATGTTTGTGAAATTTAAAAACGTTCATTAGTTTGAAAAAATATTCATAACGTTGTTTAGAATGGTTATTTAATGTAAATAAAGAAATATGTGTAAGTTAAAAAAACATGACGTACCATTCAAAAAATGCATGTGACCTTCTAAAATGTTTACAGGTTCCAAAACAAATATTTGTGACATTTTAAAACATGTTTATATAATGCAAAACAAAGTTTGCATAATATAATACTCCCTCCGTCGAAAAATACTTGTCGGAGAAATGAATAAAAATCGATGTGTCTTAGAACTAAAATACGTCTAGATACATCCATTCCTCCGACAAGTATTTCCGGACAGAGGGAGTAAAATGTTTTGTACTATTGTAAATTTTTTGAACATCTATTTGAAAATGTTTAACATCTCGTATAAAATGTTCCAAGTTTTCATTTAAAAAAAATGTTAATCATGTATTTGTACTCGGAATGCTATGGGTCCCACGTGGCGTTGCCGTTTCCATCTACTAGCCGTAATGCTGATTTGTTGTGTTGATTGCCACGATTTTGTATTCAGCATAGGGTTTGCTGAGCACCCGTGAAGTGACACTTAACATACCCTGCTATGCTGGCCAGCGATATATACCGAGTGCTACACTCTAAAAAACATATGCCGAGTGCATATCTGCCTTCACTGAGCACTGTAGATGCTCGGCATAGAACATTTTTTCTGAAAATGGATGGGAAATCGATCATGTTGCTGCACATGCCAATGTGGGCGATGAATATGTGCAAAGGACGGAGTAAACAGCAGGGTTGGCGAACGGATTATTGCAATTGACAGATGCTTATTGCAGGTTCTTTTAGCATTCAAAAAAAAAATTTGCAGAGGGAAATTATACGTGTTGCTTTGCCAAATTCGAATGCTGAAATTTGCTCCTGTTGCCGCACTCATGACTTTTATCGGACAATTTGAGGTGCGGCCTTACATACCCAGATGAAGGCAGTACATTGACTGATTTTGAACAACCCATATTTGCAGAAGTCATTTTTATATTGTACTCCATCAGCACCATAATATTTTTGACACTAGTGTGTCAAAAACGCCCAATTCCCCTTGATTCTTTTCCAATCAAGGAGTAGGAATACTATTGAAGCAGCTGCCTTATATGCCAAAATAATGAGTGCAAAAAGGTATGTCGGCAATCACAAACATTTAGATAGAAGTTGGACAATAGTTGATAATTAGGGAAAAGATAAACAAAAGTTTTACAAGTCATGCAAATAATTAAGGTGGAGAAATACTAAAACGCATAGATTAAATTGGAATTTGAGCACCTAGCCACGCTTCAGTTCCTTCTGGCACGCATGGAGATGACAATGCTAGTAAGTGCTGAAGGGCAACTCTCCTCCAGATGCTTATACCCCTCCGATGCCACCACAGCGTCAAGGATAGCAGGAGTGCTGACAATGAACTCGGCGCACTTGGCCCTGAGGTGTGAGCAGTTGTGCTGCTCAGCCAACGCCAATGTCGTCGCTGCCGTGTCGACCGTGATGCCGCCAGAGAGCTTGCCCGCGCAGATCACCTTGAGCCTGTCCAGCCCGTATCTGTCAGCTGCCGCAAGCAGATGTTGAGCCATCGTTGACACGGCCTCCAGCTCCAGGTCAAGTTCAGGCACGGTGTCGGTGTAGATAAAGCCAAGCAGCGCCCTGAACACTGCCGACTCCATGTCCTTGATCTCTACGCTCCGCGAGCACGCCTCCTTCATGTCCCCGAAGAACTCAGCCATGAAAACCCGGGACCTCGCCGCCAGCACGAGCTTGTGCGCGGCGAACGACTCGCCAGACACGAGAAAGGCAACATCAGATCCGGCTCCGCTTAGCAGGAGTTCACCAAAGTGCTCGTGCAAGTTGGACGGTGGCACTGACGGCGCTTCTTTAACTGGGATGGTTGGCATTGGTACTTCCTTGAGCACCGTGATGGTGCATTCCACAGTTAGAGTGTCATCCTCGAGGTAACCCGATGCCACTAGATGTAAGACAATAAGTTTTGGGGAACCAGCACAACCCTCTAGGGGTGGCTTATCTCATTATATATAATAGTTGTGTTACAATATGTACCATATACGTACATAGGTACAGAAGCTATACATAGTCTAACACCCTCCCTCAATCTTAGCCACTTTCTAAAGAACTGAGAAGGGTAAGATTGCGCCTACAAGCCTCAAACTGTGGCAGCGGTAAAGGCTTAGTGAAGATGTCTGCAAGTTGATCCTTAGATGAGATAAACTTGATCTGGAGTTGCTTCTGTGATACACGTTCCCGTACAAAGTGATAGTCAACTTCAATGTGTTTCATTCGGGCATGAAATACTGGATTTGCAGAAAGGTATGTAGCACCGATGTTATCACACCAAAGAATAGGAGGCTGTGGTTGAGACAAACCCAACTCCTGAAGCAAAGACTGCACCCAAATAATCTCTGCAGTAGCATTAGCCACAGCCTTGTACTCAGCTTCAGTACTGCTACGTGACACAGTAGCCTGTTTCCGAGCACTCCAGGCGATCAAATTAGAGCCAAAGAATACTGCATAACCCCCCGTGGATCGCCTGTCATCTGGACTACCAGCCCAATCTGCATCAGAGAAGGCCGAAAGGACCCGAGAGGAAGTCGGCCGAATATGCATACCAAATGTCAGGGTGAACTGAACATAACGAAGAATGCGTTTAACAGCAGCCCAATGAGTATCGCTGGGAGCCTGAAGATACTGACAAACCCTGTTAACAGCATAAGAGATATCTGGTCTCGTGATCGTCAAGTACTGAAGTCCACCAACAATGCTCCTGTACTCTGTGGCATCCGCAGGAGACAAAAGCTCACCATCAACAGCTGTTATCTTGTCGATAGATGACATGGGTGTGGTGGTCGGTTTGCACTTCAGCATGCCAGCTCTTTGTAACAACTCCAAGGAGTACTTCTTCTGCGTAAGGACAAGATCAGTAGCACGAGAAGTGACCTCAACTCCAAGAAAGTAGTGAAGCTTCCCAAGATCTTTGACCGCAAAATCAGCACCAAGAGAGCAGACAAGAGCATCAGCAGCATACTGAGAAGAGCTGACAAGGATAATATCATCGACATATACCAAAAGATACATAGTGACTTCTGGCTTCTGTAGAAGAAATAATGAAGTGTCAGCAGTAGACGGCACAAAACCATGAGCACGAAGGGCAGAGGCAACGCGGGCATGCCAGGCACGAGGAGCTTGCTTCAAACCATATAGTGCTTTGGAAAGACGACAGATATAGTCAGGACGATCAGGATCAGAGAAACCAGGCGGCTGTTTCATATAAACCTCTTCCTCCAAAAATCCATGTAGAAAAGCATTCTGCACATCAAGTTGACGAAGTGACCAACCACGAGAAACAGCAATGGAGAGAAGAAGCCGAATAGTGGTAGGCTTGACGACAGGACTGAAGGTGTCCTCATAGTCAAGACCATGACGCTGCCGAAAACCGCGGGCAACAAGTCGCGCTTTGTAACGCTCAATAGATCCATCCGAATGCTTCTTCACTTTGAATACCCATTTTGAGTCAATAACATTTACCCGTGGTGGTGGAGGAACGAGAGTCCATGTCTTGTTACGAAGAAGAGCATGAAACTCCTGCTCCATAGCCTCTCGCCAATGTGGAATGCGCAGGGCAGCCTGATATGAGCGAGGCTCAGAAGATGGATCCGCAACAGCAGCAGCCAAACAAGCAGCCAACCAAGCAACCGTACCATCCTTACGTTCCTTAGGTTTGAAAATGCCACTGCGACTGCGTGTATGTGGTCGGGACACAGGAACCACCGAGGTCGACGGAGCAGCCTGCAACGGGCTGGAGGACGGCGACGTTGACGAGTCAGCCGGTGACGAGGAGCCAGTCACGGTAGCCTCGGACTCGGTTGGCGAAGAAGGCCGACCCACCGGCGAAACCGGCAGAGCAGACGAAGCAGCTGGCGACTCCGGCATCACAGACCGGGCCGATGGCGAGCTCGGCATAGTGGGCCGTGGCGCGGCCGATGTCGCGGGCCGATCCGCTGATGAAGGCGACGTGAGGACCCAAGCCGCGGGCGAAGACGGCGTGATGGGCCGAGCCGCAGGCGAAGACGGCGTGACGGGCCGAGCCGCAGGCGAAGACGGCGTGACGGGCCGAGCCGCGGGCGACTCGGTGGCCGCTGGCGAAACGGACCGAGCAGTGGAGATGCTCGGCGCGACGGGCTCGTCGGGTGACCATGCATGGGCACGCGAATCGATGCCATGCAACATAGGGCGATCGACGTGCCCACCAGAAGACGACGATGATGATGGTGAATCCTCCAACAGCTCCAAACGAGCTCCACGTCCGGTTCCTGCACCATGGTTAGGTAACAGCAAAGGAGAGTATGCAACATCATCAAATTGGTCAGAAGCAACAGAGGATGAATGCAGGGATGGTGGTTCGACAGTGGACACAGGAAGGTTGGCAAAGGGAAAAACATGCTCATCAAACACGACGTCCCGAGATATATAGACACGATTAGTGGGAACATGAAGACATTTGTAACCTTTATGAAGAGAGCTATAGCCAAGAAAAACACACTTCTTAGAACGAAACTCAAGCTTGCGCTTGTTATATGGACGAAGATGCGGCCAGCAAGCACACCCAAATACCTTGAGAAAGGTATAATCAGGTTGTTCATTAAGGAGAACCTCAATGGGAGTCTTCATGTTTAAAACATGAGTAGGAGTACGATTGATGAGAAAGCATGCAGTGGTGAAAGCATCACTCCAAAACCGAAACGGAACAGATGCATGGGCCAAAAGAGTAAGACCAGCTTCAACAATATGACGATGCTTACGTTCGACTGAACCATTCTGCTGATGTGTATGTGGACATGCTAAACGATGAGCTATCCCAAGCGACTGAAAGAAAGAGTTGAGGTTGCGATACTCGCCCCCCCCAGTCTGACTGGACATGAACAATTTTGTGCTTGAGAAGACGTTCAACATGTTTTTGAAACTGAACAAAAATATCAAACACATCAGATTTGCGTTTAATAAGGTAAAGCCAGGTAAAGCGACTATAAGCATCAACGAAACTGATATAGTAATTATGACCGCTGACAGAAGTCTGAGCAGGACCCCATACATCTGAAAACACAAGTTCTAAAGGATGTTTCACCTCACGACTGGACTCCGAAAAAGGAAGTTGATGACTCTTCCCCTGCTGACAAGCATCACACACTGCTACATCTTTATTACTAGACAAACTAGGAAGCTCATGACGACGCAAAATATGACGGACAATAGGTGTGGCCGGGTGACCAAGACGAGCATGCCACTGTGACGGAGAGACCCGAACTCCACAGAAAACACGAGCGACACCAGGATGCTCCAGACGGTAGAGGCCCTGGCACAACCGCCCACTAAGAAGAATGTCCCTCGTGCCCCAATCCTTAATAAAAAGATCAAAAGGGTGAAATTCACAAAGCACATTATTATCACGTGTGAGTTTAGGAACTGAAAGAAAATTACGGGTCACAGATGGAACTCGAAGAACATTGCGAAGCTGAAGACTCCTATTGGCATGTCTAGTGAGAAGAGATGCTTGACCAATATGAGAGATGTGCATACCTGCTCCATTGGCGGTGTGGATCTTGTCGGAGCCATGATAGGGTTCACGAGTGTGAAGCTTCCCCATCTCGCTGGTTAGATGCTCTGTCGCCCTAGAGTCCATGTACCAGTGTGGATCGATGGAGTAGGACTGAGTGTGTCCCTGTTGCTTCTGCGGCGCGGGACGATCAGCCATGGCGACCTGACGGGCATTGTTGCGTGTATCTTTGCCGTCATTGCCAAGACCAAGGAAGCTTCGCTGGAAGCGCTTATGACACTTGGAGGCCCAGTGCCCATCGCGGCCACAAAGCTGACACACACGTGGACCGCCAGCCCCCGGTAAGGTCGCAGTAGGTGGGGGGGCCGAGGCGGGCGACGGTGGCAGCCCCAAGGGAGACCGGGGTGATGAAGAAGAGCGGCCACCCTTGGTGGCGGCGTTGGCCGAGAGGGAGCCAGTGCCCCTGGTGCGGCGAGTCTCGACCCGTTGCTCAGTGAGAAGGAGCCGAGAGAAAACCTCGTGTGCCAGCATGGGTGTCGAGTTGCCCCGCTCGTTGATGATCTCGACTAAGGCATCATACTCCTCATCAAGACCATTGACAATAAACGAGTTGAACTCGGAGTCGGTGAGGGGCTGTCCAATGGAGGCCAATGTGTCGGCGAGGCCCTTGACCTTGTTGTAGAACTCAGTGGCAGTGGAGTCAAGCTTCTGACACTCTCCAAGCCGACGACGGAGTGCAGAGACACGAGCCTGGGACTGCGCTGCAAAGGTGCGCTCAAGGATGGTCCAGGCCTCATGAGACGTCTTCGCGAAGACAACAAGGCCGGCAACTGCCGGCGAGAGCGACCCCTGGATGGAGGAGAGGTTCGCCTGGTCCTGCCCCTTCCAGACGCGATGGGCCGGATTGTAGACCGGACCGTGCACGCTGTCTACCAGCGCGGGTGGGCAGGGAAGCGATCCGTCGACGTAGCCTAGCAGGTAGTGACTCCCCAAGAGCGGGAGAACCTGCGCACGCCAGAAGATGTAGTTGTCGGCGGAGAGCTTGATGGTGATGAGATGACCGAAGTGAAACGGCGGCGGCGAAGACGATCCCATCGAGGAGGCTGCCTGGGGTGCAAACACCATGGAGGCAGCCGGAGGCACCGAAGCCGATGCGGGAGGAGGCGGGACCGCAGCCAGGGCGGGCGCCGCAAAGCTCGCGGCCGGTGCGGACGCCGCAAGGCCCGCGGCCGAGGCGGACGCCGCCAACCCCGCCAGCGGGGCAGTGTGATCCGCTTGCGGCAGGAGCGGCGGGACGACGCCTGCGGAGTCCGCAGCGGACGGCGGCGCCGCGGTGTGGACCACGAGGTCACGCCCAAGCGAGGGCGCCGGCGGCGTGGAGAAGACGGAGCCGATGCTCCTTGTCCCGATCGGAGCCGGAACAGAGACGACATCGAGCGGGAGGTTGAGCAGAGCCGCAAGAGAGGCCGGGAGGAAGCCCGCAGCAGTGGAACCGGTGGTGGCGGCGCTCGACATGGCGGCAGCGCGATCGGTGGCGCGGCGGCGGCGGTGAAGTCGGCGGCGGCTGCGGCGGCGGTGCGGGTATTAGGGTTTAGAAGCGGAAGCGATCGTAACCTAGCATGATACCATGTAAGACAATAAGTTTTGGGGAATCAGCACAACCCTTTAGGGGTGGCTTATCTCATTATATATAATAGTTGTGTTACAATATGTACCATATACGTACATAGGTACAGAAGCTATACATAGTCTAACACTAGATCACGCCTTGGCACAAGAAGAACAAAAAATGATGATGAGCAACCTTTTGGGCGCCTGAATGATCCTGACTGGCTTCTTATTTCAGATGGTTCAGCCACGCCTCGCGGATCAACCGGCCGACAACCTAGATTCGCCCTCACGACGGGCGTACGGGCTTCACTGAGAAAGGCAAGCTCTACTGCCACCCACGAACTGCGCTCGGGAGTATTACCAACCTTGCGGTGTAAATACGGATTTCCCACTCGTAGCCGTCGACGTTCCATCTAGATTTGATGGAATCATCGGAAGACATGGCCGACGTCGCACAAAAGCCACGGATCTTGAGCTGTTGCACGGAGCGCGCGGCATCAGTGAGGTCTGTGCAGGCATTAGCCATGACGGTGGTGAAGAGTGGGGATGTGGGAATACTGTGGACTGGAGTGCGGTGTGATTTATACAGCAGGGGTGGAAACTAACGAGCCAGGGACTCCTCGGGTAGGGTGGAGGTCAGCATGCATGGATATACTGGACTTTGGAAGTTGGATACTCGATCAATATCAATCAATACAGAATACCAACAATCGCCATGACTGTTCTAGCAGCCTTCTCGAGGAGTCGTCGTGGCTCTGGCCCACATGCAGCCGTTCAAAGGATATAAAAAAAAAGCTAACTCCCCCGCAAGGATAGTTGCATGCATTGTTCTTGCATTCTCTCTCCCCTGTCCCCAATCAACATACATGCGCTATATTTATTTTGATAATTTTGTTAAATCATATTTTTTTAATGTATTTTAACTCCTAGCGATAAAACCTTTAAAAACATGGGTCCATGGATACATTTCAAACTAATTTAAATTGCATTGTTTCAATCAACTAAAGCATATGATAAATATTTTGTGAAATTGAGTAAAATAATTGACATATGTGTTAAATGTTCTCAAATTTGAATAAAATGTGACTGAAAATTTCCAAACACCAATAGCATTCCAGTCATCTATCACAAATTTAGTCTCACGAAATTAACTTGCTTTCACTGATTACATATTTTTAGAGATACTTCAAATATCTAATGTAAAATCTCCCACAATTTAAGTAACAGTTAACTCACTTCCACAAATCTCAGAATATTTCACAAATTTAGTTTTCTTTCACTAATTACACATCTGTCAGACCATTCCAATCATATTTCACAAAAACATTACATGCTTTCAAAAATTAAATATTTTTTCTTTTAATTTAATTTCACTAACTGAAATTAAACCAGTGAAACAAGTGAAACGTGTAAAAAATTACGAAAAAAAATCGCACAAATAAATTAACTAAAAAATTGAAATTGTTAAGTACTCCCTCCGTCCTTTAAAGAGTGTACTTCCAACTTTCTTGGAAAGTCAAACTTTTTTATATTTGACCGTGTTTATATAATAATACACCAACATTTATGCCATCAAATTAGTAGCATTAGATTCGTGATAAAATATACTTTCATCATATACCTATTTGATTTCACAAACATTGATATATTTTTACACAAACTCGGTCAAACTTTGAAATAGTTTGACCCTCCAACAAAGTTGGAAGTACACTCTTTAAAGGACGGAGGGTACCTAATTTTTACACTATATTACTAGTATACGAAATAAGTATATGGAATATATGATAAAATGGGAGTGAAAATAAATGATAATATTAAAAAATATTTTCTTATAAGTGACATTACTGCAAATGAAACAAGTGGCATTCGTGAAATTGGATTGAAATAAATGAAATTAAACAACTAAATATCTGAAATAAAAATTAAAACAATTCAACAATTATTATAACAAAATTTGTGAAATCCAGTAGAAATAACAATTTAAATAACAAGAACTTAATTATGATTAGAACAATAAAATATAAACTAGTTAAACACCATCCAATATTGCTCTTGTGTTAGGGTATTTTCACTAGGAATTAAAAAATGTACAAAGTTTTGAAAGCTAAATTTGGATGGCGATATCAATCACAAAAAATCACAATGAATAAATTGCATGTCTCTTACTTTGCAAAGGTAGAATGTTAGAGCTACACATGCAACCTTCCTTTTCTGTGTACACATTCTTCAGACGCTCTCCAAACACCTCATCGCCTCTCCTAGTGTGCCAGTTTGCAAGAGGTTTCGTTGTGGAGGCCTGCTCTGACATGCGGTCAATAGGACAATGAAGCCAAGCACACCACAGGAAAAGTGACAATGAGGCTAGTCGTAATGAAGAGTATCATATACTAGTATATGGAATATATGATACTACTTCCGTAATGCATAGTATCATAAGTTAGTATTTTATATTGTCTTATTAATTGTCATGCATGACACAAAGTAATACAACATTTAATATGATATGATATCATGATATGATACCACATCCTCTCTCCCCTTAGGCTGGTCATAGTGGGAGTAACATAGGTAGTAACATAGATGCCACATAAGTAAAAATGTTGATGTGGCAAGTAGTTAATGAGGAGAGAGGAAAATAGAGTAACCTAATATGTTACCATCACATAGCGCTTTCCAATACAAAATGAGTCTACAAGACAATAAATGATCATGTGTATGTTACTCCACATATAACACTTCCCACTATAAGGGTAGTAACATAGAGTAGTAAGGTATGCATGTTACTACTCTAAATTACTTCCCACTATGACCAGCCTTATTTAATTGTGTGTCACATCATTTAAAAAGTCTAGTTGGCATGCATGATACCGCTTATGATACTTACGATTAGCTTGGCAGATTGTGTGTGTGCGCGCGCGTGTGTGCATGTGCACGAGGCTCTCCCAGTGTGCCACTTTGCAAGAGGTTTCGTTCTGGAGGCCTGCTCTAACATGCGGTCAACGGGATAACGAAGCCACGTAAGTGTGTGTGTGCACGAGGAGACACTTATAAAGCCACTTAAGTAGGAGTAATCATGATGGGTTTTGTAACCTGCCCACGACATGAATGATCTGAATCATTTGTTACCTTAATGACTTAATGCGTCTCTTTATTTTCAAAATCACTCCTCATTTTTAAGAATGAAGGCTCGAGAGAGAGCCCGGCTTTGAATTAACAAAGTCATTAACCGGCCAGGAATTACATCGGACAGCACCTTACAAGAGGAAAAAAAAAGAAAAAGTCGGCAGATACATAATGCTACTAGACAGCTTACAAACATCAACAATACCAAGCACTACAACAGAATGGAAAACTAAGCTTTGCTTGATGTCGATGATGCCCCCAGCCGCAGAATGAGCACCATAGGTGGAGCGGAAGCACAAAGAAGATGAGACCCGACAGAGGAAGGGAGCATGCCCTCATCTGCACCAGGAGTTGTGAGCTGCAACAACCAACCGAAAACCATCTCCGAAGGGAACCCCTGCCCCTCGTCCAGGCTCGAAGGATGACGTACCATCGGAAGATGGGGAAGCTCACCCTAGAGCCAGATTAGATGACAACCACGAACTACCATGAGAGATACTCAGCCCCGCCCCCAGCTGAGTCGAGCTCGCCTTGGAAGAGCCTCGCCCACACACATAGTCACACACGAAGGGATGAAGCCGTCAGGATCGAAGGTGCCGAGGAAGGAAGCGAAGAACAATGAAACTGGCACATCAAGTGCAATGAGATCAAGGACAAGCCTGCAAAGAGCGGCACCGCGATCACCCCGTCATCAATGTGCATATGAAGATGAGGGATGAAACCCGATCCACTCCCAGCCCTAAACAAAGGACGTCGACCCGTCGGCAAGCAAACTAGCACAACGAAAACAGGGGATGACCAAAGAAGCTGCGGGATCGCCAATCACCCGCCGAAGCACAACATCGATGTGAAAAATTGGACCGCGCAACCATCGATCCCCCAATACCCAAACCAAAGCGCCCTTGCAACTCTCAAACCACCAGAGCGGCACCTCCAGGAAGGTTACAACGAAGAGCGCCGCTGCCGCCCCATCCAAAAGGATGAGGTTTTCACCCAGGGCGAGAGGGGAGAGAGGGGGACAGAACCTCGACGGAGCCTCCAGGGAGGGGCACGACACCAATTGATGTCGTTACCGTTGTGGCCGGGCCACACCGGCCAAGGATTTCTCCCAGACTGTCGCCACTCCCGCACCCCAATCGCACCAAATCCAGCGACAAGAGACCGCCAAGGACCAGCAACGCCGGGGTGGAAGGTGCTATGAGAGGGGGAGGGAAAGACCTGCAGATCTGGTGCCATCCACCGGGGGGAAGGCCGCATGCAAAGACCAGTCACCAACGACCGCCGCCACCAAGCCGCCCGCGCGGCCGAGGGGGCGGAGCAGCACCCGCGACCACTGCTCGCTGGAGAGCCAGCATCGCCACTCCTTCTGAGGCCGCCTGATACATCCATTTTGCATCATGTTTTCTTACTATTATTTATGTGTTTTTATCCATAATAATGTTTTTAGAGTAATTCTAATGCCTTTTCTCTCATAATTTGCAAGGTACACACCAAGAGGGAGAATTCCGATAGCTGGAAATCTGGACCTGAAAAAGCTACGCCAGGCCACCTATTCTGCACAACTCCAAACAAGCTGAAACTTCACAGACATTTTTATGGAATATTTAAGGAATATTGGAGCAAATAACTATGAGAGGGGGGCCACCAGGTGGGCACAACCCACCTGGGCACGCCAGGGAGCCCAGGCGCGCCCTGGTGGGTTGTAGCCCCCTCGGCCCACCTCCGGTGCCCATCTTCTGGTATATAAGTCATTTTTACCTAGAAAAAATAGAGAGAAGACTTTCGGGGCGAAGCGCCGCTGTCTCGAGGAGGAACTTGGGCAAGAGCACTTTCGCCCTCTAGTGGAGCGATTCTGCCGGGGGAACTTCCCTCCCGGAGGGGGAAATCATCGTCATCATCATCACCAACAACTCTCCCATCTTGGGGAGGGCAATCTCCATCAACATCTTTAACAACACCATCTCATCTCAAACCCTAGTTCATCTCTTGTATTCAATCTTGTTACCGGAACTATAGATTGGTGCTAGGGGCTGACTAGTAGTGTTGATTACATCTTGTAGTTGATTACTATATGGTTTATTTGGTGGAAGATTATATGTTCAGATCCATTATGCATACTAATACCCCTCTGATCATGAACATGTTTATTATTTGTGAGTAGTTACTTTAGTTCTTGAGGTCACGGGATAAATCATGTTGCAAGTAATCATGTGAATTTGATATGTGTTTGATATTTTGATGGTATGTATGTTGTGATTCCCTTAGTGGTGTCATGTGAACGTCGACTACATGACACTTCACCATATTTGGGCCTAAGGGAATGCATTGTGGAGTAGTAAATAGATGGTGGGTTGCGAGAGTGATAGAAGCTTAAACCCCAGTTTATGCGCTATTCCGTAAGGGACCGATTGGACCCAAAAGTTTAATGCTATGGTTAGAATTTATTCTTAATACTTTTCTTGTATTTGCGAATGCTTGAGGGAGGGTTAATCATAATTAGGAGGTTTGTTCAAGTAAGAATAGCACCTAAGGACCAGTCCACCCACATATCAAATTATCAAAGTAGCGAACACAAATTAAACCAACATGATGAAAGTGACTAGCTGAAATTCCTGTGTACCCTCAAGAACACTTTGCTTATCATAAGAGACCGTTTTGGCATGTCCTTTGCCTCAAAAGGGTCGGGCTACCTTGCTGCATACTTGTTACAATTATCGTTACTTGCTCGTTACATATTATCTTGCTATCAAACTACTCCGCTACTTATAATTTCAGCACTTCCAGACACTACCTTACTGAAAACTACTTGTCATTTCCTTCTGCTCCTCGTTGGGTTCGACACTCTTACTTATCGAAAATAGCTGCAATTGATCCCCTATACTTTTGGGTCATCAAGGCTATTTTCTTGCGCCGTTGGCGGGGAGTGAAGCACCTTTCGTAAGTGGAATTTGGTAAGGAAACATTTATATAGTGTGCTGAAATTTATTGTCACTTGTTACTATGGAAAACAATCCTTTGAGGGGTTTGTTTGGGGTATCTTCACCTCGTCTGGAACCACAACTAATTGCCCCTCAACCTATTGCACCTACTAAAAATATTGAATATGGAATTTCTTCGGGTATGATAGAACAATTGCTAGCTAATCCTTATGTATGAGATGAAACAGAACATCCTGATATGCACTTGATATATGTAGAACAAATTTGTGGATTGTTCAAGCTTTATCTTTGAAGGAAAAAACATTGGCATGGTATAGCCTATGTGATGATATTGGATCATGGAATTGGAATCGATTGAAATTGGAGTTCCACCAAAAATTTTATCATATGCATCTAGTTCATCGTGATCGGAATTATATATATAATTTTTGGCCTCGTGAAGGATAAAGTATCGCTCTAGCTTGGGGGAGGCTTAAGTCAATGTTATATTCATGCCCCAATCATGAGCTCTCAAGAGAAATTATTATTCAGAACTTTTATGCTCGACTTTCTCGTAATGATCAAACCATGCTGGATACTTCTTGTGCTGGTTCTTTTATGAAGAAAACTATTGAATTCCGGTAGGATCTTTTGGAAAGAATTAAATGCAATTCTGAAGATCGGGAACTCGATGAAGGTAAAGAGTCAGGTATAAAGCTTAAGTATGATTGTGTTAAATCTTTTATGGATACCGATGCTTTTCAAAAGTTTAGCACTAAGTATGGACTTGACTCTGAGATAGTAGCCTCCTTTTGTGAATCATTTGCTACTCATGTTGAACTCCCCAAAGAGAAGTGGTTTAAGTATCACCCACCTATTAAAGATGAAATTAAAAAACCAGTACCGGTTAAAGAAGAAACTATACTCTATAATGTTGATCCAGTTGTTCCTACTGCTTATATTGAGAAACCCCCTTTTCCTATAAGGATATAGGAACATGCTAAAGTTTCAACTGCGGTTAACAAAAGCCATGTTAGAACACCTAAACCAGATGATCAAATTAGAGTGGAACCTAATGTTGCTATGGTTAAAGATCTCTTGGAAGAAGATATAGATGGGCATGTTATTTACTTCTGTGCAGAAGCTACTAGAATTGCTAAACCCGATAAAAGGGATAAACATAGACCATTTGTTGGCATGCCTGTCATTTTAGTTAAAATAGGAGATCACTGTTATCATGGTTTATGTGACATGGGTGCTAGTGTAAGTGCTATTCCTTACACTTTATATCAAGAAATTAAGAAATACATAGCACCTGTAGAGATAGAAGACATAGATGTTACTATTAAACTTGCTAATAGAGACACCATATCACCTTGTGGGATTGTTAGAGATGTTAAGGTCTTGTGTGGGAAAATAAAATATCATACTGATTTTCCTGTTCTTGGTTCCCCTCAAGATGACTTATGTCCCATTATCTTTGGTAGACCTTTCTTGAACACAGTTAATGCTAAGATAGATTGTAAGAAACAAACTGTCAGTGTTAGCTTTGGTGATGAGTCTCATGAGTTTAATTTTTCCAAGTTTAGTAGAAATCATCATGAAAAAGAATTGCCTAGTAGTGATGAATTAATTGGTCTTGCTTCTATTGTTGTTCCACCTACTAATCCTTTAGAACAATATTTGCTAGACCATTAAAATGATTTACATATGCATGAAAGAAATTAAATAGATAAGATTTTCTTTGAACAACGTCCTCTACTTAAACACAATTTGCCTATTGAAACTCTAGGAGGTCCTCATCCACCTAAAGGTGATCCCGTGTTTGAATTAAAACAATTGCCAGACACTTTGAAATATGCTTATCTTGATGAAAAGAAAATATATCCTGTTATTATCAGTGCTAACCTTTCAGACATGAAGAAGAAAGATTATTGAAAGTTCTAAGGAAGCACCGAGCTGTTATTGGATATACTCTTGATGATTTAAAGGGCATTAGTCCCACTCTATGTCAGCACAAAATTAATATGGAACCTGATGCTAAACCCGTTGTTGATCACCAACGTCGGTTAAATCCGAAGATGAAAGAGGTGGTAAGAACGGAAATATTAGAACTTCTGGAAGCAGGTATACTATATCCTATAGCTGATAGTAGATGGGTAAGTCCTGTTCATTGTGTCCCTAAGAAAGGAGGTATAACTGTTGTTCCTAATGATAAGAATGAGCTTATTCCACAAGGAATTGTTACGGCTATAGAATGGTGATTGATTTTAGAAAATTAAATAAAGCAACTAGAAAAGATCATTACCCATTGCCTTTTATTGATCAAATGCTTGAAATATTATCTAAGCACACACACTTTTGCTTCCTTGATGGATATTCTGGCTTCTCACAAATACCTGTTTCTCAACCTGATCAAGAAAAGACCACTTTTGCTTCTCCTTTTGGAACCTATGCTTATAGACGTATGCCTTTTGGTTTATGTAATGCACTTTCTACCTTTCAAAGATGTATGACTGCTATATTCTCTGACTTTTGTGAAAAGATTGTTGAGGTTTTCATGGATGACTTTTCTGTTTATCGGAAGTCTTTTGATGATTGTTTAAGCAATCTTGACCGAGTTTTGCAGAGATGTGAACAAACAAATCTTGTCTTGAATTGGGAGAAGTGCCACTTTATGGTTAATGAAGGCATTGTCTTAGGTCATAAAATTTCTGAAAGAGGTATTGAAGTGGACCAAGCTAAGGTTGATGCAATTGAGAAAATGCCATGCCCTAAGGACATAAAAGGTATTCGTACTATCAAAGACTTTTCTAAAATTTCTAGGCCTCTCACTAATCTTTTGCAAAGGGATATTCCTTTTGTTTTTGATGATGATTGTTTAGAAGCCTTTGAATCACTAAAGAAAGCCTTAATCTCTGCACCTATAGTTTAACCACTTGATTGGAACTTGCCTTTTGAGATTATGTGTGATGCTAGTGATTATGCTGTTGGTGTTGTTCTAGGACAAATAGTTGATAAGAAATTGAATGTTATTCATTATGCTAGTAAAACTCTAGATAGTGCTCAAAGAAATTATGCTACTACTGAAAAAGAATTCTCAACACTGGTGTTTGCTTGTGGTAAGTTTAGACCTTATATTGTCGATTCCAAAGTAACTATTCAGACAGACCATGCTGCTATTAAATATTTTATGGAAAAGAAAGATGCTAAACCTAGACTAATTCGTCGGGTTCTCTTGTTACAAGAATTTGACTTACATATCATTGATAGAAAAGGGGTTGAGAACTCCGTAGCTGATAACTTGTCTAGGCTTGAAAATGTGCTTGATGACCCACTACCTATTGATGATAGTTTTCCTGATGAGCAGTTAGCTGCAGTAAATGTTGCTAATAGTACTCCTTGGTAGGCTGACTATGCTAATTACATTGTTGCTAAATATTTGCCACCTAGCTTTACATACCAACACAAGAAAAAAATCTTCTATGATTTAAGACATTACTTTTGGGATGACCCACATCTTTATAAAGAAGGAGTACATGGTATTACCAGACGTTGTGTACCTGAGCATGAACATTGACAAATCCTACGGAAATGTCACTCTGAACCATATGGAGGGCATCATGCTGGAGATAGAATTGCTCATAAGTTATTGCAATTTGGATTCTATTGGCCTACTCTCTTGAAGGATGATCATAAGTATGTCTCATCTTGTGATGAATGCAAAGAATAGGTAATATCGGTAAGCGTCAAGAAATGCCTATGAATTATTCACTTGCTATTGAACCATTTGATGTTTGGGGATTGATTACATGGGACCATTTCCTTCCTCTAATGGGTATTGATACGTCTCCAATGTATCTATAATTTTTGATTGTTCCATGCTATTATATTACCCCCTTTGGATGTTTATGGGCTTTATTTTACACATTCATATCATTTTTGGGACTAACCTACTAACCGGAGGCCCAACCCGTATTGCTGTTTTTTTTACCTATTTCAGTATTTCGAAGAAAAGGAATATCAAACGGAGTCCAAAGGGAATGTAACCTTAGAGAGCGTGATTTTTGGAACGAACGTGATCCAGAGGACTTGGAGTGCAAGTCAAGAAGCAGCCGAGGCTCCCACGAGATAGGAGGGCGCCCCCTGTAGGGCGCGGCCCCCTGTCTCGTGGGCCCCTCAGGCATCCACCGACGTACTTCTTCCTCCTATATAAGCCTACGTACCCCGAAAACATCTAGGGGCAGGACGAAACACAATTTCCACCACCGTAACCTTCTGTATCCGCGAGATCCCATCTTGGAGCCTTCGCCGGCACTCTGCCGGAGGGGGAATCGACCATGGAGGGCGTCTACATCAACATCCTTACCTCTCCGATGAGTTGTGAGTAGTTTACCACAGACCTACAGGTCCATAGTTATTAGCTAGATGGCTTCTTCTCTCTTTTTGGATCTCAATACAATGTTCTCCCCCTCTCTTGTTGAGATCCGATGAATTGTGGGTTTATGATCAGATTTATCTATGAATAATAATTGAATCTTCTCTGAATTGTTTTATGTATGATTGAGTTATCTTTGCAAGTCTCTTCGAATTATCATTTTGGTTTGGCCTACTAGATTCATCTTTCTTGCCATGGGAGAAGTGCTTAGCTTTGGGTTCAATCTTGCGGTGTTCTTACCCAATGACAGAAAGGGCGTTGCAAGACACGTATTGTATTGTTGCCATCGAGGATAACAAGATGGGGTTTATATCATATTGCTTGAGTTTATCCCTCTACATCATGTCATCTTGCTTAATGCGTTACTCTGTTCTTATGAACTTAATACTCTAGATGCATGCTGGATAGCGGTCGATGTGTGGAGTAATAGTAGTAGATGTAGGCAGGAGTCGGTCTACTTGTTATGGACGTGATGCCTATATACATGATCATGCCTAGATAACGTCATAATTATTCGCTTTTCTATCAATTGCTCGACAGTAATTTGTTCACCTACCGTAATACTTATGCTCTTGAGAGAAGCCTCTAGTGAAACCTATGGCCCATGGGTCTATCTCTTATCATATTTGCTTTCAATTTACTTTTATTTGCATCTTTATTTTCTGCATCTATATTACAAAATACCAAAAATATATTTATCTTATCATATTATCTCTATCAGATCTCACTTTTGCAAGTGGCCGTGAAGGGATTGACAACCCCTTTATCGCGTTGGTTGCGAGTTCTCAGTTTGTTTGTGTAGGCGCGTGGGACTTGTTGAGGAGCCTCCTACTGGATTGATACCTTGGTTCTCAAAAACTGAGGGAAATACTTACGCTACTATTGCTGCATCACCCTCTCCTCTTCGAGGAAAACCAACGCAAGCTCAAGACGTAGCAAGAAGGATTTCTTGCGCCGTTGTCGGGGAGGTCTTCGCTCAAGTCAAGACATACCAAGTACCCATCACAAACTCATCTCCCTCGCGTTTACATTATTTGCCATTTGCCTCTCGTTTTCCTCTCCCCCACTTCACCCTTGCCGTTTTATTCGCCCTCTCTTTCCCAATCTCCTCCTCTCTTTCCGTTTGCCTTGTCGTTATGGCTAGCTCGGTTTTTATCCCTTCGTCTCCCGACTTTGAAGTTCTTCACTTCAAAAAAAGACAAGGAGAAAATTTAAAATATGCTTGGTTCAGGATGCTAGAATCTTATCATAGTTGCGCTGTAGAAGGAGATTTCAAGATTTTAATTCGCAATTTTTTTGTTGGGTTGACTCTACCCCATAGACAATTCCTTGATTTTGCTGCAAAAGGTTGTTTTATCGAAGTTGATCCTAGTCTCGCTTATGAAATTATAGAGGGGTTAGTAGGAGTACTTCCCCTACAAGCGAGATCACCCTTCTCTCATGAGGGAACCCAAATTTAGAGAAACTTTGTGAATTGCAAAAATTTGTTGAACCACTTAAGAATATTGGTGGGAGTATCAACCGCATGAATAACTTGATTACACTTTGTAATAAGCGGTTGGATGCCTTAGATCAAAAGATCTCTGAGTATGAAGGGAAACGCAAGGAGCATCCCAGATCCGAGCATAATCCCATTAAAAAGTCACGTGCCAAAGATGGCACTCGTTAGATCTATCTTCGCTTTTATGCCTAGCTAGGGGCGTTAAACGATAGCGCTAGTTGGGAGGCAACCCAATTTTCTTTGTGTTTTTTTGTTTTTGTTCCTGTTTAGTATTAATTTTTTTTCTACTTTCTATTTAGATGTGTTTTTAGCTTTTAATTAGTGTTTGTGCCAAGTAGAACCTATAGGATAAACTATGATGATAGTTGATTTGATTCTGCTGAAATACAGAAACTTTGCACTCACGAGAAAAAAATCAATAAATCACAGAAACGTGCTTTTGCATTGATTCTTTTTGCTTCTGATCA
Organism: Triticum dicoccoides; assembly: GCF_002162155.2. NCBI lineage: Eukaryota > Viridiplantae > Streptophyta > Magnoliopsida > Poales > Poaceae > Triticum > Triticum dicoccoides. The sequence goes on from NC_041393.1 coordinate 657,674,390, forward strand.
ATAGACAAATGTTCCAGTACTTTCTATTTTGGTAGGATTTTTAGAGTTCCAGAAGTTTGTGTTAGTTACAGATTGCTACAGACTGTTCTGTTTTTGACAGATTTTGTTTTTCGTGTGTTGTTTGCTTATTTTGATGCATCTATGGCTAGTAAAATAGTTTATAAACCATAGAGAAGTTGGAATACAGTAGGTTTAACACCAAAATAAATAAATAATGAGTTCATTACAGTACCTTATGTGATGGTTTTGTTTTCTTTCACTAATAGAGCTTATAAGATTTCCTGTTGAGTTTTGTGTTGTGAAGTTTTCAAGTTTTGGGTAAAGCTTTTATGGACTATGGAATAAGGAGTGGCAAGAGCCTAAGCTTGGGGATGCCCAAGACACCCCAAGATATTCAAGGATATCCAAAAGCCTAAGCTTGGGGATGCCCCGGGAAGGCATCCCCTCTTTCGTCTTCGTTCATTGGTAACTTTACTTGGAGCTATATTTTTATTCGCCACATGATATGTGTTTTGCTTGGAGCATCGTGTATTATATTAGTCTTTGCTTTTTAGTTTACCACAATCATCCTTGCTGTACACACCTTTTTGGAGAAGCCTATTTGATTAGAATTTGCTAGGATACTCTATGTGCTTCACTTATAACTTTTGAACTTGATAGTTTTTGCTCTAGTGCTTCACTTATATCTTTTAGAGCATGGTGGTGTCTTAATTTTGGAGAAATTGCTAGTCTCTCATGCTTCACTTATATTATTTTGAGAGTCTTTTAGAACAACATGGTATTTGCTTTGGTTACAAATTTGGTCCTAGAATGATGAGCATCCAAGTTGGGTATAATAAAAACTATCATAGAAATTGAATTGGATGCTATGATCAATTTGTTGCTTGATAATTGTTTTGAGATATAAAGGTAGTAATGTTAGGGTCATGCTAGTGGATAATTATGAAATTGAGAAATACTTTTGTTGAAGTTGGCAAGTCGCGTAGCATGCACGTATGGTAAAAGTTGTGTGACAAATTTGTTGCACGAGTTGCTCTTTTGATTGTCTTCCTTATGAGTGGCAGTCGGGGACGAGCAATGGAAGTTTTTCCTACCAATCTATCCCTTTTGGGGCATGAGTAGTAGTACTTTGCTTCGATGGCGAAGTAGATTTTTGCAATAAGTATATGAGTTCTTTATGACTAATGTGAGTCCATGGATATACGCACTCTCATCCTTCCACTTTGCTAGCTTTTTTTATTATCGCGCAACTCTCACCGGTATTGAACCCATTATTTACCTTCCTCAAAACAGCCAACATACCTACCTATTATGGCATTTCCATAGCCATTCCGAGATATATTGCCATGCAACTTTCCACCGTTCAGTTTATTATGACACGTTTCATCATTGTCATATTGCTCTTTGCATGATCATGTAGTTGACATCGTATTTGTGGCAAAGCCACCTTCATAATTTTCATACATGTCGCTCTTGATTCGTTGCATATCCCGGTACACCGCCGCAGGCATTCACGCAGAGTCATATCTTTTTCTAGCTTTGAGTTGTAATTATTGAGTTGTAAATCCATAAAAGTGTGATGATCTTCATTATTAGAGCATTGTCCTAGTGAGGAAAGGATGATGAAGACTATGATTCCCCCACAAGTCGGGATGAGAGTTCGGACTTTATAAAAATAAAAGAGGCCAAAGAAGCCCACCAAAAAGAAAAAAAAGAAAAAGAAAAAAAGAAAAAAAGAGAAAAAAGAAAAAAGGAAGAGAAAAAGAAAAGAAAAAAATATATAAAATGAGATAAAAAGAGAGAAGGGACAATTGCTACTATCTCTTTTTCCACACTTGTGCTTCAAAATAGCACCATGATCTTCATGATAGAGAGTCTCATATGTTGTCACTTTCATATACTAGTGGGAATTTTTCATTATAGAACTTTGCTTCTATATTCCAATGATTGGCTTCCTCAAAGTGCCCTAGGTCTTCGTGAGCAAGCAAGTTGGATGCACACCCACTTAGTTTCTTTTGTTGAGCTTTCATATATTTATAGCTCTAGTGCATCCGTTGCATGGCAATCACTACTCATTCACATTGATATCTATTGATGGGCATCTCCATAGCCCGTTGCTATGCCTAGTTGATGTGAGACTATCTTCTCCCACCTTTTGTCCTTACAACCACCACCATTTACCACCATAGTGCTATGTCCATGGCTTGCGCTCATGTATTGCGTAAGAGTTGAAAAAGCTGAAGCACGTTAAAAAGTATGAAGCAATTGCTCGGCTCGTCATCGGGGTTGTACATGGTGGGAGTATTTTGTGTAATGAAAATGAAGCATGGCATAACTATATGATTTTGTAGGGATAAGCTTTCTTTGGCTATGCTATTTTGATAGGACATGATTATTTGTTAGTATGCTTTGAAGCATTATTATTTTTATGTTTTATAAGCTTTTATATTGAATCATTTGGATCTAAACATTCATGCCACATTAAAGAAAATCACATTGAGAATTATGCTAGGTAGCATTCCACATTAAAAATTTCTTTTTTATCATTTACCTACTCAAGGACGAGCAGGAATTAAGCTTGGGGATGCTTGATACGTCTCCAACGTATCTATAATTTTTGATTGTTCCATGCTATCATATTACCCCTTTTGGATGTTTATGGGCTTTATTTTACACATTTATATCATTTTTGGGACTAACCTACTAACCGGAGGCCCAACCCGTATTGCTGTTTTTTTGCCAATTTCAGTATTTCGAAGAAAAGGAATATCAAACGGAGTCCAAATGGAATGAAACCTTCGGGAGCATGATTTTTGGAACGAACGTGATCCAGAGGACTTGGAGTGCAAGTGAACAAGCAGCCGAGGCTCCCACGAGATAGGAGGGCGCGCCCCCCCTGTAGGGCGCGCCCCCTGTCTCGTGGGCCCCTCGGGCATCCACCGACGTACTTCTTCCTCCTATATAAGTCTATGTACCCCGAAAACATCCAGGGGCAGGACTAAACACAATTTCCACCACCGTAACCTTCTGTATCCGCGAGATCCCGTCCTGGAGCCTTCGCCGGCACTCTGTCAGAGGGGGAATCGACCATGGAGGGATTCTACATCAATGTCCTTGCCTCTTCGATGAGTTGTGAGTAGTTTACCACAGACCTACGGGTCCATAGTTATTAGCTAGGTGACTTCTTCTCTCTTTTTGGATCTCAATACAATGTTCTCCCCCTATCTTGTGGAGATCTACTCGATGGAATCTCTTTTTGAGGTGTGTTTGTCGAGATCCGATGAATTGTGGGTTTATGATCAGATTTATCTATGAATAATACTTGAATCTTCTCTGAATTCTTTTATGTATGATTGAGTTATCTTTGCAAGTCTCTTCGAATTATCAGTTTGGTTTGGCCTACTAGATTCATCTTTCTTGCCATGGGTGACGTGCTTAGCTTTGGGTTGAATCTTGCGGTGTTCTTACCCAGTGACAGAAAGGGTTGCAAGACACGTATTGTATTGTTGCCATCGAGGATAACAAGATGGGGTTTATATCATATTGCTTGAGTTTATCCCTCTACATCATGTCATTTTGCTTAATGCGTTACTCTATTCTTATGAACTTAATACTCTAGATGCATGCTGGATAGCGGTCGATGTGTGGAGTAATAGTAGTAGATGCAGGCAAGAGTCGGTCTACTTGTTATGGACGTGATGCCTATATACATGATCATGCCTAGATAACGTCATAATTATTCGCTTTTCTATCAATTGCTCGACAGTAATTTGTTCACCTATCGTAATACTTATGCTCTTGAGAGAAGCCTCTAGTGAGACCTATGGCCCCTGGGTCTATCTCTTATCATATTTTCTTTCAATTTACTTTTATTTGCATCTTTATTTTCTGCATCTATATTACAAAATACCAAAAATATATTTATATTATCATACTATCTCTATCAGATCTCACTTTTGCAAGTGGCTGTGAAGGGATTGACAACCCCTTTATCGCGTTGGTTGCGAGTTCTCAGTTTGTTTGTGTAGGCGCGTGGGACTTGTTGAGGAGCCTCCTACTGGATTGATACCTTGGTTCTCAAAAACTGAGGGAAATACTTACGCTACTATTGCTGCATCACCCTCTCCTCTTTTAGGAAAACCAACGCAAGCTCAAGACGTAGCAGTTATACACATATTTTGGTTGCTGTTGATTATGTTACTAAATGGGTAGAAGCTATTTCAACTAGTAGTGCTGATTACAACACCTCTATTAAAATGCTTAAGGAAGTTATTTTCCCAATTTTTGGAGTCCCTAGATATTTAATGACTGATGGTGGTTCACACTTTATTCATGGTGCTTTTTGTAAAATGCTTGCCAAGTATGATGTTAATCATAGAATTCACCCTGTCATCCTCAGTCTAGTGGTCAAACTAAGCTTAGCAATAGAGAAATAAAATTAATTTTGCAAAAGACTGTTAATAGGTCCAGGAAGAATTGGTCTAAGAAATTAGATGATTCAATTTGGGCTTATTCAACAACATATAAAAATCCTATCGGTATGTCTCCTTATAAAATGGTTTATGGAAAAGCTTGTCATTTACCTCTTGAGTTAGAACATAAAGCATATTGGGAAGTTAAAGAACTCAACTATGATTTCAAACTTGCTGGTGAAAAGAGGTTATTTGATATAAGCTCATTAGATAAATGGAGAGCCCAAGCTTATGAAAATGCAAAGTTATTCAAAGAAAAAGTTAAAAGATGGCATGGCAAAAGATTCCAAAAGCGTGAGTTTAAAGTCGGAGAATATGTTCTTTTGTACAACTCTCATTTCAGATTCTTTGCAGGAAAGCTCCTCTCGAAATGGGAAGGCCCATATGTCATCGAGGAGGTTTACCGGTCTGGAGCCATCAACATAAATAACTCCGAAGGTACTAACCCGAAGGTTGTCAATGGGCAACGAATAAAGCATTATATCTCAGGTACGCCTATTAATGTTGAAAACAATATTATCCAAACTTTGACACTGGAAGAGCACATAAAAGAGTCCTTCCGGAACACTCCAGAATCGTGAAAATAAGGAGGAATGTGATACAGTAAGTAAGCGGACTCCAAAAAATCCGCAAAAATATTTTTTGTCAGTTTTGGAATATTTTAGAATTTTGGAAATAAAGAAACTTTCAGGAAGTGTCCCTTGGTGGGCACAAGACACCAGGGCGCGCTAGGCATGCCTGGCGCGCCGAGGTGGGTTGTGCCCACCTGGGACACCTCCGGCACTCCGTTTTTCTTCCATGTACTTGTCCTCCAAGATAAAAAAATCTATATATACTTCCCGAACCTGTTAACCACCGTATTGCGAAGAAATCCTTTGTTCTCTTTTCTTGCTGTTTTCTGCGTAGAATCTGAAAATATGTCATCTCAAGACTCTGAGGGAGAGAGCTATGTTGCTGATCTCATTGCAAACCCCAAGTCCTATAGGGATGAGTAGCACTATGGCTGGATCTTCGAAGAAGATGAAGATGAATCGATCCCTCTCCGGTTCAAAAACGAAAGCATGGAGGTGTTATGCAAGAGGATAATAAAACTTGAGATAAATAATTGCGAGTTGATGATGGAGAATTTTACTCTCAGTTAGAAGCTGAAGGAAGCAAAGGGAAAATTCCCTATCTTCTCACCACCACCATTACCTTCTTATTCACCAATATCACTTTCTTCACCAACAAAGGAGAATTGAGTATCGGGTATGGCACTCCCCTTGGCTTCCGCCAAGCTTGGGGGAGGTGCCCCGGTATCGTATCATCCCACTATCTTTTTGCTTTTACTTATCTTAGTTCGATCCTTTTGCTTTAGATGAATAAACGTTTAGCTCAATCCTTTCTTCTTTGAAATTTTTCTTAGTGATCTATCATTGTAATCTTGTGCAAGTTATATAATAAAGTTTAGTTTGAATTTTTGCTTTCTTTTACTTTCATGTTGCAAATAAAGAAAAGAAGTAAGAAAAGAAAAAGAGAAAGAAAGCAAATAAAAGAAAGGAAATAAATCAATAAGATCATATACTAATCCTATGGTAGGTGATAGCACCGCATAAGGAAAGGTATAAGTAGGAAATTTTATTAGAGATTGACAAACATAGCATTAGTCAATGATGCAACTCATGCAAGAATTAATAAGGGAAGGGAAGATTCACATATAAATATACTATCCTAGAAATCTTCTGTGATTGTGAGCCCTCATCAAAATATTATATTCCAAAATTGTTGATGTTGGACAAGGAAGACAACTTATTGGTTTATGTTTGTTTATAATCACATAGAAGTCATATTGTCATAGATCCTTCAACATGTGGTGCTTGCCCCCTATCTTTGCTAGCCAAAAATTCCGCACTAAGTAGAGATACTATTTGTGCATCCAAAAACCCTTAAACCCAAATCATTTTCAAGTGTCCACCATAGCTACCTAGGGATTGAGCAAGATCCCTCAAGTAAGTTGTCATCGGTGCAAAAAGGCAATAAAAATTGCTTCTAAATGTGTGAGATTGTTTAGTGTAAGAGAAAACTGAGAGTTGCACAAACTTGGATGACAAAGAATGAAAGCAACAGATTGCATAATAAAGGTTGTCATCTTAAGGGGCAATGTAACATGACGTTCTCTTGCACTAAGGGATTGAGCATACAAACAAATAAGCGCATGGCAGCCTATGCTTCCCTCTACAAAGGGTCTATCCTTTGCTTTTATGTATTCTTTTATAAAAAGAGTCAAAGTTTACCTTCTATTCCTTTTTATTTTTCCCCTTTGGCAAGCATCATGTGGTGACGAAAGATCTAGGCACATATGTCCTGTTGAATATATATAGCATGAGTGATACGTCTCCAATGTATCTATAATTTTTGATTGTTCCATGCTATTATATTATATGTTTTAGATGTTTAATGGGCTTTAATATACTCTTTTATATTATTTTTCGGACTAACCTATTAATCGGAGGCCCAGTGCCAGTTTCTGAATTTTTGCCTATTTTAGAGTTTTGCAGAAAAGGAATACCAAACGGAGTCCAAACGGAATGAAACCTTCGCGATGATCTTTCTTGGACCAAAAGCAATCCAGAAGACTTGGAGTCGAAGTCTGGAACTCCACGAGGCAGGAGGGCGCGCCCAGGGGGTAGGCGCGCCCCCACCCTCGTGGGCCCCTCATAGCTCCACCGACGTACTTCTTTCGCCTATATATATAATCTTATACCCTAGAAACATTAGGGAGAGCTACGAAAGCACTTTTCCACCACCGCAACCTTCTGTACCCGTCATCTTGCTTAATGCATTACTCCATTCTTATGAACTTAATACTCTAGATGCATGCTGGATAGCAGTCGATGTGTGGAGTAATAGTAGTAGATGCAAAATCATTTCAGTCGACTTGACACAGACGTGATGCCTATATTCATGATCATTGCCTTAGATATCTTCATAACTATGCGCTTTTCTATCAATTGCTCAGCAGTAGTTTGTTCACCCACTGTAATACATGCTATCTTGAGAGAAGGCACTAGTTAAACCTGTGGCCCTCAGGTCTCTTTCCTATTATATTGCATCTCTTTTATTTACATCGCATCGTGTTTACTATTTTGCAATCTTTACTTTCCAATCTATACGAGAAAAATACCAAAAATATTTAGTTTACTATCTGTATTAGATCTCACTTTTGCGAGTGACGGTAAAGGGATTGACAACCCCTTTATCGCGTTGGTTGCAAGGTTCTTGATTGTTTGTGCAGGTACTAGGTGACATGTGCGTTTTCTGCTACTGGATTGATACCTTGGTTGTCAAAACTGAGGGAAATACTTATGCTACTTTGCTACATCACCCTTTCCTCTTCAAGGGAAAACCAACGCGCGCTCAAGAGGTAGCAAGAAGGATTTCTGGCACCATTGCCGGGGATATCTACGCTAAGTCAAGACATACTGAGTACCCATCATAAACTCTTATCCCTCGCATTACATTATTTGCCATTTGCCTCTCATTTTCCTCTCCCCCACTTCTAAAATGATTTTCGAAAAGATTTGCCTTTTTATTCGCCCTTCTTCCGTTTGACCTCTTGTTTGCTTGTGTTACCATGTGCCTTCTTTTTTCTTGCATCTTCTCTTGCTAAAATTTTATGGATCCTCATCCACTTGCTAATCTTTTTAAGAGATCCAATTACGATGAACCTATTGCTAGTGAGTTGAGTGCACTAGACTATTTTTATGAGGTTTTGCTTGAAATACGTGAATCTAAAAATTGTGATGAAGTGCTTTATGAAGTGATTCACAATAGATCTTTGAATAAAAAGCATGATTGCAATGATGTTATCATAAATTCTATCAGTGTCAATTGTGTTAATGATATGCAAAACCCTAAGCTTGGGGATGCTAGTTTTGCTATGTCCACTGCTTGTTGTAATGATCTTGATTGGGGTGATTCTTCTTATAATCTTGAAAATTTATTTAAGCCCCAAGATGAATATGAGATTGATAATAGTGTTTGCAATAATATTGAAAGTGGGTTTGGAAGAGTTTCAACTTTAGATCCCACATATTCGGAGAATGTTTAATCTTATGATTTTTTGATAAAAGTGGGTTTGTAGAGGTCATGACTTCAGTTAATGTTAATCCCACTATTTTGGAAGAGTGTCAACTTTGCATGCATGTGGATCGTGTTGAAAATACTTTGTGTGATAGCTATTTTGTTGAATTTTCTTATGATCCCACATGTAATTATTATGAGAGAGAAAAATATGGTTGTAGAAATTTTCATGACAATAAATTAACTCTCGTTATGTTGAGATTGCTATTGTTTCTTTCCGCTTCCTTGCATATGCTAGTTTTTGCTTGCTATGATAATTTGTTTGCCTATAAGATGCCTATTCATAGGAAGTATGTTAGACTTAGATGTGTTTTTCATGTGTTTCATGATGCTCTCTTTGCGCTTCAATTGTTGTCTTTCATGTGAGCATCATTGAAATCTCAATGCCCAGCTAGGGGCGTTAAACGATAGCGCTTGTTGGGAGGCAACCCAATTTTATTTTTGTTATTTTCTTTTTGATCCTGTTTAGTAATAAATAATTCATCTAGATTCTGTTTAGATGTGGTTTTATGTTTTAATTAGTGTTTGTGCCAAGTAGAACCTTTGGGAAGACTTGGGTGAAGTCTTTGCAATCTTGCTGTAAAAAACAGAAACTTTTGTGCTCACGAGATTAGCTGTAATTTTTTACTGGATAGTGCTTTTACGTTGATTCATTTTGAAGATGATTAATAGATAAATTCCTCACGTACAACTATTTATTTCAGAATTTTTGGATTTACATAAGTATTTGAAAGTTACAGATTGCTAGAGACTGTTCTGTTTTTGACAGATTCTGTTTTTCGTGTGTTGTTTGCTTATTTTGATGAATCTATCAGTACTATGGCATGAACCATAAAGTAGTTGGAATACAGTAGGTTTAACACCAATATAAATAAATAATGAGTTCATTACAGTAACTTAAAGTGGTGGTTTATTTTCTTATACTAATGGAGCTCATGAGATTTTCTGTTAAAGTTTTGTGTTGTGAAGTTTTGAAGTTTTTGGGTAAAGATTTCATAGATTTTGGAATAAGCAGTGGCAAGAGCCTAAGATTGGGGATTCACAAGGCAACCCAAGGTAAAATTCAAGGACAAAAAAAGCCTAAGCTTGGGGATGCCCCGGAAGGCATCCCCTCTTTCGTCTTCGTCTATCGACAACTTTACTTGAGGCTATATTTTTATTCACCACATGATATGTGTTTTGCTTGGAGCGTCTTGTATGATTTGGGTATTTGATTTTTAGTTTACCACGATAATCCTATCTGTACACACCTTTTGGGAGAAACACACATGAATCAGAATTTATTAGAATACTCTATGTGCTTCACTTATATCTTTTGAGCTAGATAATTTTGCTCTAGTGCTTCACTTATATCTTTTTAGAGCACGGTGGTGGTTTTATTTTATAGAAATTATTGATCTATCATGATTTACTTATATTATTTTGAGAGTCTTTTAGAACAACATGGTAATTTGCTTTGGCTATAAAACTAGTCCTAATGTGATGGGCATCCAAGATGGGTATAATTAAAACTTTCATATAAAGTGCATTGAATACTATGAGAAGTTTGATGCTTGATGATTGTTTTGAGATATGAGGATGGTGATATTAGAGTCATGATAGTAGAGTAATTGTGAATTTGAGAAATACTTGTGTTGAGGTTTGCAAGTCTCGTAGCATGCACGTATGGTAACTGTTGTGTAACAAATTTGAAGCATGAGGTGTTTCTTTGATTGTCTTCCTTATGTGTGGAGGTAGGGACCAGGCGATGGTTAACTCCTACCAACCCTTTCCCTAGGAGCATGTGTGTAGTACTTTGTTTTGATGACTAATAGATTTTTGCAATAAGTATGTGAGTTCTTTATGACTATTATATTATACGCACTCTCACCCTTCCACCGTTGCTAGCCTCTCTAGTACCGCGCAACTTTTGCCGATACCATAAACCCACCATTTACCTTCCTCAAAATAGCCACCATACCTACCAATTATGGCATTTCCATAGCCATTCCGAGGTATATTGCAATGCAACTTTCCACCGTTCCGTTTATTATGACACACTCCATCATTGTCATATTGCTTTGCATGATCATGTAGTTGACATCGTATTTGTGGCAAAGCCACCTTCATAATTCTTTCATACATGTCACTCTTGATTCATATCCCGGTACACCGCCGGAGGCATTCATATAGAGTCATATTTTGTTCTAAGTATCTAGTTGTAATTCCTAAGTTGTAAGTAAATAAAAGTGTGATGATTTTCATTATTAGAGCATTGTCCAAGTGAGGAAAGGATGATGGAGACTATGATTCCCCCACAAGTCGGGATGAGACTCCGGACGAAAAAAAAGAAAAAAAGAGGCCATAAAAAAGAGAAAAGGCCCAAATAAAAAATAAAATAAAAAAATGAGATAAAAAGAGAGAAGGGGAAATGCTACTATCCTTTTACCACACTTGTGCTTCAAAGTAGCACCATGATCTTCATGATAGAGAGTCTCTTATTTTGTCACTTTCATATACTAGTGGGAATTTTTGTTATAGAATTTGGCTTGTATATTCCAATGATGGGCTTCCTCAAAATGCCCTAGGTCTTCGTGAGAAAGCAAGTTGGATGCACACCCACTTAGTTTCTTTTGTTGAGCTTTCATACATTTATAGCTCTAGTGCATCTGTTGCATGGCAATCCCTAATCACTCACATTGATATCTATTGATGGGCATCTCCATAGCCCATTAATATGCCTAGTTGATGTGAGACCACCTTCCTCCTTTTTGTCATCTCCACAACCACCATTCTATTCCACCTATAGTGCTATGTCCATGGCTCATGCTCATGTAGTGCATGAAAGTTGAATAAGTTTGAGAATACTAAAGTATGAAACAATTGCTTGGCTGAAACCGGGGTTATGCATGATTTGAATATTTTGTGTGATGAAGATGGAGCATAGACAAACTATATGATTTAGTAGGGATGAAATTTCTTTGGCCATGATATTTTGAGAAGACATGATTACTTTGTTAGTATGCTTGAAGTATTATTATTTTTATGTCAATATTAAAATTCTGTGTTGAATCTTTTGGATCTGAACATTCATGCCACAATAAAGAAAATTACATTGATAATTATGTTAGGTAGCATTCCACATCAAAAATTCTGTTTTTATCATTTACCTACTCAAGGACGAGCAGGAATTAAGCTTGGGGATGCTTGATACGTCTCCAACGTATCTATAATTTTTGATTGTTCCATGCTATTATATTATGTGTTTTGGATGTTTAGTGGGCTTTAATATGCTCTTTTATATTATTTTTGGGACTATCCTATTAACCGGAGGCTTAGTGCCAGTTTCTATTTTTTTTGCCTATTTTAGAGTTTTGCAGAAAAGGAATACCAAACGGAGTCCAAACAGAATGAAACCTTCGCGATGATCTTTCTTGGACCGAAAGCAATCCAGAAGACTTGGAGTCGTAGTTTGGAACTCCATGAGGAGGCTGCGAGGCAAGAGGGTGCACCCAGGGGGGTAGGCGCGCCCCCACCCTCGTGGGCCCCTCATAACTCCACCGATGTACTTCTTTTGCCTATATATACTCTTATACCCTAGAAACATCAGGGAGAGCCACGAAACCACTTTTCCACCGCCGCAACCTTCTGTACCGGTGAGATCCCATCTTGAGGCCTTTTTCGGCAATCTGCCGGAGGGGGAATTGATCACGGAGGGCTTCTACATTAACACCATTGCCTCTCCAATGAAGCGTGAGTAGTTTACCATAGATCTTCGGGTCCATAGTTATTAGCTAGATGGCTTCTTCTCTCTCTTTGATTCTCAATACAAAGTTCTCCTCGATGTTCTTGGAGATCCATTTGATGTAATACTCTTTTGCGATGTGTTTGCCGAGATCCAATGAATTGTGTATTTATGAACATGATTATCCATGAATATTATTTGGTTCTTCTCTGAATTATTATATGCATGATTTGATATCTTTGCAAGTCTCTTCGAATTATCGGTTTAGTTTGGCCTACTAGATTGATCTTTCTTGCAATGAGAGAAGTGCTTAGGTTTGGGTTCAATCTTGCGGTGTCCTTTCCAGTGACAGTAGGGGCAGCAAGGCACATATTGTATTGTTGCCATCGAGGATAAAAATATGCGGTTTATATCATATTGCTTGAGATTATCCCTCTACATCATGTCATCTTGCTTAATGCGTTACTCCGTTCTTATGAACTTAATACTCTAGATGCATGCTGGATAGTGGTCGATATGTGGAGTAATACTAGTAGATGCAGAATCGTTTCGGTCTACTTGACACAGTGGTGATGCCTATATTCATGATCATTGCCTTAGATATCTTCATAAATATGCGCTTTTCTATCAATTGCTCGGCAGTAATGTGTTCACCCACCGTAATACATGCTATCTCGAGAGAAGCCACTAGTGAAACCTATGGCCCCCGGGTCTCTTTCCTATTATATTGCATCTCTTTTATTTACATCGCATCTCGTTTACTATTTTGCAATCTTTAGTTTCCTATCTATACAAGAAAAATACCAAAAATATTTACTTTACTATCTCTATTAGATCTCACTTTTGTGAGTGACCATGAAGGGATTGACAACCCCTTTATCATGTTGGTTGCAAGGTTCTTGATTGTTTGTGCAGGTACTAGGTGACTTGTTGGTACGTCTCCAACGTATCTATAATTTTTGATTGTTCCATTCTATTATATTACCCGTTTTGGATGTTTATGGGCTTTACTTTACACTTTTATATCATTTTTGGGACTAACCTACTAAGCAGAGGCCCAGCCCAAATTGCTGTTTTCTTTTGCCTATTTCACTGTTTCGAAGAAAAGGAATATCAAACGGAGTCCAAACGCGATGAAACCTTCGGGAGCGATCTTTTCGGAACAAATGCAAACCAGGAGACCTGGAGTGGATGTCAAGAAGCGAACGAGGCGACCACGAGGGTGCTCGGTGTGCCCTAAGGGGGTGGGTGCGCCCCCGACCCTCGTGGGCCCCTCGTGGCTCAACCGACCTACTTCTTCCTCCTATATATATCCACGTACCCTGAAATCCAGGAGCACCACGAAAATGTAATTTCACCGCCACAACCTTCTGTATCCGTGAGATCCCATCTTGGAGCCTTTGTCGGCGCTCCGCCGGAGGGGGAATCGACCATGGAGGGCCTCTACATCATCTCCAAGGCCTCTCCGATGAGTTGTGAGTAGTTTACCACAAACCTTCGGGTCCATAGATATTAGCTAGATGGCCTCTTCTATGTCTTTGAATCTCAATACAAATTTCTCCTCGATCTTCTTGGAGATCTATTCGATGTAACTCTTTTTGCGGTGTGTTTGTCGAGATCCGATGAATTGTGGGTTTATGATCAAGATTATCTATGAGAAATATTTCAATCTTCTCTGAATTCTTTTATGTATGATTGGTTATCTTTGCAAGTCTCTTTGAATTATGAGTTTGGTTTGGCCTACTAGATTGATCTTTCCTGCAATGGGAGAAGTGCTTTGCTTTGGGTTCAATCTTGTGGCATCCTTTCCCAGTGACAACAGGGGCAGCAAGGCATGTATTGTATTGTTGCCATCGAGGATAAAAAGATGTGGTTTATATCATATTGCATGAGTTTACCCCTCTACATCATGTCATCTTTCTTAATGTGTTACTCTGTTCTTATGAACTTAATACTCTAGATGCAGGCAGGAGTCGGTCGATGTGTGGAGTAATAGTAGTAGATGCAGAATCGTTTCGATCTACTTGTTGTGGATGTGATGCCTATATACATGATCATGCCTAGATATTCTCATAACCATGCACTTTTCTAGCAATTGCTAGATAGTAATTCGTTCACCCACCGTAATACTTATGCTATCTTGAGAGAAGCCACTAGTGAAACCTATGGCTCCCGGGTCTATCTTTTATCATATAAGTTCCCCATCTACTTTTATTTGCATATTTTATTTTCTGATCTATATCATGAAAATACCAAAAATATTTATCTTATCTTATTATCTCTATCATATCTCACTTTTGCAAGTTACCGTGAAGGGATTCACAACCCCTTTATCGCATTGGTTGCGAGGTTCTTGTTTGTTTGTGTAGGTGCGTGGGACTTTTGAGGAGCCTCCTACTGGATCGATACCTTGGTTCTCAAAACCGGAGGGAAATACTTACGCTACTTTGCTGCATCACCCTTTCCTCTTCAAGGGAAAACCAACGCAGTGCTCAAGAGGTAGCAAGAAGGATTTCTGGCGCCGTTGCCGGGGAGGTCTTCGCTCAAGTCAAGACATACCAAGTACTGATGTCTACTACACAACCTTCTTCTTGTAGACGTTGTTGGGCCTGCAAGTGCACATGTTTGTAGGACAGTAGCAAATTTCCCTCAAGTGGATGACCTAAGGTTTATCAATCCGTAGGAGGCGTAGGATGAAGATGGTCTCTCTCAAACAACCCTGCAACCAAATAACAAAGAGTCTCTTGTGTCCCCAACACACCCAATACAATGGCAAATTGTATAGGTGCACTAGTTCGGCGAAGAGATGGTGATACAAGTTCAATATGGATGGTAGATAAAGGTATTTCTAATCTGAAATAATAAAAACAACAAGGTAGCGAGTGGTAAAAGTGAGCGTAAACGGTATTGCAATGATAGGAAACAAGGCCTAGGGTTCATACTTTCACTAGTGCAAGTTCTCTCAACAATAATAACATAGATAGATCATATAACAAGCCCTCAACATGCAACAAAGAGTCACTCCAAAGACACTAATAGCGGAGAACAAACGTAGAGATTATGGTAGGGTACGAAACCACCTCAAAGTTACCCTTTCTGTTCTATCTATTCAAGAGTTCGTAGTAACATAACATAAAGCTATTCTTTCCGCTCAATCCATCATAGAGTTCATACTAGAATAACACCTTAAGACACAAATCAACCAAAACCCTAATGTCACCTAGATACTCCATTGTCACCTCAAGTATCCGTGGGCATGATTATATGATATGCGTCACACAATCTCAGATTCATCCAACCAACATAAAAGTACTTCAAAGAGTGCCCCAAAGCTACTACCGGAGAGTCACGAACGTGTGCCAATCCCTATGCATAGGTTCCCAATGTCACGAAACCCGCAAGTTGATCACCAAAAAATACATCAAGTGGATCGCAAGACATACATCAAGTGTTCTCATAAAAGACTCAATCCGATAAGATAACTTCAAAGGGGAAACTCAATTCATCACAAGAGAGTAGAGGGGGAGAAACATCATAAGATCCAACTACAATAGCAAAGCTCGGGATACATCAAGATCGTGCCATAGAGGGAACACGAGGAGAACATGAGAGAGAGAGAGATCAAACACATAGCTACTAGTACATACCCTCAGCCTCGAGGGTGAACTACTCCCTCCTCGTCATGGATAGCGCCGGGATGATGAAGATGGCCTCCGGTGATGGGATCCCCCCTCCGACAGGGTGCTGGAACAGGGTCCCGATTGGTTTTTGGTGGCTCTGGAGGCTTTCAGCGGCGGAACTCCCGATCTAGGTTCTGTTCTGGAAGTTTTTGGGTACGTAGGTATATATGGGTGCAGGAAGTACATCGGTGGAGCTACCGGGGTCCCACGAGGCAGGGGGCGCGCCCGGGGGGGGGGGGGCGCCCCCCACCCTCGTGAACACCTCCTGTATCTCCTGACGTGCACTCCAAGTCCATCGGGTGGCTTTCCTTCCAAAAATAACTTCTCCAGTTGATTTCGTTCCGTTTTGACTCCGTCTGATATTCCTTTTCCTCGAAACACTGAAATAGGCATAAAACAACATATCTGGGCTGGGCCTCCGTTTAATAGGTTAGTCCCAAAAATAATATAAAAGTGGATAATAAATCCCAATATTTCCTAAAACTGTAGATAAAGTAGCATGGAGCAATCAAAAGTTATAGATACGTTGGAGACGTATCAAGCACCCCCAAGCTTAATTCCTGCTCGTCCTTGAGTAGGTAAATGAAAAAAAAGAATTTTTGATGCGGAGTGATACTTTGGCATAATTTCAATGTAAATCTTCTTAATTGTGATATGAATATTCAGATCCGAAAGATTCAAGTCAAAAGTTCACATTGACACAAAAATAATAATACTTCAAGCATACTAATCAAAGCAATCATGTCTTCTCAAAATAACATGGCCAAAGAAAGTTCACCCCTACAAAATCATATAGTTAGGCTATGGTTTATTTTCGTCACACAAAGATGTTCCCAACTTCTATACCCCCGATGAAAAGCCAAGCAATTGTTTCATACTTAAATAATCTCAAACTTTTTCAACTTTCACGCAATACATGAGCGTGAGCCATGGATATAGCACTATGGGTGGAATAGAATATGATGATGGGGATTTTGTGGAGAAGACAAAAAAAGGAGAAAGTCTCACGTTGACGAGGCTAATCAACGGGCTATGGAGATGCCCATCAATTGATGTCAACATGAGGAGTAGGGATTGCCATGCAACGGATGCACTAGAGCTATGAATGCTCAACAAAACAAAACTAGTGGGTGTGCATCCAACTTGCTTGCTCACGAAGACCTAGGGCATTTGAGGAAGCCCATCGTAGGAATATACAAGCCAAGTTCTATAATGAAAAATTCCCAATAGTATAAAAAGGACAACTTATGAGACTCACTACATGAAGAACAAGGTGCTACTTTGAAGCACAATATATGAGACTCACTACATGAAGAACAAGGTGCTACTTTGAAGCACAAGTGTGGAAAAAGAGATAGTAGCATTGCCCTTTTTATTTTCTTTTTTTTGGGCCTTTCTTTTTTTTGGCCTTTCTCTTTTTTTTATTTGGGCAATGCTCTAATAATGATGATCATCACACTTCTATTGATTACAACACAAGGATTACAACTCGAAACTTAGAACAAGATATGACCCTATATGAATGCCTCCGGCGGTGTACCGGGATGGTGCAATGAATCAAGAGTGACACGTATGAAAAATAATGCATGGTGGCTTTGCCACAAATACGATGTCAACTACATGATCATGCAATGGCAATATGACAAAAGTAATGTATGTCATGATGATGATGATGTAAGTTGCATGGCAATATATCTCGGAATGGCTATGGAAATGCCATAATAGGTAGGTATGGTGGCTGTTTTGAGGAATATATAAGGAGGTTTATGTGTGATAGAGCGTATCGTATCATGGGGTTTGGATGCATCGGTGAAGTTTGCGCCAACTCTCAAGGTGAGAAAGGGCAATGCACGATACCGAAGAGGCTAGAAAAGGTGGAAAGGTGAGAGTGCGTATAACCCACGGACTCAACAATAGTCAAAAGAACTCATATACTTATTGCAAAAATTTAGAAGTCATCAAAAATCAAGTACTATGCACATGCTCCTAGGGGGATATATTGGTAGGAAAAGACCATCGCTCATCCCCGACCGCCACTCATAAGGATGCACAAGCCAGGTACACTTCATGTTTCAAATTTGTTACATAACTTTAACCATACGTGCATGCTACGGGACTTACAAACTTCAACACAAGCATTTCTCAAATTCACAATCACCCAACTAGCATCACTTTGATATTGTCACTTCCATATCTCAAAACAATTATCAAGCATCAAACTTATCTTAGTATTCAACACACTCATAAGAAAGTTTCACATATCTTGAATACCAAGTATATTAACATTAAGCAAATTACCATGCTATTAACGACTCTCAAAATAATCTAAGTGAAGCATGAGAGTTCAATAGTTTCTTTAAAACAAATCCACCACCGTGCTCTAAAAGATATAAGTGAAGCACTAGAGAAAAAATTATCAAGCTCAAAAGATATAAGTGAAGCACATAGAGTATTCTAGCAAATTCCAATTTGTGTAAGGCTCTCATTAAAGAATTTCAGATCTTGATATTATATTCAAGCAGCAAGCATAACAAAATAAAATGACATTCAAGGATAGCACAACTCATGTGAAGAAGCAAAACCTTAGGCTCAACTGATACAAACCGATGATTGTTGAAGAAGAAAGGTGGGATGCCTACCGGGGCATCCCCAAGCTTAGATGCTTGATACTTCTTGAAATATTATCTTGGTGTGCCTTGGGCATACCCAAGCTTGAATTTTTGTGTCTCCTTAATTCCTCTCATATCATGGTTTCTCTTCTTTTTATCAAAAGCTTCATTCACAACAAACTCAACAAGAACTCGTGAGATAGGTTAGTATAAACCAATGCAAAACCTTACCATCTTCTACTGTAACAAATCACTAAAATTATTATTCAACATTGAATACTAAATGTCTCTGAATATTTAATACTCCTATCCTCAAATAGAATCATTAAACAAGCAAACATATGTAAACAATGCAACCATAACAGCAAGCTGCCAAAACAGTACAGTCTGTAAAGAATGCAAGAGTAACAATACTTCCCTGACTCCAAAAATTATGAAATGAAATTCCCACTGTAATAAATTTATCATGACTTAATATTCAAACAGATTCAACGTTAGACCATGCTCTGACTTTTCTAGGGAATTTTTGCAACAGCGGTAAACTTTCTGTTTTCAAACAGCAACATGCAAACTAGCAACATAAGCATGGCAAAGACTATCCTTGACTTTTTTATTGAAACTAAAGATTCAAAACATTATTATAACTAACAGAAAACAAAAACTAGCAAAATAAAATGACGCTCCAAGCAAAACACATATCATGTGGCGAATAAAAATATAGCTCCAAGTAAAGTTACCGATGAACGAAGACGAAAGAGGGGATGCCTTCCGGGGCATCCCCAAGCTTAGGCTCTTGGTTGTCCTTGAATTTTACCTTGGGGTGCCTTGTGCATCCCCAATATTAGGCTCTTTCCACTCCTTATTCCATAGTCGATCGAATCTTTACCCAAAACTTGAAAACTTCAACCACAGAAAACTCAGAACAAAACTCGTAAGCTTCGTTAGTATAAGAAAATAAAACCACCACTTAGGTACTGTAATGAACTCATTCTAAATTCATATTGGTGTAAAGCCTACCGTATTCCAACTTCTCTATGGTTCATACCACTTAATACTAGCCATAGATGCATCAAAATAAGTAAACAACACAATGAAAAACAGAATCTGTAAAAAACAGAACAGTCTGTAGTAATCTGTATCAAACGTATACTTCTGGAACCCCAAAAATTATGAAATAAATTTCTGGACCTGAGAGATTTGTCTATTAATCATCTTCAAAAAGAATCAACCTAAAATCACTCTCCAGTAAAAAATGGCAGCTAATCTCGTGAGCGCTAAAGTTTCTGTTTTTCACAGCAAGATCATATAAACTTCACCCAAGTCTTCCCAAAGGTTCTATTTGGCACTTTATTGAAACAAAAGCTATAAAACATGATTACTACAGTAGCATAATCATGTGGACACACAAAAAACAGTAAGGATAAATATTGGGTTGTCTCCCAACAAGCGCTTTTCTTTAATGCCTTTTTAGCTAGGCATGATGATGACAATGATGCTCACATAAAACATAAGAATTGAAACATAACGGGAGCATCATGAAGAAAATGACTAGCACATTTAAGCCTAACCCACTTCCTATGCATAGGGATTTTGTGAGCAAACAACTTAGGGGAATAATAATCAACAAGCATAGGAATGTAAAACAAGCATAGCTTCAAAACTTTAAGCAAGTAGAGAGGAAACTTGACATTATTGCAATTCCTACAAGCATATGTTCCTCTCTCATAATAATTTTCAGTAGCATCATGAATGAATTCAACAATATAACCAGCACCTAAAGCATTCTTTTCATGATCTACAAGCATAGAAATTTTACTATTCTCCACATAAGAAAAATTCTTCTCATGAATAGTAGTGGGAGCAAACTCAACAAAATAACTATCATGTGATTGAAAATTAAGATCAAGATGACACGTTTCATGGTTATCGTTATTCTTTAAATCATACGTGTCATCACAATAATCATCATAGATAGGAGGCATGCTTTTATCATAGTAAATTTTCTCATCAAAACTTGGGGGGCTAAAAATATCATATTCATCAAACATAGCTTCCCCAAGCTTGTGGCTTTGCATATCATTAGCATCATGGATATTCAAGGAATTCATACTAACAACATTGCAATCATGCTCATCTTTCACATATTTTATGCCAAGCATTCTATGTAATTCTTCTTCTAGCACTTGAGCACAATTTTCCTTCCCATCATACTCACGAAAGATATTAAAAAGATGAAGCGTATGAGACAAACTTAACTCCATTTTTTGTGGTTTTCTTTTATAAACTAAACTAGTGATAAAACAAGAAACAAAAAGATTCGATTGCAAGATCTAAATATATACCTTCAAGCACTCACCTCACCAGAAAAGAGTATAGTGACGGAGTGTGAGTACCCTTTACCTAGCCTCCCCGGCAACGGCGCCAGAAAAGAGCTTGATATCTACTACACAACCTTCTTCTTGTAGACGTTGTTGGGCCTGCAAGTGCACAGGTTTGTAGGACAGTAGCAAATTTCCCTCAAGTGGATGACCTAAGGTTTATCAATCCGTAGGAGGCGTAGGATGAAGATGGTCTCTCTCAAACAACCCTGCAACCAAATAACAAAGAGTCTCTTGTGTCCCCAACACACCCAATACAATGGTAAATTGTATAGGTGCACTAGTTCGGCGAAAAGATGGTGATACAAGTGCAATATGGATGGTAGATAAATGTATTTGTAATCTGAAATAATAAAAACAGCAAGGTAGCGAGCGGTAAAAGTGAGCGTAAACGGTATTGCAATGATAGGAAACAAGGCCTATGGTTCATACTTTCACTAGTGCAAGTTCTCTCAACAATAATAACATAGATAGATCATATAACAAGCCCTCAACATGCAACAAAGAGTCACTCCAAAGACATTAATAGCGGAGAACAAACGTAGAGATTATGGTAGGGTACGAAACCACCTCAAAGTTACCCTTTCTGTTCTATCTATTCAAGAGTTCGTAGTAAAATAACATAAAGCTATTATTTCCACTCAATCCATCATAGAGTTCATACTAGAATAACACCTTAAGACACAAATCAACCAAAACCCTAATGTCACCTAGATACTCCATTGTCACCTCAAGTATCCGTGGGCATGATTATACGATATGTGTCACACAATCTCAGATTCATCCAACCAACATAAAAGTACTTCAAAGAGTGCCCCAAAGCTATTACCGGAGAGTCAAGAACGTGTGCCAATCCCTATGCATAGGTTCCCAATGTCACGAAACCCGCAAGTTGATCACCAAAACATACATCAAGTGGATCGCAAGACATACATCAAGTGTTCTCATAAAAGACTCAATCCGATAAGATAACTTCAAAGGGGAAACTCAATTCATCACAAGAGAGTAGAGGGGGAGAAACATCATAAGATCCAACTACAATAGCAAAGCTCGGGATACATCAAGATCATGCCATAGAGGGAACACTAGAGAGAACACTAGAGAGAGAGAGATCAAACACGTAGCTACTGGTACATACCCTCAGCCTCGAGGGTGAACTACTCCCTCCTCGTCATGGATAGCGCCGGGATGTTGAAGATGGCCTCCGGTGATGGGATCCCCCCTCCGTCAGGGTGCCGAAACAGGGTCCCAATTGGTTTTTGGTGGCTCTAGAGGCTTTCGGCGGCGGAACTCCCGATCTAGGTTCTGTTCTGGAAGTTTTTGGGTACGTAGGTATATGTGGGTGCAGGAAGTACGTCGATGGAGCTACCGGGGTCCCACGAGGAAGGGGGGCGCGCCCAAGGGGGGGGGCACCCTCGTGACCACCTCCCGTATCTCCTGACGTGCACTCCAAGTCCATCGGGTGGCTTTCCTTCCAAAAATAACTTATCCAGTTGATCTCGTTCCGTTTTGACTCTGTCTGATATTCCTTTTCCTCGAAACACTGAAATAGGCATAAAACAAGAAATCTGGGCTGGGCCTCTGGTTAATAGGTTAGTCCCAAAAATAATATAAAAGTGGATAATAAAGCCCAATATTGCCTAAAACAGTAGATAAAGTAGCATGGAGCAATAAAAAATTATAGATACGTTGGAGACGTATCAAGTACCCATCACAAACTCATCTCCCCTTGCATTACATTATTTGCCATTTGCCTCTCATTTTCCTCTCCCCTACTTCACCCTTGCCGTTTTATTCGCCCTCTCTTTCCGTTCGCTTCTCTCTTTTGCTTGCCTTTTGTGTGCTTGTGTGTTGGATTCCTTGTCACGATGGCTCAAGATAATACCAAATTGTGTGACTTTTCCAATACCAATAATAATGATTTCCTTAGCACTCCGATTTCTCCTCTTAATGATGTTGAATCTTGTGAAATCAGTGCTGCTTTGTTGAATCTTGTTATGAAAGATCAATTCTCCGGCCTTCCTAGTGAAGTTGCCGCTACTCATCTAAACAACTTTGTGGATTTGTGTGATATGCAAAATAATAAAGATACGAATAATGATATTGTTAAATTGAATTTATTTCCATTTCACTTAGAGATCGTGCTAAAACTTGGTTTTCGTCTTTGCCTAAAAATAGTATTGATTCATGGAATAAGTGCAAAGATGCTTTTATCTCTAAGTATTTTCCTCCTGCTAAGATCATCTCTCTTAGAAACGATATTATGAATTTTAAACAGCTTGATCATGAGCATGTTGCTCAATCTTGGGAAATAATGAAATTAATGATTCGCAATTGCCCTACTCATGGTTTGAATTTATGGATGATCATACAAAACTTTTATGCCAGATTGAATTTTGCTTCTAGAAATCTTTTAGATTCGGCCGCGGGAGGCACTTATAAGGAAATTACTTTAGAAGAAGCTAATAAACTCCTTGATAACATTATGGTTAATTATTCTCAATGGCACACCGAAAGATCTACTAGTAAAAAAATTCATGCTATAGAAGAAATTAGTGTTTTGAGTGGAAAGATGGATGAACTTATTAAATTGTTTGCTACTAAGAGTGCTCCTGTTGATCCTAATGATATGCCTTTGTCTACTTTGATTGAGAATAATAATGAATCTATGGATGTGAATTTTGTTGGTAGGGATAATTTTGGTAACAATGCTTATAGAGGAAACTTTAATCCTAGGCCGTTTCCTAGTAATTCCTCTAATAATTATGGTAATTCCTACAACAACTCTTATGGAAATTTTAATAAGATGCCCTCTTATTTTGAGAATAGTGTTAAAGAATTTATGACCTCTCAAAACAATTTGAATGCTTTGCTTGAAGAAAAATTGCTTAAGGTTGATGATTTGGCTAGGAACGTTGATAGACTTTCGCTTGATGTTGATTCTTTGAAACTTAGATCTATTCCACCTAAGCATGATATCAATGAGTTTATCAAAGCCATGAGAATTTCCATTGATGAGTGCAAAGAAAGAACCACTAGGATGCGTGCTAAGAAAGATTGCTTTGTAAAAGCGTGTTCTTCTAGTTTCCATGAAAATAATGATGAAGATCTAAAAGTTATTGATGTGTCTCCTATTAAATCTTTGTTTTGCAATATGAATATTTATAATGATGGGACTGTAGATGAGACAGCTTTAGTTAAAAGGCATCCCAATGATTCGGAGTTTTTAGATCTTGATGCTAAATTTGGTAAAAGTGGGATTGGAGAGGTTAAAATTTTACATAACATTGAACCCACTATTATGGATTTCAAGGAATTTAATTATGATAATTGTTCTCTAATAGATTGTACTTCCTTGTTGCAATCCATGTTGAATTCTCCTAATGCTTATAGTCAAAATAAAGCTTTTACCAAACATGTTGATGCCTTGATGCAATCTTATGAAGGAAAACTTGAATTGGAAGTTTCTATACCTAGAAAACTTTATGATGAGTGGGAACCTACTATAAAAAATTCAAATTAAAGATCATGAATGCTATGCTTTGTTTGATTTGGATGCTAGTGTTTCCATGATTCCGAAAACTTTATGTGATGTGCTAGGTTTCCATGATTTTGTTGATTGCTCTTTAAACTTGCACCTTGCGGATTCCACCATTAAGAAACCTATGGGAAGGATCAATGATGTTCTTATTGTTGCAAATAGGAATTATGTGCCCGTAGATTTTATCGTTCATGATATAGATTGCAATCTTTCATGTACTATTATTCTTGGTAGACCTTTCCTTAGAACGATTGGTGCAATTATTGATATGAAGGAAGGGAATATTAGATTCCAATTTCCATTAAGGAAAATGCGGATCTCAAATCAATAAATGTTCACCCCAATTGTCTCTCTATCATAAAGGAACCTTTTGCTTCAAATTAATTTCTTGATTTCTTGCCTAGGAGTTTAATCATTGCTAAAAAGAAAGAAACTCCTAAAATTTATAAGTGATCTATTGAAGAATTGAATGCCAAAGATGGCAATACTTAGATCTATTCTCGCTTTTATGCCTAGCTAGGGGCGTTAAATGATAGCGCTTGTTGGGAGGCAACCCAATTTTATTTGTGTTCCTTGCTTTTTTACTTATGTTTAGTAATAAATATTTCATCTAGCTTCTGTTTAGATGTGGCTTTATGTTTTAATTACTGTTTGTGCCAAGTAGAACCTATAGGATAACCTACGGTGATAGTTAATTTGATTCTGCTGAAAAACAGAAACTTTTGCGCGCACGAGAATAATTTTAATAAATCACAGAAAATTACGTTTGCGTTAATTCTTTTTGAAGTATATCAATAAACAAATTGCCCAGGACTTCCTATTTTGTTAGGATTTTTAGAGTTCCAGAAGTATTCGAAAGTTATAGATTGCTACAGACTGTTCTGTTTTTGACAGATTCTGTTTTTCGTGTGTTGTTTGCTTATTTTGATGCATCTATGGCTAGTGTCGGGGGGGGGGGGGTATGAACCATAGAGAAGTTGGAATACAGTAGGTTTAACACAAATATAAATAAATAATGAGTTCATTACAGTAACTTATGTGGTGGTTTTTCTTTCTTGGACCAACGGAGCTTATGAGATTTCCTGTTGAGTTTTGTGTTGTGAAGTTTTCAAGTTTTGGGTAAAGATTTGATGGACTATGGAATAAGGAGTGGCAAGAGCCTAAGCTTGGGGATGCCCATGGCACCCCAAGATATCCAAGGACAACCAAAAGGCTAAGCTTGGGAATGCCCCGGAAGGCATCCCCTCTTTCGTCTTCGTTTATCGGTAACTTTACTTGGAGCTATATTTTTATTCACCACATCATATGTGTTTTTCTTGGAGCGTCTTGTATGATATGACTCTTTTCTTTTTAGTTTACCACAATCATCCTTGCTGTACACACCTTTTGGGATAAACCCACATGATTTGGAATTTATTAATACTCTATGTGCTTCACTTATATCTTTTGAGCTAGATAATTTTTTTCTAGTGCTTCACTTATATCTTTTTAGAGCACAGCGGTGGCTTGATTTTGTAGAAATTTTTGATCTCTCATGCTTCACTTATACTATTTTGAGAGTCTTATAGAACAGCATAGTATTTGCTATGGTTATAAAATTGGTCCTAGAATGATGGGCATCCAAGTTGGGTATAATAAAAACTATCACAGAAAGTGAATTTGATGCTATGATCAATTTGATGCTTGATAATTGTTTTGAGATATGAGGATGGTGATAATACAGTCATGCTAGTGGAGTAA
Organism: Triticum dicoccoides; assembly: GCF_002162155.2. Taxonomy (NCBI): domain Eukaryota; kingdom Viridiplantae; phylum Streptophyta; class Magnoliopsida; order Poales; family Poaceae; genus Triticum; species Triticum dicoccoides. The sequence continues at coordinate 657,700,656 of NC_041393.1, forward strand.
TTATGAATTTAAAGAATACTTGTGTTGAAGTTTGTGATTCCCGTAGCATGCACGTATGGTGAACCGCTTTGTGATGAAGTTGGAGCATAATTTATTTATTCATTGTCTTCCTTATGAGTGGCGGTCGGGGACGAGCGATGGTCTTTTCCTACCAATCTATCCCCCTAGGAGCATGCGCGTAGTACTTTGTTGTCAATGACTTGTAGATTTTTGCAATAAGTATATGAGTTCTTTATGACTAATGTTGAGTCCATGGATTATACGCACTCTCACCCTTCCACCATTGCTAGCCTCTCTTGTGCCACGCAACTTTCGCTGGTACCATACACCTACCATATACCTTCCTCGAAACAGCCACCATACCTACCTATTATGGCATTTCCATAGCCATTCCGAGATATATTGCCATGCAACTTCCCACCGTTCCGTTTATTATGACACGCATCATCATTGTCATATTTCTTTTGCATGATCATGTAGTTGATATCGTATTTTTGGCAAATCCACCTTCATAATTCTTCCATACATGTCAGTCTTGATTCGTTGCATATCCTGGTACACCACCGGAGGCATTCATATAGAGTCATATTTTGTTCTAAGTATCGAGTTGTAATCTTGAGTTGTAAGTAAATAAAAGTGTGATGATCTTCATTATTAGAGAATTGTCCCAAGTGAGGAAAGGATGATGGAGACTATGATTCCCCCAAAAGTCGGGATGAAACTTCGGACTTCATAAAAAAAGAAAGGCCAAATGAAAAAAGAGAAAGGCCAAATAAAAAAATGAGAGAAAAAGAGAGAAGGGACAATGTTACTATCCTTTTACCACACTTGTGCTTCAAAGTAGCACCATGATCTTCATGATAGAGAGTCTCCTATGTTGTCACTTTCATATGCTAGTCGGAATTTTTCATTATAGAACTTGGCTTGTATATTCCAATGATGGGCTTCCTCAAAATGCCCTAGGTCTTCGTGAGCAAGCGAGTTGGATGCACACCCACTTAGTTTCTTTTGTTTAGCTTTCATACATTTATAGCACTAGTGCATCCGTTGCATGGCAATCCCTACTCACTCACATTGATATCTATTAATGGGCATCTCCATAGCTCTTTGATACGCCTAGTTGATGTGACACTATCTTTTCCCTTTTTGTGTTCTCCACAACCACCATTCTATTCCACATATCGTGCTATGTCCATGGCTCATGCTCATGTATTGCGTGAAAGTTGAAAAACTTTGAGAATACTAGAGTATGAAACAATTGCTTGACTTGTCATCGGGGTTGTGCACGATTAAATACTTTGTGTGATGAAAATAGAGCATAGCCAGACTATATGATTTTGTAGGGATAACTTTCTTTAGCCATGTTATTTTGAGAAGACATGATTGCTTTGTTAGTATGCTTGAAGTATTATTGTTTTTATGTCATTATGAACTTTTATTTTGGATCATTTGGATCCGAACATTCATGCAAAAATAAAGAAAATTACATTGAGAAATATGCTAGGTAGCATTCCACATCAAAAATTCTGTTTTTATCATTTACCTACTCGAGGACGAGCAGGAATTAAGCTTGGGGATGCTTGATACATATCCAACATATCTATAATTTTTGATTGTTCCATGCTATGATATTACCCGTTTTGGATGTTTATGGGCTTTACTTTACACTTTTATATCATTTTTAGGACTAACCTACTAACTAGAGGCCCAGCCCGAATTGCTGTTTTTCTGCCTATTTCAGTGTTTCGAAGTAAAGGAATAGCAAACGGAGTCCAAACGGGTTGAAACCTTTGGGAGCGATCTTTTCGGAACAAATGCAAACCAGGAGACTTGGAGTGGACGTCAAGAAATGAACAAGGTGGCCACGAGGGTTCCAGGCGCGCCCTAAGAGGGTGGGCGCGCCCCCCACCCTCGTGGGCCCCTTGTGGCTCAACCGACCTACTTATCCCTCCTATATATATCCATGTACCCTGAAAACATCCAGGAGCACCACGAAAACGTAATTCCACCGCCGCAACCTTCTATATCCGTGATATCCCATCTTGGAGCCTTCACCGGCGCTCCGTCGGAGGGGGAATCGACCATCGAGGGTCTCTACATCATCTCCAAGGCCTCTCCGATTAGTTGTGAGTAGTTTACCACAGACCTTCGGGTCTATAGTTATTAGCTAGATGGCTTCTTCTCTCTCTTTGAATCTCAATACAGAATTCTCCTCGATATTCTTGGAGATCTATTCGATATAACTCTTTTTGCGGTGTGTTTGTCGAGATCCGATGAACTGTGGGTTTATGATCAAGTTTATCTATGAGAAATATTTGAATCTTCTCTGAATTCTTTTATGTGTAGTTGGTTATCTTTGCAAGTCTCTTCGAATTATCAGTTTGGTTTGGCCTACTAGATTGATCTTTCTTGCAATGGGAGAAGTGCTTAGCTTTGGGTTCAATCTTGCGGTGTCCTTTCCCAGTGACAGCAAGGGCAGCAAGGCACGTAGTGTATTGTTGCCATCGAGGATAAAAAGATGGGGTTTATATCATATTGCATGAGTTTATCCCTCTACATCATGCCATCTTTCTTAATGCGTTGCTCTGCTCTTATGAACTTAATACTCTAGATGCAAGCATGAGTCAGTCGATGTGTGGAGTAATAGTAGTAGATGCAGAATCATTTCGATCTACTTGTTGTGGACGTGATGCCTATATACATGACCATGCCTAGATATTCTCATAACTATGCAGTTTTCTATCAATTGCTCGACAGTAATTTGTTCACCCATCGTAATACTTATGCTATCTTGAGAGAAGCCACTAGTGAAAACTATGGCCCCCGGGTCTATCTTTTATCATATAAGTTTCCCATCTACTTTTATTTGCATCTTTTATTTTCCAATCAATATCATAAAAATACCAAAAATATTTATTTTATCTTATATTATCTCTATCAGATCTCACTTTGGCAAGTTACCGTGAAGGGATTGACAACCCCTTTATCGCGTTTGTTGCGAGGTTCTTGTTTGTTTGTGTAGGTGCATGGGACTTTTGAGGAGCCTCCTACTGGATTGATACCTTGATTCTCAAAAACTGAGGGAAATACTTACGCTACTTTGCTGCATCACCCTTTCCTCTTCAAGGGAAAACCAACGCAGTGCTCAAGAGGTAGCACTTGTGCGTTGTCTCCTACTAGATTGATACCTTGGTTCTCAAAACTGAGGGACATACTTATGCTACTTTGCTGCATCACCCTTTCCTCTTCAAGGGAAAACCAACGCATGCTCAAGAGGTAGCAATGAGTTATTATTGTTGACATCACCCTTAAGGTGAGTATGTTGGGAGGCGAAACTATAAGCCCCTATCTTTCTATGTGTCCGGCTGAAACATCTTGCTCATGTGTACGCAGTGAGTGTTAGCAATCATAGAAGACTATATGATGGTTGAGAATGTGGACTTGCCTAAAGGCTCCGACACATGACCCTTCCTGAAAAGATGATGAATTGTAGTTGCAAAGTTGACTGAGAACATAGCTTGTTGGTTTCTAATATAATTTTTGCTTTATACTTCAATTGTGTGATGAACTATTACATATTCATGGGAAGTGTATGATAGAAGTTTCATGATATAAGTCCTATGTTTAATTTTTTTGCTGTTATAATAATCAACATGGTGCTTCTATGTCCGTATTTTGTTTTTATCGACACCTCTCTCTCAAAGCATGTGGACATGTTTTTCGTTTTCGGTTTTCGCTTGAGGACAAGCGAGGTCTAAGCTTGGGGGAGTTGATACGTCCATTTTGCATCATGTTTTCTTACTATTATTTATAGTGTTTTTATCCATAATAATGCTTTTTGGAGTAATTCTAATGCCCTTTCTCTCATAATTTGCAAGGTACACACCAAGAGGGAGAATTCCGGCAGCTGGAAATCTGGACCTGAAAAAGCTACGTCAGGCCACCCTATTCTGCACAACTCCAAACAAGCTGAAACTTCACAGAGATTTTTTATGGAATATTTAAGGAATATTGGAGCAAATACTACCAAAGGGGCCCCACCAGGTGGGCACAACTCACCTAGGCGCGATAGGGAGCCCATGCGCACCCTGGTGGGTTGTAGCCCCCTTGGCCCACCTTCAGTGCCCATCTTCTGGTATATAAGTCATTTTTCCTAGAAAAAATAGAGAGAAGACTTTCGGGGCGGAGCGCCCCCGTCTCTAGGCGGAACTTGGGCAGGAGCACTTTTGCCCTCCGGCTGAGCGATTTTGCCTGGGGAACTTCCCTCCCGAAGGGGGAAATCATCGTCATCATCATCACCAACAACTATCCCATCTTGGGGAGGGAAATATCCATCAACATATTCAACAACACCATCTCATCTCAAGCCCTAGTTCATCTCTTTTATTCAATCTTGTTACCGGAACTATAGATTGGTGCTAGGGGGTGACTAGTAGTGTTGATTACATCTTGTAGTTGATTACTATATGGTTTATTTGGTGGAAGATTATATGTTCAGATCCATTATGCATATTAATACTCCTCTTATCATGAACATGATTATTATTTGTGAGTAGTTACTTTAGTTCTTGAGGTCACGGGATAAATCATGTTGCAAGTAATCATGTGAATTTAATATGTGTTTGATATTTTGATGGTATGTATGTTGTGATTCCCTTAGTGGTGTCATGTGAACGTCGACTACATGACACTTAACCATATTTGGGCCTAAGGGAATGCATTGTGGAGTAGTAAATAGATGGTGGGTTGCGAGAGTGACAGAAGCTTAAACCCTAGTTTATGTGCTATTCCGTAAGGGACCGATTGGACCCAAAAGTTCAATGCTATGGTTAGAATTTGTTCTTAATACTTTTCACATAGTTGCGGATGCTTGCGGGAGGGTTAATCATAAGTAGGAGGTTTGCTCAACTAAGAACAACACCTAAGCACCGGTCCACCCACATATCAAATTATTAAAGTAGCGAACACGAATTAAACCAACATGATGAAAGTGACTAGATGAAATTCTCGTGTACCCTCAAGAACACTTTGCTTATCATAAGAGAACGTTTTGGCCTGTCCTTTGCCTCAAAAGGATTAGGCTACCTTGCTGCGTACTTGTTACAATTATCATTACTTGCTCGTTACAAATTATCTTGCCTTCAAACTACTCCGCTACTTACAATTTCAGCACTTGCAGACACTACCTTACTGAAAACTACTTGTCATTTCCTTCTGCTCTTCATTGGGTTCGACACTCTTACTTATCGAAAAGAGCTACAATTGATCCCCTATACTTGTTTGTCATCACTACCGCCTCGGCGTCCGGGGCTCTCCGCACAGAAGCAGAGCAGCAGATCCTCATCGACACCATCCTCGTCCGCCGCTCTGGCTTGCCCAGAGACCTTCTCTAGTGGCGGCAAGGGGGGGGAGGACTAGTAGCGGGGTGGCAGCACGGTCTAGGGTTTTAATGCGACCCGAGTCGCCCCGAGCGGAGCGACGCGGGGGTGTGGGGAAAGATGACCAAAAATGTTCACACAATCGTTCATTACAAAATATGTGACACAACGCGGAACACTATTAAGGATACCATCCGACCTATTATCAAAACTAAACTTTGCAATCTCGTGAGCCACCATGTTCTCTTAGCGATTGATTCCCAAGATCTTGATTTTTTTAATAATCTTAATAATGCTAAGCGCTTCCATCTTAAGATCAACAATTGGGGACCTATCAAGAGTTTCACTTGCAAGATAGAAAACCGCCAAAAAAAACAATCATATTCTAAAAAAATGGTCTATTGAGGCAGATACCGATTTAAAGATCGGTGACACATGCATAAATTCCTCTTCATCAGCACGAGAGCACGACCCAATAAAATTACAAGTGGAACTGATGACTTGGCCAGTATAATTTCTGGTAATACCCCCCACACTAGCTACATTAATGCTCTCCACAAAACTAGCATCAACGTTTATCTTTATGAAGTTAGAAGTAGGAGGCTGTCAACCCCTAAATTTCTCGCATAAATATCAATGACCTCAGGATATCCACCACCCTATTACCTTTCTTACTTATATCCAATTTTTCACTGGCATTACACGATGTGAACAATGCCCAATAGCTTTCCACAAGGGGAATTGCAATCAATATCAAGCACAATCAAATCAATGGGCACATAATTTCTATTTGCAAGACTAAGAACATCATTTACTCTACCCAAGAGTTTCTTCATGGTGGAATCCGCTAAATATAAATTAAGAGAACATTCATCCATATCAGTAAGGCCTAGCAGATCACATAAAGGTTTTTGGTATTGTGGAAATATTAGCATCCAAATCACATAAATCATTGCACTCATAATCTTTAATTTTAAATTTAATAGTAGCCTCCCACTCGTCATATAATTTTCCAGGTATTGAAACTTCCAATTCTAGCTTTTCTTCATAGGCTTTCATCATAGCTTCTACCATATGTTTAGTAAACGCCTTATTTTCTTCATAAGCATTGGGTGAGTTTATCATGGGTTTCAACAAGGAAATACATTCAATCAAATAAAATTATCATAATTAAAGTCCCTGTAATCCAAAGTAGTGGGCACATCACTAGCTAAAGTTTTGACCTCTCCAAACCCACTTTTATCCATTTTTTCATTAAGATCATCCACCTTCGAACAATTGGGATGCCTTGTAGCTAAGGCTGACTCATCTCCAGTCACATTATCATCAATTTTTATATTACTAAAAAAATATTCAATAGGTGAGACACCAATCATTTTAATATCTTCATGATTATGATAAAAACCAAGAAGAATCACTTTTTTTAGAAATTCATGCTTAGCCCTCAACCTAACGGTTCTTTCTTTACTCTCATAAATAGAGAGATAAATAGATTTAATAGACTCACTAATATCAAGATTGGGTGAAAAATGATTATATTTAAGATTTTCCACATCATGAGTAATTCTATCCATGTTCCTAGACATATCATCAATTTACTCAATTTTTCCTCTATCATAGTATTGAAGATCTTTTGCGAATTAATAAATTCTTTAAAATTATTCTCAAGATCAGAGGGCATCCTATTATTAGTATTACTATTATTATATGATTTACCATAGGAATTGCCATAATTGTTAGAGGAATTTCTAGGAAATGACCTAGGATTAAAATTACTCCTATACACATTGCAATTAAAATTGTTTCTAGATACAAAATTCACATCAATAACATCATTATTTTGCTCAATAAAAGTAGATAATTGCACCATTAGGATCAACATGAGCACTTTTACTAGCAACTAATATCATAAGAGCATCCATCTTATCACTCAAAGAATTAATTTCTTCAGCATAATTTATTTTCTTACTATTGGGAGCTCTTTTGTATGCATTTGAGAATAATTTGACATAATATTATTAAGCAATTTTGTAGCTTCTCCTAGTGTGATTTCCATAAAAGTACCACCCGGGGAAGAATCTAAAATATTTCTTTAAACAAAGTACAATCCCGCATAATTTTTTTTGTATGATCATCCATAAACTTAAACCATCAGTAGGGCAATTTCTTGTCATTAATTTCATTTTCTCTCAAGATTGGGCCACATGTTCATGTTCGAGTTGCTTAAAATTCATAAATTGATTTCTGAGAGAAATAATTTTCGTGGGAGGAAAATCTTAGCAATAAAAGCGTCCTTACACTTATCCCAAAAATCAATACTATTTTGTGGCAAGGATGAAAACCAAGGAATAACACAATCTCGTAGTGAGAACGAAAATAATTCCAATTTAAATATATCATTATCCAAATCTTTTTACTTTTGCATATCACACAATTCAACAAAAGTATTAAGATGGGATGCGGCATCTTCATTAGGACTACCAGAAAATTTTCCATAACAGGATTTAGCAAAGCAGCATTAATATCACATGAGTATGCACTAGTGGTAGGTGGAGCAATTGGAGTACTAATAAAATCATTATTATTAATATTGGAAAAATCACACAACTTTCTATTTTCTTAGGACATCGCAACAAAGCAAGCAAACAAGCAAAAAGGCAAACGGAAAATATTTTTGTGTTGTTGCGAAAATGTTTTACAAGTGGGGGAGATGAAAACTAGAGGCAAATGGAAAATAAAGTAAATGCAAGGAGATGAAAGTTTGTGAGATGGTACTTGATATGTCTTGATGATGTCTTCCCGGCAGCGGCGCCAGAAATTCTTCCTGCTACTTGTGAGCTGCGTTGGGATTTCCTCGAAGAGGAGATGAGATGATGTAGTATAGTAGAGAAATAAGTATTTCCCTCAGTTAAGAACCAATGTTATCAATCTAGTAGGAGATCCACGCAAAACCTCGTGAACAACACCTACACACAAAAGAAAAAAAATACTTGCACCCAACGCAAACAAGGGGTTGTCAATCCCTTGGCAGTTAATTGCAAGGATCAAGTCTGATAATGGTAGATAGATAAACAAAAACACAAAATAAAATAATGGTAAATAAATTGCAGCAAGGTATAATTTGGATTTTTAATATATGATAAAGATGGACCCCGGGGAACATAGTTTTCGCTAGAGGGTTCTCTCTTGAATAAATGCATACGGTGGGTAAACTAATTATTGTTGGGCAGTTGATAGAAAAGGCATAGTTACGATGATATTCAAGGCAATGATCATGCATGTATATAGGCATCACGTTTGAGACAAGTAGACCAGATCCTGTCTGCATCTACTACTATACTCCACACATCGACCACTATCCTGCATGCATGTAGAGTATTAAGTTCATAAAGAATAGAGTAACGCCTTAAGCAAGATGACATGTAGACAAAGTAAACCCAATCAATATGAATAAACCCAATTTTTTATCCTTAATGGCAATGATACAAATACGTGTCATGTCCCTTTCTATCACTGGGATCGAGCACCACAAGATCGAACCTATCACAAGGCACCTCCCCCATTGCAAGATAATCAATATAGTTGTCCAAACCAAACGGATAGATGGGAGAGAAATACAAAGATATAATAATAATGCAGAAAAGAGTTCAGAGAAGACTCAAATAATATTCATGAATAATCTGATCATAAACCCACAATTCATCAGATCCCAACAAACGTACCACAAAAGAAGATTACATCGAATAGAACTCCAAGAACATCGAGAAGAACATTGTATTGAAGATCAAAGAGAGAGAAGAAGCCATTTAGCTACTAGCTATGGACGCGTAGGTCTGTGGTAAACTACTCACGCATCATCGGAAGGGTAGGAAGGATGATGAAGAAGCCCTCCTTGGTCGATTCACCCTCCAGTAGAGTACCGGAGAAGGCCTCCGGATGGTAGCTCGCAAGAACAAAAACTTGCGGCGGAGGAAAAAGTGTTTCGAGTGGCTCTCTGATGTATTGAGAATATTTGGGAATTTATAGAGGTTGAATTAGGTCAAGAGGTGCCACAAGGGGCCCACAAGCCTGGGCGGTGCCCCCCTAGGGCGCGCTCTACGGGCTTGTCGCTCCTCATGGCTCCGTAGGTCTTGTCCCGAAGCTTCTATGGTCCCTTCTGGTCCAAAAAAATCATAAAAAAGTTTCATAGCATTTGGACTCCGTTTGGTACTGATTTCCTGAAAATCCAAAAACAAGTAAAAACAACAGCTAACACTGGGCAGTAGGTAAGTTAGTCCCAAAAAATGATACATAACTGCATAATAAACATCCCAGATTGATAATATAATATCATCGAACAATAAAAAATTATAGATACGTTGGAGACGTATCAGAAGGCCATCGTTTTTGGGGGCTGACCGATCTTGATCGGATCTGGCACGCAGCTACCGTGCACCAAGTTGGGCGGGATGGCGGCCTTCTCCCGCACGTGGCGGCAATGTATTCGTTTGACAGTGGTGGCTCGTGATCTGGTTGCGTGGAGTGGTGGGATCTCGGAGGCGAGTGCGAGCCAGCATTGACAGTGGTTGTTGTGGACATGAGCGCTGATCTCACGTGGACCAGATGGGCTTGGGCGGGTCGACAACTCTGGGATATGACTGCAGGCTGGCATGATGGTGCTTGATGGCGTCAGATGCTATGTGTTGTGGTGGTGAAGGTGCTTGGCTAGGCGGCGTGAAGCTGGATCAGGGCGGCGTGGGTGCCTGCTGCCGTGATGATAAAGGTGGGGTCCTCACGCTCTTCTCACATCAGGGAAACGACTTGCATGATTGGTCCTCCTTGATATGCCCATCGACGTGTTTCAGAACGGCCGTCGGAGATCTTGCTCAGGATATCTAGATTGGTTAGAATCCAGTCATGCACATCCATATCAGACTACAAGCTTCTGAGTGCATACGCAAAGCTCTGTTGGTTGATGACTCCTTGGCACATGTCGGCTTCTTGATTTCCATGGTGGAGACATCAATGTAGAAGGTCAAGGTGGCCGAGATTGTAGGATCAGTTAGACGGACAGAGCCTTGGAAGCGATGGAGCTAGCCACGTGTTAGATAACTCTCAAGAGCTGCAGTGATAAGTGGGGGCAACAACACTGGAGGATTTCATTTTTGGTGGTACTCCTTGAGTGCCAAGTCGTGACTTTCAGGTGAAAATCTAAGGTCTTACCTTCATTAGTCGTGCTTAGTGATTGCCTTGCTAAAGGAATTGTTTTGAGAGCGTGGTCTTTCTCCAGGGTGAAAACCTAAGATCTTGGATCGGACAATGATGATGTGTGTGCATTGTTCCCTTCGTGGAGGCATTTCTTTTGGAGAACTTTTATGTTTTTTGGGTGTTGTATTTGGCGGTGGTATGTGTGTTGCTGTTGAGAGGAGCTGATCACTGTGGTGCACTACTAGGGAAAAGCCTAGTAGTAGCACGGGTATTTGGTGTATTAGTAGAGCGGGGTCCCGCGCTACTGATAAGGCACTACAGCTAACATGTATCAGTAGCGCATATTGCCCCACGCTACTCCTATACATGGCTAGCAGCAGCGATTTAGTTCAACGCGCTACTGTTAATAGCTGCAGCGCTTTTAGCTTGGGCATGCTACTGGTAAGAGCGCGCTGCTGCTAACTTTTTTCCTCTCGCTACTGTTAGTTTTATTAGTTTTTATTTTTATTTTTCTGCATATTTGTTTTGTATTTGAGTAGGCTTTATACAATAATCTTTAGCATATCATACACATACAAATGTAATCATAGCATCAAATCATGTCATCATCATAATCATCAGCCAACACAAAGTGGTATCTCGTCATCATCTCGAAAATAGCGATACAAGACTCGAGTACTTGCAACTACATCGTCATCCATCTAAACAATTATATACGCGAGAAGAGCTATCACTATGAGTGAGAGCGGAACTATGAAGTACATGAGTTTGTATCCCTCTCTCGCATTAGCGTGAACCTAAACTAACTACTAGTTGTTGCTCGGAAACTAGAAACCGGTACACCTGGGTCTGACACTCCCGCCACTCATCGTATACTACTGGCGTTGCACTTCTTCGTCATTAATGATCTATGCACCTGCATCGTCACATGAGTCGATGATATGCAACATACATAGTTGAGCAACAGAAGGAGACAGACTTGACAAAATTAAAAACAACATATCATAAGCATAAATAACAAAGTTCATCGTACCCAAAATGCCCTAACCAGAGTGATCTTCGCTAGTTGAGGAGGATTTTTAGTTACATCACAAATGAAGTTTCGTCGTGCATAACTCAAAGTTCATCATTCAGAAAGTATGGACTAAACGGACACATTGTCAATCACTCCAACATGTAGTTCCATCCATCCAAGTCAGGGAGATAGTCCCCGAGCTTAGGGAAAGGCTTCAGGTCGAGATGCTGAGCGGCTATGCGTGTTCGGATGTCTTCCCACGACATTTGACCTTCCTCATAGAACACACCTGCTTTGTCGAGGACCTCCTTCATGATGACTTGGGCAAGTTCATGCTGGATGTGATATAACTCACCTCGAAGTCGATGATTCGGGATATCTCCTACGTTCTTTGCCCATTGCAGAATATGGGCATCGCCGGACTTAGATGACATGCGAAGGTCCTGATGATCCTGTTTGTACTCCAACATGTGGTGTAGGACATAGAATCCATCACTAATAGTATCACTCGGTTGCTGGATGCAGCAGAAGTCGGTCGTATGGCCGAAGGTGGCCCTGCCGTCCCTTTTGTTCTTGTCCTTGACCTCTCCACCCCATACGCCGTAGTAAAAGATAGCACTGTCGAGAATGTCCTTGGTGTGGGTGTAATCCTTTTTGTTCATGTTCTTTGACAAGTCCAAGTAAAGAGCGTGGGAGTATCGGGTGTAGAGGATGATGAGGATGGCGCGCCCGCCGCTGCACAAAATAAGTACACATCAAATTAATTAGCCTCCACCGTGCAAATGAATGATTGAAATCGAAGGAAGGATATTCACACGGCTGACTTACACGGGATGATAAGGCACGAGAATCGCCTCCTTGTCCTTATTGGCGACCATGAAATTGGCGATATAGTCCCTCTCGTATTCACGGTGCTCTGCGCAGACTGCCAAGAAGGCCTCGTGCATGAAGTATGGGTCAGCAACACAAATATAAGGTATCTACTCAATCCCGATGATGTAGTTCATGTACAAGGCATAAAGGCGGACAAACATAAAATCCAGCTTCTTCAAGTGAAACATGTCGAAGATGAATCGAATCGATGGAAGAACTTGTCCGCAGCGCATGTGTGGACGTATGAAATTTGCTGCGGCACGTTTACCACATAGAGTGGGTATCCTGGATTTTCCGAGGTGATGAGGCTTTTCTCTCTCCGCAGCACATCGTCATGAAGTCTCCTTAGATCATCGTGTGTAGCCTCTAATGCTGCCTTAGGTAGGAGTGGTGCATCGATGATATGCCATTTTGCTGCACCGTGGATAGGTATGCAGTCTTGAACACGAGGCTACTAAGGCGGTTGGATCATAGAAGCAACTTTGGTGCCTTTCCTCGGTCTCTTCCTATGCTTCTTTGGTACTAGAAGGTCCACTACAAAAAAATACACTTCCGTGATGATACGTGTTTGTCATAGTAGGTCACATTTTTTGTCATGCATGTACATGCATGACTATTTTATGACAGAATCAAGATAGTCATACCTGTGCTGTCGTAGAAGTGTTCCATGACATTACCAAAATTATCATCACGGAAGTGTCCACTTCCATGACGATAAATCGCACGTCACAGGAGTGCTTTCGTCAAGGGTGACCGACACGTGGCATCTACCGTAACGGAACGCCGTTAAGCTATCGGGTCGGATTTTAGATCCCATAACCCGTTAACATCCCTGACCAATGGGAAATTTTCCATGTGTAAAATTCTGATTGGGCGAAGGGAACACCTGTCAGCTCGTCAGTGGGCCAGATGTCGCCCGTCCATTGGAGGAGATATGCCTATGATACATCGACACATGGCTGGGCCCAACAGAGGCCCATATAGGTTAAAAAGGCCGGCCCAGTCAAAGGCCTGTAGTACTTAATCAGATACTAGTGGGCCAGCCCAATAACGGCTCGCTTAATAAAGGCCCATTTACGGCCCGAAGCCAGATCTGGCCCGTTAATTGTTCGCCCAATATTTGGGTCCATTTATGGCCCGAAGCCTGATCTGGCCCGTTAATTGTTCGCCCAATATTTTGGCCCATTTGCGGCCCGAAGCTAGATCTGGCCCATTAATTGTTCGCCAAATATTTGGGCCCAACTACAGCCCAGTGACTTTCGGCCTGTTAGAGGCCTGATGTAGACATGGGCCCATTTCAGCCCGGTGTGACTTTCGGCCTGGGAATGGCCTATGCTGCCCATGGGCCATATATGGTACGACGGGACATCGGGCCCACTAACGGCCTGTGCTAAAGGTGGCAACAGTTAAGCCCAACGCGACTTTGGGCCTGTTAAAGGCCTGTCGCGTAATTCGGCCCGTTGATGCCTGTACTAAGCTTTCGGCCTCTTAAAGGCGCATGATATCTGTGGGCCAACTAAGGCCCGAGATATGTTTCGGCCTGGTAACGGCCCGTGAGCTAACTGGGCCCAAAAAGGCCCGGCCTACATTTCGGCCTGCTGAAGGCCCATCGACCACTAGTGAAAATTGAGGCCCAACATGCATTTTGGCCTGCTAAAGGCCCGTGGTTTCATCTCGGCCGTAACAGGTCAGTACAATATTCAGCCTGTTAATGGCCCAACGCTACCTGGGCCAAACTAAGTGCTGGGTCGACAAAAGGCCCAACTAAAATATAAGCCGGTGTAAGTTTGGGCCTGGCGCAATGTGTGAAGGCCCCAATCATTTGGGCCCAAGAAATACGCATGCCGGCCCAATTGTGGCCCGCTAAAAACCAAGCCTGTTAGAGTCGAATGTTTCGGCCCGGTCGACTACATCTGTTTTTTTTCAGATAGCGAATGATGGCAGTAACTAGTAGGAATTAAGAACAAACCTACTCTATACAATAAACAAATTACGGCATAGTAACTAAGAATAAACCTACACTATACAATAAAGGATTTAAGGTATATAACATCCACTAGGCATCGAAGTTCGCCACCAGTGATCATAAAGCACAACAAAGAAGCAGATTACAAAAACTGGGCACCATTGCAGCGTAACAAAATAATACTGAACCGAGACCACTTCCAAGACAGTTCAAGAAAGGTTAGCCTTGCGGGGGAACTGCTGCGCAAGCTGCTGAGCAACGCTGTGAGACCGGCCTAGCATGTCGGTCATAGCTTCCAGGTGTAGCTGTTTAGCGATGAGGTTCTCATTGGTGTTCTGCACAATCTTTCTTAGATATAGGACTTCAAGTCGAAGTTGAGTTGCAGAATGCCTTTCTGCTCGAACTTGGGACTGAAGAAGTCGAACTGATTCAGAGAACGAATTCTGTGAGCTTGTCTGACGGTTAGTCTCAAGTAACTTGAATCTGCATCAAGACAAGACTTTGGGGTTATCTCGCTATCTTCAAGATGTTTTGCCTTCTTTGCTGCAATATATGTTGGGTTTGTCTCACAACCTTCAGCAGACTTGTGCATGCCATCAGGCATATCACCCTGAAACAAAGCAAAGAGATGACAAGTTTTGCATGTGTATAAACAAAGATGATAATTGTGCTGTCAATTTCATCCAATTTCAAATTAGAAAATAAAGAGTAAGTTCAAAATATCAATAGCATAATTTGGCATTGTACATAATGCGGGGAGCTTCACCACACTACTAGATTACCATGTCAACATAACAAGCATAGATGAAGGGCAAAGAAAATCATTGTATCTATTTTGGATAATGTGCATGGCAGGTTGTTCATATCATCAGCCACATCAGTAAGATAAAACAGGAGATGACAAGGTGCAAACATGGGCTGGTTCACCACACACTGGATTATAGATCCACAAAAACAAGCATACATATAGGGAGTATTAAGTAATGTTCATGGTATGAATAAGGAATTTGGTTTTACAAGTAAAACTTAGAACTTACGGTTCTTGCAAACATGCATTTTGGTAGAAACATCAAACTAAACAGCAGTAAACGATAGGGAGTATGAGCAAATTAAACAGCAGTTGAGGATAAAGGCTTTAGAAGGAATGACTTACATTAATAGTTAACACCGGCTTTATAATGCCCTTCTCCATGTCAAGGGAAGGATAACTCAAGAATTTCAGCACATAATCTTCTTCATAAGCATTACCTATACTCTACATTTTGTAGAGAGTAATTATAGATACGATAATACTGGAAGGGATAGAGGATAATGAAGATAAGATGCAGATTGACGATACATAATCAACTACCAATCCCTGGAAGTACAAGCGTTACAGGACAAAATGTGCTTACAAGAGCCATGGGCTACAGTTCTGCACTGGCATTGTCTGTGTATTCTACTTGTTGGTAAGATTAAATATAGATCTGATCTTTTTTAGTAAATGGTGGGCGAGGGAGTAAGATGCAGAATGCTACAAAACGAACCAATCCCTCTTCCCATAATACAAGAGTGTTTTGAACACTGGTGTACTATACAAAACGTTCTTATATTATGGGACTGAGGGAGTAGCTTTTAATATAAGTACAATGATAGACCACGTTCAGTCCTTACAAGAGGACTGCAGAGCTAAACCTCTTCAAAAGCATTGGGTTGATTCTAAATTTATGTAAGAGTCCATACGGATCTTATAATGTCCACCAAATGGACGATTACGAGGCTAACATGTGCAGTGATGCTACATAATCAAACAGCTATGAAAGTAAGTATGGTCATATAGGGCAAGAGGTACTCACAAGAGCAATGCAGTGTGCAGTATAGTTGCGAGATTCTATGGTCCCTTGAGAATGAATGTTCTTCTGCTAACAGTTTTCGTACAAGTGAGACATTAAGGCAAATGCAGAAATGTAGTTCAAATTGTGATATGATATCATAGACAGTACCTTACGCTGTAGCTGAGACCAATGTGTAACAAGATTATTCCAGTTACCGTCGGATAAATGTAGCATGGGAGACTTTACAGAAATTTCTTTCAGAGGCTTGCCATCGAAGTGCGCCTGCCTCAGGTAGGAATGATATTTCATCAACAAGTGCTTGAAAAGTGCAACCAACCATTGCTCGTCATCACAATCCAGTTTTCTCCTCGCCTATTTAAAAGAATGAAATCTTGTGTCTTCTGTCAGCAGAAACATATGCATTAATGACCATGAATAACATTAGTACATTACTTACACGTAAGTTGCGGAGGAAGATTGGGAATTGTTCTATGTCTGCGGTATAATCTTTCCATGAAGGAAAGATGCGCACAAAGTTCCTGACAACAACATAAGCTTCATCTTCTAAACTGGGAAGAAATGGAACAGGGGTCCTATTTGCTGCAATTGGGGCTCTCTCTGGTTCGGAAAGGGATTTGGCAACTAGATTTGGTGTACTCTTTGCTGGAATGGGGGTTTTGCGTCATACAACTGGTGCTATTTCAACTGGCATAATCATACTATTTGCTACAGTTGGGGTCTGCTGAGTTGGGGCATCAGAAATGACCAGTGTAGTAGGGCTAGAATCTGTGTGTTTTTTGGGTCAGGTGATATTGCAACTACACCTAATGGGCTATTTGATTTATTAGGTGCCACTACCTTTTCCAAATACTTTGCTTGTGCTCCTCCACGATCAGCAATCTCCCTCTTCCTTTTGAACGTCTGATACACAAGAACAACATTTGAATGGATAAATATGGTATGATGACAGATGAAATATGTACTAAAAATGGATAGGCAGGGCGTATTCACATACACGATGTGTAAACTAAGCTAATGGCAGTTCAACAAAGTAGAAGCAATGCAAAGCATCAGTTGCAAGATATGTGCGAGCAATGTAACCTTGGAAAGTTAGAGCAAGTACATTGATGGGTGAAGAATATAGGGCATCTTCCTCTGACTCCTCCACTAGGGAGCTACATTAACTTAAGTCTCCCTCTAGCTCAGAATCACTGTTAGGATCATATTCTAAGCATGAATCTGTAGGTGGAGAATGTTTGCATTGCATTGCATCCAGACTTGATTTCAGTCCCTTAATGCCAAGTTTGATAGCCATGGCATTGTTCTGCTTTATTCTTTTCATGTGCGTAAGCTCATAATCATTATGATGCTGTTCAGAATCTGAGATTCATGAAAACATAAAAAGTAGTCAAATTATTTATGGAATGCATTGCGGATTCAACTCGAAGAGTGTCTCCCTATAAACCCCTGCATATGCAAAGTTCACCCCCCAACCATGCTGACCAGACCACACACAGAAATACAAACCTCTTATGTCTCTATAACAGGCAGGCACACATTTCAAAACTGAAGTAGGAACATTAGAATCATATGAAATTCGTATTTGAACAAATAAACTAAGCAATTATGAGTGGCATAATGTTTAGCTTCGAGGGTGTAGTGTTTGTAGTGCGACACAAAGCAAGTAGGCAGATTGTATTCCAAGTAAAAGATCGAAACCTATGTAAAAGCTTGAAATGACACTTTCTTTCTGTACAATGCAGTGTTCATTGCCCACACATGATGGAAGAGATCACATAGAGAAATACTATTCACTCATGTCTACGGTTCCAGTATTTAGAAATAGGGTGGTCCACCCTAAAAGAATATTGGCAACAAATATGACACGGCAAGCATAGATGTAGTGAATCAATCATTTACTTGTGAGCTTACTAGGACAAGTATGGAGAATTGTAACTACAGTAAGAGACAGTCCAAAATCTGAATGAAGAAGTTTTTCTAGCACTTATTGTTTGCAACTAATCGACGTGAATAATTGGATATTATATCGAATGAGTAAGAAAGACAAGTAAAATTGTCAACAAACCTGTGAACTTTAGAGGTACTAAAGATTACCCAAATACATCTGAACCATTAAGTATAGGTCACATTGAGCACACAACAAACCCTAATGACAGTCCTGCCTAATGAGTAATGAATCAATTAGAAAATGGATGATGAGGAGTGGCTGCTGAGCGTTGAGGACGTATCTCAGGATAAATCGGGTTGGCTTGGTGGGTGTTGCACGCCTGGCCCTGAACAGACTGGGAAGGTAGGACGGCGGCGCGCCCGGGCAGCGGTGACGCTATTGGGCGAGCGGCTCCTAGCCTCCTGTTAGTCTGGCATCTCCTCCTAGAGTCATGCCGTCCGGGGACGGCATGTCGCCAGCGAGGCAGGCGGCTGGGAGTAGAGATCGGAAGTGCACAGCAGAACAGAGGGGAATCGGGGCCTGGGACGACCCAAAATCCCATGGTGGGTCGGCCCACCGTGGGCACCCTGTAGAGATACACAGCCGAGCGGCGAACATGCATTTGCGAAACTAATTTAGGAACATTTAGCTGACCAATTAAACAACCTTGTTTTAATAATATCAGATTCGTATTTGAACAAGTAAGCTTGTTTAACTTGAAGGGTGGAGCAGTGTTATCATGACACGAAGCACATATTCTGATCGTATAGTGATCATAAAAGGGTGAAACTCTAAGCATATTTTTTTTAGCAAAAGAGGGTTTCCCCTCCGATTTCTATTAAAGAAACCACCACGGAACCAACATGATGAATTAAACCCTAAGCATGATCAATTAAACCGTATTATGGCTGTGCCATGGCAGATTTGAAGCTGCAAACCGGAGAAATGATATTTAGCATCCATTGTTTGCTTCGAACTAAGAACTAAATTCTAAGAGCTGAAAAGAAAGTAGAGTAACCAAGTTAAGATCTATTTTCAAGTTGAGGTCAAAAAGTTGAGGAGATATGAAGTACCACCTCTCTTGCAGTGCCGTGTAGGCATCGGGGGTGCGATGGCTGTCGGTGGCGTTGAAGCAGATCTGCGACGGTAGATGGGTGCATCAGGGGATAAGTCCCGTTGCGGTGGAAGAGAAGATCATGGGAGCGGCCCCAGCAAAGAGGATGACAACGCCGATGAAGCGAGAGGACGCGATGCAAGGCTATTGGTCCTTCACAGTGGATGAGAAGCGTCCATCTCTAGTAGTGGACGACGCAGTCTTGGTAGGCACTCCGGCATGGTGGAGGACGGTGGCGATGGATGTGGTGGAGGACGGCGGTGATGGATGGGGTGGCGGACGGAGGCTGGTGTGGGGATTGGGTGTTCTAGCACGGACGATGTATGAATGGGAAAATGGAGGGAGAGGTACAGGGAACCATGTTTTTGGACGCGCCTGTCTGAAATATGGGAAAGTTACAAACTTATCCCTCGTTTAAAATTTGGACGTCTCGTCAGTTGGGGATAGGACGGTAATCTCGCATCTCGCCAATATTTTCCCAGAGCAATTTCGGGCGAGGAGAGGGTGGTTGGCGCCCATGGTTGGTGCCCACGGTGTATGAACAGGGCTGACAGGTAGGGCGGTTGTGTCATGTCCGAGTGAAGTTACAAACCTGCCCCTATTGAAAATATTTTCCTACATCGATTTCGGCCGAGTCGAGTTTGTTTTTCCACCCACCGTGTATGAATGGGGAATGGAGGGAGAAACAGAGGTCTTTTGGACGAGCTTGAATCAAATGTGTTTTGCCGCCCATGTTTGACGCCCACCTTGTCGGAATGGGCTCAGAGGCGGTCGTGTCACGTCTAATTGAAGTTACTAACCTACCCCTATTTAGAGCAGTGGAAATCGGGCCGATGGATTGTCCGTGTAATGGGTAGAAAGTAATTTCCATCTCCCAAACACTTGGCTTCGGGCAGCCGATGTGGGAGTGGACATTTTGCCGCTTCTTTCGAATTTTGGGACAATAAGCATCCATGTTTACCCTGACAACTAAATTCCTATATGAATCTTTATAAATCATTCTATATATTTTTATATATCTTCAAAAGGACGACAAAGATGTATTCCACTATCATATATGAATATGGTTTACAAATGCCGATACTCAAATTCAGAAGCTAGAATCCAGTTTAAGGTGAATTCGAATATTTGGAACACTTCATGTCCAACTCAAATGTCAGACGGAGCATAATGTGTACTCCCATTTAGATATGTACACAAGCGATGTATCAAGATTCAAATACCAAGTCAATCAACCAATAATGTACAGAACTAACAGACATATAAACACTTATAGAGTATGTGGATCAATAATATCAACTAACATACATAAGCCAGGCCGCTGTACTTTTTTCGGCTACAACAACATCCTTTTTTTAGCCAGCATCTTGGCCCTTTTCAATGGGTGCAACTTATGGTCCATCTATACTACTACTATTGCTGAATGCACATTCAGCCCGATTGGCATATTTGTAGGTCTGGCGCAGCAATCCAAATGAAATGTCTCCGAGTCTTATCAATTAATATAGACTTGTGCTCAAATAAAATTACAAACAAAAAAACAATTATTACATGATCTCTAAAACAAATGGTTTGATTGATTACATGAACAGACAACACAAAGGTTATTCAACGATGGAAAGAACATTTCACCTATGATTTACCAAGTAGGAATTTAATTTCCTTTTTTCCTTCAGGACCTTAACAATCTGGTCAGTCTCAGCTTGCTTCGTTTTGAAATCCACCAAATATTTAATGGTTGTCTTGAGTACTGCTTGTGATTGTGCTGTTTTCTTCCTCAACATGTCAACTTCATCTCTAAGTGCAGAAGTAGAATCTCTTTCTACCACTAGTTTAGCCTCTAGAGCATCAGAAGTTGGCAATTCATAATGCATGATTGGGCCGGTGCCACTGCCGTGGGACGATGCAACGTCCATGGGGACCTCGCTCTTTGATCTTGGGCTAACCTGTTTTGCCATTAAAGTTCCGATTGGATTCAGAAAAGTTGAAGTTAGCAAAACATCTCAATTGGGAGTTATAACAGCAAACCAGTTAAACAAATAAGGAATTAAAGAGTTTCAATTGGATGCTGAAAAGTAGTTATTAACATCATTGTAACCCGTTGTTGCAGCAACAAGGCAGTTAAACAAACAAGTAGATATTTAAGTTAAGGCAAACAGGTAATTCTTAACAGTAAGTATCAAACACATAGATAGGCGCAGTCTACAATATGATTAACAGGCTGTGGCATTATGTAATCAGTAGCAAACTAAATTAAGCCAAGCAACATAATTGAACAATTTTGCAATAAGTGGCTAACTAAAATTCTGAGAAGCAGGTAACTGAACTTATGCTAGTTCTTTGTACAGGCAGACTGCAACTTCTTTTTCACTTACAAGGTTGTACGAAGGAGTCCATGGCATCAATTGCTTGGATACACAGTCCCAATACTTCTATCTTCCCACACTACATTGGTAAGTCGAATGGTTAATCTGGTAAGATGGTGCGTCCTTGATATGTTATAAGAGGACGTGTAGTCAGACTAGTTGTAGCCACACACATCACACTGGCTTTTACTGTATATTTCATGCGATTACTTTTGGCATATTGAGATCTAAGCAATCTACAATAGGATGAAAAGACTGGCATCTTTCACATTATTGGCGAACTCAGTTCATAGAAACAAGCAATTCAACCATTCTGTGGGTAAATCAAAAGATCCACTGGAATATTTTTCACTATCCAATCATACACGCAGAAAGGGGCGACGCCACCATATGGGTTGGTATGGGCGGCCGCCTCAGGTGGCTGGAAAGTGTGCACCTAGTTTGAGTCGTCTAGGTTGGCCCACGCTAATTTTGTTCGTCCCAACGCACGAGCAGGAAATGTAAAAAATTAAGAAAAATGTTTCAATTTGGATGGGCCAATAACATAAGTGCAAGGCAGGCCCTATAGCAGGCTCGCGGCCCAAACGAGCGCCTCCCATATCGATCAACAGCAGGAAAAATCCCAATTCATTCGCTCCAGCCTCCAATCTGGTTCGTTCCTAACCTAGCCGCCACTGGACAGACCGACACAACACTTCTTCGCGCCCTCGTTGGAGGGCGGTCGCCGGGATTCAAGCGAACGGAAGGACAAGAAGATGAAGATCCAACCCTGGGTGTAGCCTACGTGGGAGGCAGCAGCGGCAACACGGGCATGGCATCGAGCTTGCACAAACGGACAGACGCAGCTTGCAAGAGTAGCATGCGCAACGAGCAGGTACATCACATCCCTGATTATATCTAATTCAACTCTTCAATTTCTGACCAATAGTTAAACCTGACGGTGTTGTAAAACTGCTTGTATGTAGGGAATTTATGAGAAAATGAAACCAATTTCTACTTATTTTATAACTCCCCCAATCAATACTGAACTGACTGAATTTGATGTATCTAATCAAGTTTCCGGTGCAAACATACAAGCTCATGTTGTTCTTGAGCCTGAAGTGTCTAATGAACAGACTGCTAATGAAGGATTTGATGCAAACATTTTACATGCTCCTGGTGATGAACATATAGTGTCTAATGAAGGATCTAATGCAAGCATTTTGCAAGCTCATTGAAGGATTTAGTGTCTAATGATGATCTACTATGTTGAGAGAGACAGAGATTTGCAGGCATTGATGACAAGCAAATTATAGTGCATTTTCATAGCTTGAGGAAACGTCGAGGCCATCTACCAGAAAGTCCCTGTATCATGACAACATAGCATAAATACTTTTCTAATCTGTTGTTTGAAACTATTGGCATACTTGTGCAGGATAGATATATTGATATGCAGTTTGCGCACTAGTTATAGGTGCAATTACACTTTGATATTTTCAGCCAGAGAACGAAGAATTCAAGCAGATACAGACCATGTCTGTAGTCCTTGTACACCATGTTTCATTTTGTGTTTTTTGGTGCTTGCATCATTTAGTGTTTATAATCTGAACTACTTTGGATCATTAGCTGGTTTTCAAAGTGCATGTAGCTTCACATTTCTCAAGTTATGTTGATTTTCGGAGTGCAAGTGCCTTCGTATTTTTTACGTTAAATGTTCGCCCCTGGTAACTTGAATTCGTGGATCCGCCACAGCACGCAAATCATACACAAATGCCAGTACAAATTAAATGAAATGCAGGGACTTACGCTAGCTCGTTGTACAGGCTCACTACAGCTCTGGTTGCACTTGGGATGTTCCATGTACAAGTCCATGTTACCACTTGCTTGGATGTGCAGGCCTTGTGCTCCTTGCATCCCCCTCTGCATTTTTGACATGACGAATGGTTGATCAAATAAGTGGAATCTACCTTGATGTTGTACCAGAGGACAGATACTTACAATGTTATATGGGTGTGCAGGATGTGTACCAGATCCCGTAGCGCTATCATACTTCGCTAAAAAATGGATTTTCTTGTTTCAGATGATATCCCCAGAAGAAATAAGAGTTAAAGTCAGAGTTGCATAGGCGTGTAAGCTAAGAGAGCAGTGAAAGGATATCCAAACATCGTCGGAACAGTGCACACGGGAGTGATGTGTGGATACCTAGTTCGGGCCGGCATTTGGGCATGCTTGCCTAGCTAGAGTGCGGGTCACTTCAAAGCCGTTGAGGGTGATGCGTTGGCGTTGGCTGGCCACGCACGGACGCAGATCTTGAGTGGCAGCGGAGCGCTACAATGCGGTGGACGAGACTGTTGGTGAAGCCCCAATGGCCTCGGTGGGCGGAGGTGCGACGATGTGCTCGGTGAAGTAGCCTCGGTGAGCTGGGAGACGGCATCGGTGAAGCGCACCTGATGCGGTGGAACTCGGTGTCTGTGAGGCACGTCGGTTGCGGCGGCCGACATTGTCGGTGGACCACCTGGTGCGGTGGACGAGGGCGTAGATGAGGTAGCTCCGGTGCGGTGGTGAAGCGCGACCGTCGTCTTCGTTGTCATCGTCCGACACAGAGGTGGGGAAAGAGATGAGACAAGGGGCGATTCGAACTTTGCTTGGGTTGGCGGCGAATTAGGGATTTGAGCAATCTGGGCATGGAAGGGGACGGTGGAGAAGAGAGATTTTGCAGGGCTGGAATTGGGGCCACTAGATATTTCAATCCGAAACGTAGAAGCCTGAACTTATTTTGTCATCATCCTTTTTTGAGTGGGTGGGGGGGTGGGGGTGGGGGGAGTTGGGGAGGGAGGGAGGGGGTGGGTGGCTGGGTGCTACGCGTCCGTCCGACACACACGACCACCCTGACATGACTTTGCTTCGGTGCCTTAAGGCACCTGTCGTGGTTCTAAGTCTGACAGTAGTGTAGGGGGGTACTAATGGAGAGGCAAGATCCTAGCTATGGAGTAGTTGTATACGCAAGGGATTTACGAGTTCAGGCCCTTCTCGGAGGAAGTAACAACCCTACGTCTCGGAGCCCGGAGGCGGTCGACTGGATTATATGCGTATGAGTTACAGGGGTGCGAACCCTTTACACTGAGGAGGGGGGTAGCCTATATAGAGTTTGCCAGACCCCTCCGGCCCTCAGTTATGTGGGGTTTAAGGTACATTAAGGTCGGGCGTTACTGGTAACACCATAAGTAAAGTGCTATGATGACCATAAAAGCTACCTAATGACCGGCCGTTTGCATGCAGAGTGACTTTAGATCTCCCGGCCGTCGAGTGGTTGGCTTCATGGTCGAGTGTCTTTGAGTCTGTCGAGTGGAACACTTCTGAGTCGATTGACAGGTGGTTTCTTCTAGAGATGTCCTTGAGTAGGGTAGTTTGTACAAGTCCATGACCCTACCCTAGGTACATAGCTTCATGATTAGCCCCCGAATGGATCGAGGTTTGAGTGGGGAAGGAGTTGATAACTCTTCCGACCCATTTCTCATGCTATGAGTGTATCTGGCTCTGGATCCAAGAACTTAGGCAACGACACCAACTTCTTTTTCGGTCGCCTTGATCCATTCTTGGTTTCAGTCGAGTGAGTTTCTTTACTTCAAAAGTTCCGAGTGACGGTGTGGAGGAGATCCTCCGTCTGACAAGTTGTTCTGCTGCTCGCGGATTTTGTGGGATCCGAATTTTGGGAAGCGCGCGGGGCGGAGTGAGGCCATGGTAATCGGATGGGATAAGGCAGGGCCGCCTCGATCTCTGTGCCACCTTTTTCGCCACGTATCACGCGCGCGACTGTTGCGGGATTTGACAGGATCGTCTGGGCCTACATGTCAGTCACTCAGAAGCAACCTCATATAAGGCGCCAGACGGGGGTTTTTGAACAGTGCGTTCTCATTTCCTCCTCTCTTCTCCAGATTTATCCGCCGCGTTCGCTTCCGCTTTAGCACCGCTGCCCCGTGCGCGTCCCGCCGGTGACGATAGTGAAAGAGAAGACGGCAGCCCTGGAGCGAGCAAAGAAAGCAACGGTGAAGGCGAAGGGAAGGGCGACCAGTCGACGCGGATCTTCATCGAGGGCCGGCCTGCCGCAGGGCTAGATCCAGGGCGACTGGATCCGCTCGACGATTAGTCAAGAAGATCTTGACGACCTGGTCGACGAAGGACTGATCCCCCATGGATCGGTGCGGCTCCCGGGGAAGGAGTCTGAGCTGCAACCTCAGGAGGGTGAGTGCGTTCTCTTGGCCACCCATGTCGATCATGGGTTTTCTTTGCCGCCTCACCCTTTCTTTCGGGGATTTCTGAATTTCTTTGGAGCGCAACTCCACCACTTCACACCCAACACCATCGTGTACCTCGCTGCTTTCGTGTCTTTGTGCGAGAATTTCTTGGGTTGCCGGCCTCATTGGGGTCTTTTCAAGCACATCTTCACCTGTCGCTTCCAGACGGTGAAAAAGGCCAATCCGAGTGATGAGAGAACACAAGTGATTCAGATGTGTGGGGGTCTTGGGGTTCAAATGAGAGGAAAGAGCTCTTTTCCGGCCATGGTCCTACCCGACTCGGTCCACGGATGGCAGTCGACCTGGTTCTACTACAAAGACCAGCCGACGCCAGGGCAGTCGACTGGACTCCCTCCTTTTTCCATGGAACGAGTGAGGAAGCCATCCTCTTTGAAGGTGATCCCGAAAGAGAAGGCGCAGGTTAAGGTGCTGTCGAGCGGGTCGTCCAGCTTATCCGCGACGGGGTGACCGGCATGGACCTCTTGGAGGTCTTCCTCCGACGATGCATCCAACCGCTTCAAGCTCGAGACCATCCGATGTGGTTGTATTCTGGCACTAAGGACACCACTCGGATCCACTCGGAGGATATTGACGATGCCATGCTGAAGAGGTGGATGGCGAGCATCACAGGGAACAAAGACAACCCTCGAGGAGCCAGGAGGATTCCTCCACTCGACCAATCATACGAAGTAGACAAGGTCCAATTCTGCATCTCTGACTGTCATCCTGCTTTCTTCATTCTATTTGCTTAAAATCAGTCGACTGACCTTTGTCTTGTTTGATGTCTTCTAGGCCACGACTGAGATGTACTCAATGCCCAACAGGGCGCAAGAACAGGCCGAGGAAGGAGAGGCGAGCGGAGGTGAAAGTGAGGAGGAGGAGTGGCACTCTGATGGCAAGGGGGAAGAGGTTGATGACGGCTCTAGCAAAGAGGAGGAGGAGGAAGTCGATCCTACTCGCACGGAAAGGCGATCCAAGCTCGCCCACGACCCCGTGAGTGAGCACGACAAAGCGGTTGCGTCCGTTGTGCAATCGTCAAAGCGCCCTCGGGCAGCTTCACCAGCGCCGACTGAAAAAGCGTCGAAGCATCCACGAGCGGCGCCATCAAAGCCGCTGAAGGCCTTGCCCAAGATGAGAATGGCCATTCCCACCATTTCCGGGTAACAGCAAAACTTGTGTCTTCTTGTTTAGTGCGGACGGACTCTTGGTCGACTAATTGATTAACCGACTGGTTTCTGAAATCTGCAGTGCTGCTACTTCTGAGACCTCCGCCAAGAACGAAGACCAGGAAATGGAAGACGCTGCCACCTCCAACCTTGGTACGCTCTCTGTAGTTTCACTATTGGTCGATTGGATTTTTGTTTTTAACTTTGGATTTTTCTTGTAGTTCCTCGTCATGTCATTGATCTCCCTGATGATGACGACGAGGTGCCACTGAGGGTGAGGAGGAATAAAAAGGCGCCGGCTGGCAAGACCACTCAGATTGCATCAGTGCTTGAGGCATCGATTCAAGAAGGTGGCGATGTCACTCGGCATTCCGTGTCCTTTGCTATGCCGCTGACGAGTGCCCGGCCTTCGTCGTCGATTGCTGACCCGCCCTCCCTTTTCGCCACACACCACGTCCCAGAGGACCAAGCGGGTGCTGCTAAGGAGGCTATACGCCAGGCGGGGATCATGATGGAGCAGGTGAAGGTGATCCGGGAAGCCAGCCAAGCGGCTTATGATGCTAGCTCAGCCCTTCAGAGCAATGTACAGGTTAGTTGGTCACCGCTTGTTCTGTTAGGATATGCTATCTGAAGACATTCTTTACGAAGATCTTTGTATCTGTACACCCCCTAGGTGTGTTGATTGAATTTTTGGATTGGTGGGGGCACGCTGAGTGCACCCACTGGGTGTAGTCCCCGAGACTATGGTGGACTATTGGCTGTCGACTGTAGTCTTTGTATTTTGAATTTCTTCATTCTAACTTCTTCACTCGGTCTGGTCAGACCATGTCGAATGGAATCTTGGAACCGGTGGGGGCACGCTGAGTGCACCCACTGGGTGTAGTCCCCGAGACTACGGTGGACTGCTGGCAGTTGACTGTAGTCTGAAGAACCTATATTTTTTTTGGTAGATCATGATGAGACCAAGACTAACTGCTGGCAGTTAGCTATAGGGCTATAGTTTTAGGATCATAACCTCTTTATCTCTTTTTGGCCGACTGATCGGACCAAGTCGGTAGAACCAGTGGGGGCACGCTGAGTGCACCCACTGGGTGTAGTCCCTGAGACTATTGTTGAATGTTTTGATTCGACTGTAGTCTTAGAAATGCTACGGTTTTTCTCTTAGTAACTCGGAAGCAACCTCTCTTTGATATCTGTCGACTGATTCTTCGCAGAAATCTTGCAAACTTGTGGCTCGCTATACTGAGTTGGAAAACAAACATATCCAGCTCGACCTTGACTTAAAGCTTATTCAGGAGAACTTTCAGAAGGCGAAGGACGAGGCAAAAGGTATGATTGGTGAGAACTTGACAACTGTCTTTATCTTTCTGCCCATTCTTGATTCTGATCTTCTTGTCATTTCGCAGATAAAACGAAGGAGACTCTGAAGAAGAAGGACCAAGACCTTGCCGAGGCGCAGAAGGCGGCTTTGGACAAAATGAAGCTTGCGGAAGAAAAACTGGCTTCAGTCGGTAAACTTGAAGAGGAGAACGCCAATCTAAAAGCTGCCCTCGACGCGGCCAACAAGGAGGTCAGTCGTCTGAAGAGTGATAAGATAGCTCTAAGTGACAAGGCTAGTGAACTAGTGGGGAAGAAGAACGATCAGGAGGCTTATCTGGGAGGGCTCGCCAAGAAGTTATTCTTCATGCTTGAGGGTAATCTCTCCTACCCGATTGACTAGTTATCGGCGACTCATCATAGAACTGCTGGTTTATCTTTGAATTGTGTTTGCAGAGTTCTGCAAAAACTTCGAGGAGGAGGCCAGCCGAGTGGAGATAGGGTTGGATCCCATCAATTCTCCTGTGAAGGATGAAACTGCCATGAACATGCTCCGACTGGAGTCTCATGTTGCTGGTGTGGTTGACTACCTTGCTCGACTGAAGGTTGCGGTGTCGCGGATCGACACGACACTCTGGCCGGGAGAGACGCTTCAAAATGACCTCGAGTCTCTAATGACTCGACTGAATGAAGTTCCAGGTCGAGTTCAAGAATGGAAGAAGTCTTCTGCCAGGTGTGGTGCTGATGTTGCTCTGTCCCTGGTCCGTGTTCATTGCAAGGATGCGCGAGAGGACAACCTGGCGTCCCTCAAAGTGGCCAATACCAAGAAGCATGACTTCCAATCTTTCATGGAGACCTTCATTGCTGCTGCCACTCGGATCACCGATGGAATCGACCTGGACCAGTTTGTCGCGCCTTCCAGACCTCCACCCGAGGAGTAAGAAAAACTTCTATGCTTCGCCTTAAATTTGCCTCGGATTGCCGAGTGGTTTTGTAATCGATAAGCTTTTACAAGCTCAATGCCTGAGCACTTCTGAATCCGTAGGATGTTATCTGAACTTGGCTTATCGTTGAATATGCTTGCATTTGCCTTCGAGCGAACTTTGTTCTTCACTCGGAATATACTTTAATGCTTGAGACGCAGCCCTGAGGTGGAGAAGCCAGTCGACCTGCTCTTCATCGCTCTTGCAGGTAAGGATGGAGCATAGATTGCAGTCGACCTGCGTTCTTGTTGAGCGCATATTGTATTTGTGGCTTAGCTCCGAAGGAGAAGGTAGCAGTCGACCTGCACCTCGTCGTCCTTGCAGAGCACACATTGTATTTGTGGCGGAGCTCCGAAGGAGAAGGTAGCAGTCGACCTGCACCTCGTCGTCCTTGCAGAGCGCACATTGTATTTGTGGTGGAGCTCCGAAGGAGAAGGTAGCAGTCGACCTGCACCTCGTCGTCCATGAAGAGCGCACATTATATTTGTGGCGGAGCTCCGAAGGAGAAGGTAGCAGTCAACCTACACCTCAACATCCTTGCAGAACACACATTGTATTTGTGGTGTAGCTCCGAAGGAGAAGGTAGCAGTCGACCTGCACCTCATCGTCCTTGCAGAGCACACATGGTATTTGTGGCGTAGCTCCGAAGGAGAAGGTAGCAGTTGAACTGCACCTCGTCGTCCTTGCGGATCGGAATGTGTTTCATACTTAGGCGCGTACCGGACTGCAGCTAAGCCCCCGAGTGGGAGGTTTGCTCTACACTCGGTAGGATTTTCAAATACTTAGGCGAGTACTGGACTGTAGCTAAGCCCCCGAGTGGGAGGTTCGCTCTCCACTCGGTAGGATTCCAAATACTTAGGCGAGTACTGGACTGCAGCTAAGCCCTCGAGTGGGAGGTTTGCTCTCCACTCGGTAGGATTTCAAATACTTTGGCGAGTACTGGACTGCAGCTAAGC
>NC_041393.1:657731727-657732343 GCF_002162155.2 Triticum dicoccoides
GGTTTGCTCTCCACTCGGTAGGATTTTCAAATACTTAGGCGAGTACTGGACTGCAGCTAAGCCCCCGAGTGGGAGGTTTGCTCTCCACTCGGTAGTATTTCAAATACTTAGGCGAGTATTGGACTGCAGCTAACCCCCGAGTGGGAGGTTTGCTCGTCACTAGGTAGGATTTTCAAATACTTAGGCGAGTACTAGACTGCAGCTAAGCCCCCGAGTGAGGGGCTTGCTCGTCACTCGGTAGGATTTTCAAATACTTAGGCGAGTACTGGACTGCAGCTAAGCCCCCGAGTGGGAGGTTTGCTCTCCACTCGGTAGGATTTTCAAATACTTAGGCGAAACGGATTCGCAGCTAAGCCCCCGAGTGGGAGGTTTGCTCTCCACTCGGTAGGATTTCAAATACTTAGGAGAGTACTGGACTGCAGCTAAGCCCCCAAGTAGGCGGTTTGCTCTCTACTCGGTAGGATTTTCAAATACTTAGGCGAGTACTGGACTGCAGCTAAGCCCCCGAGTGGGAGGTTCGCTCTCCACTCGGTAGGATTCCAAATACTTAGGCGAGTACTGGACTGCAGCTAAGCCCCCGAGTGAGAGGCTTGCTCGTCACTCAGTAGGATTTTCA
>NC_041393.1:657733104-657747419 GCF_002162155.2 Triticum dicoccoides
CTCCACTTGGTAGGATTTTCAAATACTTAGGCGAGTACTGGACTGCAGCTAAGCCCCCGAGTGGGAGGTTTGCTCTCCACTCGGTAGTATTTCAAATACTTAGGCGAGTACTGGACTGCAGCTAACCCCCGAGTGGGAGGTTTGCTCGTCACTAGGTAGGATTTTCAAATACTTAGGCGAGTACTGGACTGCAGCTAAGCCCCCGAGTGAGAGGCTTGCTCGTCACTCGGTAGGATTTTCAAATACTTAGGCGAGTACTGGACTGCAGCTAAGCCCCCGAGTGGGAGGTTTGCTCTCCACTCGGTAGGATTTTCAAATACTTAGGCGAAACGGATTCGCAGCTAAGTCCCCGAGTGGGAGGTTTGCTCGCCACTCGGTAGGATTTCAAATACTTAGGTGGGTACTGGACTGCAGCTAAGCCCCCGAGTGAGAGGCTTGCTCGTCACTTGGTAGGATTTTCAAATACTTAGGCGAGTACTGGACTGCAGCTAAGCCCCCGAGTGAGAGGCTTGCTCGTCACTCGGTAGGATTTTCAAATACTTAGGCAAAACGGATTCGCAGCTAAGCCCCCAAGTGAGAGGCTTGCTCGTCACTCGGTAGGATTTTGTTTTTACAAACTTAGGCAAAACGGATTCGCAGCTAAGACACCCACTGGGGGACTTCTTACATAAACAAAAGCAACAACAATCAATGGGAAAATTATAACACTTTTGTCTTTGATAAACGAACTAGAGGAGTACTTTTTATTACATCTAATCCGAGTGAGTACTTAAGTGTAAAAGGGGCGGAGCAGCTCCGCATTCCAAGCTCGTGGCTCATCAATCTGGCGACTGACATTGTAAAGACGATATGCTCCATTGCGGAGAACTTTGGTGATGATGAATGGGCCTTCCCAAGTAGGGGCGAGTTTGTGCGGCTTCTCTTCATCCACTCGGAGGACCAAGTCTGCTTCTTGGAAGGCTCGACTCTTCACGTTTCTGGCATGGAATCGACGCAAGTCCTGCTAATAGATGGTCGATCGGATCATGGCCATCTCTCTTTCTTCTTCTAGAAGGTCGACTGCGTCCTGCCGGGCTTGTTCTGCTTCATCTTCAGAGTAGAACTCGACTCGGGGTGCATTGTGAAGCAGGTCACTCGGCAGAACTGCTTCAGCTTCATAGACCAGAAAGAATGGAGTTCGCCCAGTCGACCGATTAGGATTAGTCCTCAATCCCCAAAGAACTGATGGAAGTTCGTCGTCCCACGCGCATGTTGCGTGTTTGAGATCACGCATCAACCGGGGTTTCAGTCCTTTGAGAATTAGGCCGTTTGCTCTTTCTGCCTGTCCATTCGACTGGGGGTGAGCGATGGAAGCGTAGTTGACTCGCGTGCCTTGAGAAGCACAAAAGGCTTTGAATTGGTCGGATTTGAAGTTTGACCCATTATCTGCGATGATGCTATGTGGAACTCCATATCTGAATATCATATCTCTGATGAAGCTGATAGCAGTGCCGACATCAAGATTCTTGATAGGTTTGGCTTCGATCCACTTAGTGAACTTGTCGACTGCAACCAGTACATGGGTGAAGCCACTCCTGCCATTTCTCAGTGGTCCAACCATAACTAATCCCCAAACAGCAAAGGGCCAGACGATTGGAATGGTCTTCAAGGCTGAGGCGGGCTTGTGTGACATATTGGAATAGAACTGACATCCTTCAGACTTGTCGACTATCTCTTTCGCCATTTCATTTGCTCTGGCCAGTAAAACCTCGCTCGGTATGCTTTAGACACAATAGTCCGAGAGGACGCATGATGGCCACAGGTCCCCGAGTGGATATCGTCAAGAATTATCCGACCTTCTTCTGGCGTTATACATTTCTGACTGGCTCCAGTCGCGCTTTCCCTGTACAACTGTCCCTTTATCACAGTAAAGGTCTTGGATCGACGGACAATCTGTCGAGCCTCTTCTTCATTCTCTGGGAGCTCTTTCCTTAGGATATACGCGATGTACGGGACTGTCCAGTCGGGAGTGATGACCAAAACTTCCATGATCAGGTCGACCACAGCTGGGACCTCAACTTCAGTCGGATCCATGGCACTTTTTGGCTGCGTTGCTTCTTCAGTGAAAGGATCCTCTTGAACTGATGGCGTGTGGATGTGTTCCAAAAACACATCACTGGGAATGGCTTCCCTCTTGGAACCTATTTTTGCCAAATCATCAGCTGCTTGATTTTTCGGTCGGGGTATATGATGAAGCTCTAACCCGTCGAATTTCTTCTCTAGCTTTCTCACTGCATTACAGTAACCAGTCATGGCTGGGCTTCTGACGTTCCACTCCTTCATCACTTGGTTAACCACCAAATCAGAGTCGCCATAGACCATGAGGCGACGGACGCCGAGTGAAACGGCCATGCGCAACCCATACAAAAGTGCTTCATATTCTGCTTCGTTATTGGAGGAATCAAAGTGAATCTGGAGCAAATATCTGAGCTTATCTCCTCGGGGGGAAACCAACACTACCCCAGCACCGGATCCATTCAGCATCTTAAAACCATCAAAGAACATGGTCCAGTGCTCCGAGTGAACTTGAGTCGGCAGTTGCTGTTCGGTCCACTCGGCGATGAAATCTGCTATTGCTTGGGACTTGATGGCTTTCTTTACCTCAAATCTGATATCTAGGGGAAGGAGTTCAATCGCCCATTTTGCCACTCGACCAGTTGCATCTCTATTGTGCAGAATCTCTGACAATGGAGCGTCGCTGACGACTGTAATGGAATGGTCAGAGAAGTAATGAGCAACCTTCTTCGTGGTCATATAAATCCCATATACAAGCTTCTGATAATGAGGGTATCTTTGCTTTGATGGGGTCAAAACTTCAGAAATATAACACACTGGGCGCTGAACTTTAAAGGTTTTTCCTTCTTCTTCCCGCTCGACCATAAGTATTGTACTGACGACTTGTCCTGTGGCTGCAATGTAGAGCAGCAAAGGCTCTTTGCTGATCGGGGCAGCAAGCACCGGCTGGGTAGAAAGCAGGGTTTTTAGCTCTACAAACGCTGCATCAGCTTCAGGAGTCCACTCGAACTTGTCTTACTTCTTCATCAGTCGGTAAAGAGGCAATCCCTTTTCACCGAGACGAGAGATGAATCGACTTAAAGCGGCCAAGCAACCAGTAAGCTTCTGGACATCATGCACACGCACAGGACATTTCATTCGGAGTATAGTACCAACTTTTTCTGGATTGCCATCGATTCCTTGTTCGGAAATGAGAAAACCGAGTAACTTTCCGCCAGGAACTCCGAATGTGCACTTTGATGGATTAAGTTTGATATCATACCTCCTGAGGTTGGCAAATGTCTCTGCAAGATCAATCAGCAGGTCAGAACATTTCCGTGACTTGACCACAATATCATCCATGTATGCTTCCACAATCCGACTGATTTGAGTGAGCAAACACTTCTGAATCATCCTCATGAACATGGCTCCGGCATTCTTGAGGCCGAATGGCATGGTGACATAACAGAAGCACCCGAATGGAGTGATGAAATCTGTTTTGATCTCATCAGGTCCATACAGACGGATCTGATGGTACCCGGAATAGGCGTCTAACAAAGACAGGCGCTCACATCCCGCAGTCGAGTCGACTATTTGGTCGATGCGGGGGAGAGGAAAATGATCTTTCGGGCATGGCCGATTGATATGTTTGAAGTCAATACACATGCGAAGTGACTTGTCCTTCTTGGGGACCATGACAACATTGGCGAGCCACTCGGAGTGGTAAATCTCTCGGATGAACTCTGCTGCTAAAAGCCGAGCCACCTCCTCGCCAATGGCCTTCCTTTTCTGGATGGCGGACCGTCGCAGATGTTCTTTGACAGGTTTCGGTTTTGAGTCGACTCGTAGACGGTGCTCAGCCAGCCCCCTGGGAACACCCGGCATGTCAGAAGGCTTCCATGCGAAGATGTCCCAGTTCTCATGGAGGAAATGGATGAGCGCTTCTTCCTATTTGGAGTCGAGTGTTGTAGAGATACGAGTCGGAGCAGCACTGGGGTCGGTCGGGTGAATGTGAATCGGTTTTGTCTCACCAGACGACTGAAATGCTGATTCCGTAGCAGGCTTCTTGGCTCACAACAAATCACTCGGGTCTGTAGTTTTCTGGTATTCCTGCCACTCTACCGCTGCCATCTGAGCATCGGTGATCTTTGAGCCCTTCTGAAATCACTCTTCCGATTGCTAGTAATAGTGATCACACCTTTGGGGCCAGGCATCTTCAATTTGAGATACACATAACATGGTCGAGCCATAAAACGCGCATAAGCTGGCCTGCCCAAAATAGCGTGATAAGCACTCTGGAAATCCACAACTTCAAACGTCAACTTTTCTTTGCGGTAATTTTTGGAATCACCGAAAACCACATCAAGAGCAATTTGACCGAGTGACCCAGCCTTCTTTCCAGGATTGACTCCATGGAAGCGCATGTTGCTGGTACTGAGTCTGGACATCACAATGCCCATCCCTTTCAATGTCTCTCCAACAGTATATTCAGGCCATTGCCGCCATGCATCAAAACTTTAGTCAGTCGAGTGCCTTCGACGACTGGGTCGACCACCAGAGCTTGCCTCCCAGGGGTGGCTATGTGTGTCGGGTGATTAGACTGGTCGAATGTGATGGCAGTATGAGACCATTTTAGATAACTGGGTGTCACCGGAGCAACCATATTCACTTCTCGGGTTATAACTTTCAATCGACTTTTGCTTTCAACGTCAACAAAAATCATCATGGTGGAATTGACCTGGGGATATCCATCATCACTATCCTCTTTGGCCTCAACTTCGTCCGACTCCTTTTCCTTATATTTGGGTTGTTTCCCCCGGAATTGCTGGATCAAGAGCCGACACTGTCGAGTGGTATGTTTCGGGTAAATGAGTTTACCCTCTTCATCTTTCTTTGTGTGGATGCGGCATGGTAAATCCAACACATCATTTCCTTCCTTGTCCTTCACATTCTTAGGGTTCCAAGACCCCTTGGGCTTCCCTTTAAACTTTCCTTGAGTCATGTCCAAGGCTTCTCCAGGAGCAGCTGGCTCGGCTTTCTGCTTCTGCTTCCGACTGGAGTTCCCTCCTCCGGTGTCATGGGCGACTGTCTTGTGCTTGCCACTCTGGGGCCGATCCTCTTCTTCACCATTGGCATACTTGGTGGCTATCTCCATCATTCGACTCAGAGACATGTCTCTGGTTCGACTGTATTTCAGGTTTAGCTCTCTGTACTTAACGCCTTCCTTGAAGGCACGGACTGCCTGGTGATTAGACACATTCTCTACCGTGTGATGGAATGTGATCCATCTCTGGATGTAATCTCTCAAAGTCTCATTCGACTTCTGCACACAAGATTGCAGCTCTGACAGTCCTGCTGGTCGCTTGCAAGTTCCTTCAAACGTTCTGACAAACACTCGAGAAAGATCTTCCCAAGTGTAAATGTTGCTGGGTGCTAACTGATTCAACCATGCTCTGGACGAGCCCTCCAACATAAGAGGCAGATGTTTCATGGCCACCTCATCATTGCCACCACCAATCTGAATAGCCACTCGGTAGTCTTCAAGCCAAGTATCAGGTTTGGACTCACCAGTGAACTTACTGATTCCAGTCGCCAACCTGAAGTTGGGAGGAATCACCGCGGCCCTGATGGCTCTGCCGAAACACTCTGGTCCTGAGACGTGCACTCTGCTGCTGGTGGGTACATCTCTGTCGTGACCCTCTCGGTGAGCTCTGTTCCTGTCGACCAGACCTTGAACGATAATGGATCTCGCATCAAAGCCTGGTTCCCTGGGGTCGACTGGAATCCTTTGCCCAACACTGTGATGGCGTCTATCATCCTGTTGTCGAGGTGCGTACGATCCACCCCTTGGCGGAGGGGTGGGCACTCGACGTCGATCATCGCATTCGATTCGGTGATCATACTGCTCACTGTTCTTGCACTGATCATGCTGGTCTCCACGCCCCTCTCTCCTCAGGGGCGATCTAGGGCTATGAGCCGACTAGACTGTATTTGCAGCTATGGATCTGTCGTGAATCCTATTCCGCGACTGCGATACAGCTAAATTTTGATCTCCTGCTGCCCGGAGTAAATCTCTAATCTGCAACAAGCCTCTGCCAGCCTCTGACTGGGAAGGCTTAATTGACTCTGCTATACGGGGCACATCTGCTAAATTCTGAATCAGAGTTCGATATACCTGAGTCGGTTGTGGAAAGAGTTGACGTCGACTGGATTCCGGAACCCATTGCCGCGCATGCTCGTCGAGTGCTCACTGAAGGTTCTCCAGTCGAGTTTGCTCAGCCAAGTTGGCCAAGCGCGCGTCCTCTAAGGCACGAGCCTCGGGGGTTTCTCCAGCGATAGGAGTGTGTAGCGCATCCATGTTCCAGCGGGGAAGTTCTTCCCTCTGCAGCGAAGTGAGGGGCTCGGGAAGGTACTCTTCATGGGCATGCGATGGATCGCCTCCGCCATTGCCTCCGTCGGTGCCAGGAAAATCGGGAGGATCGTGTGGTCCGTCGACCATCAGAACCTCCGCCGCTGGATCACTACTGTCGCACTCGGATGCAGTCTCTGCGGAGCCAGTCGAACATGCCGTAGAGAGATTCGTCGGGCTCGATTGCCGCGACTTGGGGGGTGGCCGACTGGCAAGCCACCACGTGCCTCACCCACCGCTGAAGCCTCGACTAACCGGAGCGCTCGCACCGGCGGGAAACAGGGAGGGAGGACGACACAAAGAGCGACCGATACTGGGTCGATGGTTGCCGTAGGAGGACGCCGCGGACGCACGCGCAAAAGTGTGTCGCTCCGCGGACTGGGAGCGCGTCGATGTCGTGGGGAGCCTACTGAAGCCAAGCAGAGTTGTCGGCGACGAACGTGAGCGCGCCGAGACAGATCTCGCGGCCCTCAACCAAAACTCCGCCTGAAACCATGATGAGGGAGATTGGAAAAAATCGCAACTTCTCCAATAAGTCGCTAAGACACCTGCCCCACGCTGGGCGCCAACTGTTGTGGTTCTAAGTCTGACAGTAGTGTAGGGGGGTACTAATGGAGAGGCAAGATCCTAGCTATGGAGTAGTTGTATACGCAAGGGATTTACGAGTTCAGGCCCTTCTCGGAGGAAGTAACAGCCCTACCTCTCAGAGCCCGGAGGCGTTTGACTGGATTATATGCGTATGAGTTACAGGGGTGCGAACCCTTTACACTGAGGAGGGTGGTGGCTTATATAGAGTTCGCCAGACCCCTCCGGCCCTAAGTTATGTGGGGTTTAAGGTACATTAAGGTCGGGTGTTACTGGTAACGCCATAAGTAAAGTGCTATGATGACCATAAAAGCTACCTACCGGCCGTTTGCATGTAGAGTGACTTTAGATCTCCCGGCCGTCGAGTGGTTGGCTTCATGGTCGAGTGGTTGGCTTCATGGTCGAGTGTCTTCGAGTCTGCTGAGTGGAACACTTCTGAGTTGATTGACAGGTGGTTTCTTCTAGAGATGTCCTTGGGTAGGGTAGTTTGGACAGGTCCATGACCCTACCCTAGGTACATAGCTTCATCAGCAACTGCCTTTGTGTCCATGACATGTGGGCCCAACAGGTGGCTGGCCCACATGTCAGTGACCCAAAGGCAGGTTCCTTTAAGGCACCGAAGCAGCATCCACCCCGACACGACCCTGGTCTGCCTGGTAAGCCTACATTTGAGAATGCAAACGAATCTTCATTCATTTGCAAACGAATCTATATGTATTACCATGCCCGTGTTTTCCTTGCAATAATTAGTCATTCGAAACGAGATACTTCCTCCGTTCACTTTTGTAAGTCGTTTCAGACAACTTAAAATGAACTATTTTGCACATTGTCTGAAATGTCTTCAAGGTCTTATAAAAGTGAACAAAGGGAGTACTATAAATTAATTAATGAGGAGTTATTTGAAAAAAAGTTGAAACGGTATCCACGGTAACGTGGATTAGAGTGTGTTTCACATAATTAGTTATTTGAAATAGAGTGTGTGTCATGTAGCGATCTCCAATTCTAACGTGGATTTTGCATTTCACTGTATCCATGCTACTTTTTTAATACAAATTCATATGTATATGATGAACACCATGGTAGTGAGAAAACTTTTGGATGGATTCATACATATGACCTACAAAAAAGCACAACAAATTGAGTCAATGTCAACTTTTGGGAACCTAGTATGGCACAAATTCGAAATAATTACCCATATGCATGGTCCTTGG
This sequence comes from Triticum dicoccoides, assembly GCF_002162155.2. Lineage (NCBI taxonomy): Eukaryota > Viridiplantae > Streptophyta > Magnoliopsida > Poales > Poaceae > Triticum > Triticum dicoccoides. Next base: position 657,741,343 of record NC_041393.1, read on the forward strand.
TTCAAATCTTACAATGTACACCGAATTGAATCATCGATATTAAGTCTCGTACTATGTACATTCAAATGTTGTTTTTAGCCCTCCCCCTCCCCCCGCACAAACGCTACATACTTCCTTTATCGGTCAATCTTCCTCTCCTAACCACCTTAGGAAGCTATTGGTTTCCAACACACATTCATTCTTTCTCTCCATGTTTCGATCTCTAAGTCTCTCAACTACACAACCCCTTTTTCCACTCTGTTACCAAATGTATTTACCTCACACACCCGCCATTGCACCCCATGCCGAGCTCTCTCTCTCTCTCCCCTCTCCCTAATACCCTCTCACGCTAAATACATGCATTGCCTATCTAGCCCCCCAACCTCTCGTGCGCACGCACGCACATTGTTTATCTAGGTCACTCCCTCGAGACTGTCTCACTCTTTCTTCCGCACGGCGGGCCACACTCACTAGTAGGAAAAGGGTCAAACGTGAAGCACATTAGTGCCCGTTTGTATTTGAGCCGGCACAAATGTATACATTAGTGCCGGTTCCAACGGCTAGCCGGGCGGCTCTCATTAGTACCGGTTCGTGGCTAACCTTGAGTACCGGTTCGTGCCATGAACCGGTACTAATGAGAGTGGTGGCAGGATGTTGTCAGTCTGGGCCCCCTCCAGCACCTTTAGTACCGGTTCTTGGCACGAACCGGTACTAAAGGTCGTCGTACATAAACCCTTCGTCCACCCGAGCTTGCTTTGTTCTTCCCCATTCCCCTCTCCTCTCTGTTCTTCTCCTCTTCCTCTCGAGCTCATCACACATTTGGCACAAAATTTGTCAAGATTTGAAGGCCCCCATCCATTCAAATGATCACAAAGGTTAGCAACTTTGTCCTTTCATCTCTCATTGCTAGATTAGCTCTTGCAATGCTTTATATAGTTATTAATTTGTGAGTTTAGTAATTTGGGAGGAAATATATATATGTGCTAGTATTTGATTTATATGCAATTTGAGGTTAAAATAACACTTAGTTTGCATATGTAGGTGTGGTTTACTTAGTGCCTTCTAAATCTCCGTCATAACCACCGTCGATTGCCCGCACCGTCCCGTCACCGGCACCACCTTGTGGTGAGCCTCTTGTTCATGAAATTTTATATAAAAAATTGATGTTTGTGTGATTTGGATATATAGTTACTCGTATAATAATTATCTTACCCGTACGTTATTTGTTATACATAGTGCCATGGTTTTGATATCCGTCCCCGTCGGCCCTCGTCCTTATTATGATTCAGATGTGGTATATTCTCTTTTAAAACTATTTGTTGCATTTCGTGTTTATGACAAATTATGCCCATCAAGTTGACATAGATATTTTTATCTAGGAGGTATGTGAACCGGAAATTCCAACCGACCCTATTGTCGAGAGGTTAAATTTAGTTGAAAGAGAAAACGAGTACTTGAAAGAAAAATTGAAAAGAATTGAGGGGGAGAAGATGGAATTGGAGTTGCATGTTGCCGATGTCGTCGATGATCACAAGATCAAGAAGGAGAAAATGCGCTTGAAGATTGGAAAGATTAGAAAATATGCCATCGATAGTGAGGCTTGGTATCATTATGCTGTTGGATCAATTGTTACCTTAGTTGCGATCTTGATCGCATTTGTTGTTGCATTTAAATGCTTTAGCTAGAGAGTTATTTGTTTGTTGCATTTAAGTGTTGTATGAACTTGTATTAATTTGGTCTATTCGGTGTTGTGTAATGAAGATGAGCCGGCAATGGATGTACGATGACCGATGCTCTCCCCAGTTCGTTGAGGGCGTGCATACTTTTCTGCTTGCGGCTGAGGCAAACAAGCGGGCGGATGGTTTTATGCCTTGTCCATGTGCTGGCTGTAAGAATGGTCGCAATTACTCTACGTCAAGAACCATTCACGTCCACCTGTTTGAGTCCGGTTTCATGCCCCACTATAATGTTTGGACCAAGCACGGAGAAAGAGGGGTTATGATGGAAGACAATGAAGAAGAAGAGGACGACGACAGCTATCCTGGCCATGGGTTCCCTGAATACGATGATACAACAATGGGGTAAGAAGCTAAGCCGGCAATGCGGGAAGAAGCTGAAGAAGAGGCATCAGATGAGCCCGTTGATGCTCTAGGTCGAACCATTGCCGATGCAAAGATAAACTGCGCAAGTGATTTGGAGAAGAAGAAGTTGCAGCGCATGTTAGAGGATCACAAAAAATTGTTGTACCCGAATTGCGTAGGTGACAAGAAAAAGCTAGGCACCACACTGGAATTGCTGCAATGGAAGGCAGAGAATGGTGTATCTGACAAGGGATTTGGAAAGTTGCTGGTAATGATAAAGGATATGCTTCCAAAGGACAACGAATTGCCCGAGAGTACGTACGAAGCAAAGAAGGCTGTCTGCCCTCTAGGGTTAGAGGTGCAGAAGATACATGCATGCCCTAATGATTGCATCCTCTACCGCTGTGAGTACGAGGATTTGAACGCTTGCCCAGTATGTGGTGCATTGCGCTATAAGATCAGCCGCGATGAGCATGGTGATGTCGAGGGCGAGCGCCCCAGGTAGAAGATTCCTGCCAAGGTGATGTGGTATTCTCCTATAATACCACGGTTGAAACGTTTGTTCCAAAACAAAGAGCATGCCAAGGCGATGCAATGGCACAGAGAATACCATAAGAAAGACGGAAAGTTGAGAGTACCCGCTGACAGGTCGCAGTGGAGAAAAATCGAAAGAAAGTACGGGAAGGAGTTTGCAGATGACGCAAGGAACGTATGGTTTGGTCTAAGCGCAGATGGCATTAATCCTTTTCGGGAGCAGAGCAGCAACCATAGCACCTGGCCTGTGACTCTATGTTTGTATAACCTTCCTCCTTGGTTGTGCATGAAGCGGAAGTTCATTATGATGCCAGTGCTCATCCAAGGCCCTAAGCAACCCGACAACGACATTGATGTGTACCTAAGGTCATTAGTTGAAGAACTATTATAGTTGTGGAATGGAAAAGATGTACGTGTGTGGGATGAGCACAAACAGGAAGAATTTGACCCAAAGGCATTGCTGTTCGTGACCATCAATGATTGGCCTGCTCTCAGTAACATTTCAGGACAGACAAACAAGGGATACCACGGATGCACGCACTGTTTGGATGATACCGACAGTATATATTTGAATAGTTGTAAGAAGAATGTGTACCTGGGACATCGTCGATTTCTTCCGAGCAGGCATCCCGTAAGAAAGAAAGGCAAGAATTTCAAAGGTGAGGCGGATCACCGGACGAAGCCTCGCCACCGTACTGGTGCTGATGTACATGATATGGTCAAGGATTTGAAGGTGATATTTGGAAAGGGTCCTGGCGGACAACCTGTTCCAAAGGACGCTGACGGACGCGCACCCATGTGGAAGAAGAAATCTATATTTTGGGACCTGCCATATTGGAAAGACCTAGAGGTCCGCTCCGCAATCGACGTGATGCACGTGACGAAGAATCTTTGCGTGACCCTGCTTGGCTTCTTGGGCGTGTATGGGAAGACAAAAGATACACCTGAGGCACGGGAGGAGCAGCAACGTATGCACGGAGAAGACGGCATACATCAGGGTCATGCAAGCTACGCTCTTACCAAAGAAGAGAAGGAAATCTTCTTTGAATGCCTGCTCAGTATTAAGGTACCGTCTGGCTTCTCATCGAATATAAAGGGAATAATAAACATGGCAGAGAAAAAGTTCCAGAACCTAAAGTCTCATGACTGCCACGTGATTATGACACAACTGCTTCCGGTTGCATTGAGGGGGCTTCTACCGGAAAACGTTCGATTAGCCATTGTGAAGCTATGTGCATTTCTCAATGCAATCTCTCAGAAGGTAATCGATCCATAAATCATACCAAGGTTACAGAATGATTTGGTGCAATGTCTTGTCAGTTTCGAGTTGGTGTTCCCACCATCCTTCTTCAACATCATGACACACGTCCTAGTTCACCTGTGCGAAGAGATTAACGTTTTGGGTCCTGTATTTCTACACAATATGTTCCCCTTTGAGAGGTTCATGGGAGTCTTAAAGAAATATGTTCATAACCGTGCTAGGCCAGAAGGAAGCATCTCCAAGGGCCATCAAAATGAGGAGGTCATTGAGTTTTGTATTGACTTTATTCCTGACCTTAAGCCGATTGGTGTTCCTGAATCGCGGCATAAGGGCAGACTGGATGGAAAAGGCACGCTAGGAGGGGAACAAATAATATGTATGGACGGACATTCTCTCACTGAAGCACACTACACAGTTCTACAGAATTCCGCCTTGGTGGCTCCGTATATGGATGAACACAAGAATTTGCCACGCTCCAAACACCTGGAGCGGTCTGATGACTGGATTACACGTGAACAAACCAGGAGTTTCACCAGCTGGTTGCAGACACGTACCATGCATGACACCTCTATTGAAGATGACATGTACTTGCTGTCCCAGTTACCATCTTCGAATATAATGACTTTCAAAGGGTACGAGATAAATGGTAATACATTTTACACGATCGCCCAAGATAAGAAGAGCACCAACCAAAACAGTGGTGTCCGCTTTGATGCAGAAACCAAGATGGGAAAGGAAACATATTATGGTTATATACAGGACATATGGGAACTTGACTATCGACGTGGTTTAAAGGTCCCTTTGTTTCAGTGCAAGTGGGTCAATATGACACGAGGCAGGGTAACGGAAGACCCGCAGTACGGAATGACAACAGTGGATCTCAACAATCTTGCGTATGCAGACGAACTATTCGTCCTAGCCAATGATGTGGCACAGGTTTTCTATGTGAAGGACATGTCTACCAAGCCAAGAAAAAGAAAAGATAAGGAAGCGAATGCATCGTACGACGAGCCAAAGCGGCACATAGTTCTTTCTGGGAAGAGAAACATCGTGTGAGTGGATAACAAGACAGACAAGTCAGAAGATTATGAAAAGTTTGATGAAATTGCTCCATTCATAGTGAATATTGACCCGAGCATCCCGTTAAATGATGAAGATTTTCCATGGTTACGGCGCAAAGGGACACACGCGAAGAAAAAGTTTCACACCCAAAGATCTGGGATGTGATCGGCTTCACTAGCTATCATCACTTTCTTCTGTGTTTCGCACCGAGAGGGGAATCTCTATAATAGTTAGGGTAGTTATGTGTTTTGGCATTTGAAACGTGAAGAAATTTTATGTGCAAACAAATTCACACTAATTTCAAATAATTCAAAATTTAAACTATTCAAATTTGAAAACTACGGGCACTAACAGAAAAAATAGCAGAAAAGAAAGAAAAACTATAGCTGAAAAGAAAAAAATTATATAAAAAAACTACTCAAAAATAAATAGAAGAAAATAAAGATAGCAGAAAAGAAAAAACTACTCAGAAATAAATAGAAGAAAAAATAAAGCAGAAAAGAAAAAAAATTATATTTGCTATTTTTCAATCGTTTACAAAATGACCGTGAAATTGAAAATCACTACAAAATGAACTCTGAAAATGTTGAATTTTGGCAAACTAGATGAAAAACTACTCACAAATAAATAGAAGAAAATAAATATAACAGAAAAGAAAAAACTATACAAAAAACTACGCAATAATAAATAGAAGAAAGTAAAGCAGAAAAAAAAAACTATAAAAAAAATTGGGGCGCTGCCCTGTGGGCCTGATAGGCCATAGGTGTGTAATTACAGGCCTTAAAGGCCCAGCAGACTCACAGGGCAGCGCGCAGAGTTTAGGCCCACAAGCCTGCTAGCTATATAGAGGAGTTCGAAGTGGTAGCCTTGGCTGGGTTTATAAACCAGTGCGGCTTCCCTTCGCCTGGCGAGGTGGGAATAAACTTTGGGGTGGCAGCGCGACCCCTTTAGTACCGGGTGGTGGCACAAACCGGTACTAAAGGGGGGGGGGCTTTAGTACCGGTTTGTGCCACCACCCGGTACTAAAGTGGGTCGCTTCCCGCCGCTTGGCCTGGCCAAAACAGGCCTTTAGTACCGGTTGGTGGCTCCAACCGGTACTAAAGGTGACTTCTATATATACTCGACTTACGAAATTTTCATTCTGCCTCTGTTTCCGTCGT
>NC_041393.1:657748182-657756995 GCF_002162155.2 Triticum dicoccoides
CGCCCCCATCGCCGTCGCCGCCGTCGCCTCACCGTCGCCGTCGCCCCGCTGTGAGCTCTCCCCCTCTAACCTCTCTCCCTCGCCCCCGGCGGCCACCATGGGCGCCGCCCCTCCCGGCCCCGAGCACACACACACACAAGCATGAATTAGTATATAATTTAGATTATTTAGATTATTATTGTTTTAGTTATCAAAACACACACCCACACACACAAGCATGAATTAGTATATAATTTAGATTATTTAGATTATTATTGTTTTAGTTATCAAAATTTTTTATATGGAAATTAGTGTTTAATTAGTGTTTAATTAGTATGGAAATTTTTTATGTTTAATTAGTATATAATTTAGATTATTATTATTAGTATATAATTAGTGTTTAATTAGTATGGAATTTTTTTATATAATGTTGTTTTTCTGTTTTTTAATGGATGTATAGAAGTTGTGTTTTCTGTTTTTAGTGTTAGATGCTTAATTAGTATGAAATAGTATATAGATTTTTGAAATAGTAGAAATGTTAGAAATTTTAGTTATCAAAATCCAATCATTAAAAAATATTACTTTTTGCGGGCATATAGCTAGTATTTGTTCTGGACGATGCCCGGCCCGCATCCTTGTCGTCGACCCGTCCGCGATGACGTCCAGCCGACCCATGTCCGGGACTGGGCTCCGCCGGGCTGGCACTGGGAGGTGCTGCCTGGAGGGGGGCGCCACTTGATGAGGAACCCGGCCCCGGGTCCCGTCGTCGACCCTGATCTCGTTTGGTGGCGTTCGCCTGGCCCAGTTTCGGTGCGGAGGGACCCGGCCCCGCCGGAGGTGGTACGTCGCCGTGTCAGGGAGGAGGACGAGCACGTCCATCGCTACATGGTTGCGTTACAGGGTGGCAGGTTCTCCAATACCTGGCAGTATCTTCGGGGATCTCACTTCAGCTATGATCCTGTGAGGGTTCCTTCTCTTTGGGTGTCCACCGCCCGCGCCGCAGGAACCGCGAGTGTCCTAGATTCTTCTGTAGTATTCAATCTTTAATTAGCTAGCCAGTGATGTACTATTAAATATTATATATTATTCGAGACGATGTATTCAAGATTATATCTATTATTCTAGACGAAGTATTCGAGATTATATCTATTATTCGAGATGATGTAATTTGAATACTAAATTGTTTTATATTTCTTTTGAATTAGTTAAATAAAAGCTATGGCAGACAATACCGACAAAGAGGGAGAACAGACCATGTTCGATATGATACGCGGGCCAGATGATGATCAGAATGAAGAAGATTATGACGGCTCCGAATTTCTAAACAACACCGGAGAGGGTGTTATGATATTCGATCGCGATGACCGAATTGATGAAGTCATGAACTACGATTATGACGATGATGAAGAACATGTTGATCCTGAAACAACAAAGACCGGTGAGGTCTATATATTTATATAAGCAGGTATCTGGTGATCATCACATGTTTTAAATGACTTGAAGATATATTAACGAATCGATCTTTGTTCTTTCAGCCATCCGGATCGAGCAAATCTTTAGGCAAAAGGATGAAACGAGGCCCGAACAAAAAGTTGAAGGAGGGCGTAAAGTACAATATCGAGGCAGTCAGACCTAATGGTGAACCATTAGCGCCTAAGAAGATTGCGGACAAGTTCATTCGTCAGTGCAGAGTTCTTGTGAAGGACCAACTCCCGATCTCCCTTCAAGAATGGAGAGAGCCAGCAAAAGACAAAAGACAAAAAGGCAAAGAGGACGCTGCTCCACGTCCAGATGTTACTTTTGTCGACAAGAATCAAAAAGATCTGCTTTGGGATACTCTCATGGAACATTTCACCCTACCAGATCATTTCACAGAAGCAGATGTGCAGAAAGTCAAGGACGCTGCTCTTAGGAAGATGGCGGTTGCATTCAAGAACCACAAGAATCGTGAATGGGACAAGTACGTCAAGGGAGGAAGGAAGACTCCAGTATTCGAGGGAACACTAGAGAACCAACATGCTCATTGGGACGATTTCGTGAAATTCAAGGATTCGGAATTAGCTAAGGAACGGTCGAGAATAAACAAGAAGAATGCCAAAAAAAAGGATAAGTTCCATAAGCTGGGGCCAGGTGGCTATGCGGTGGCAATGCCTAAGTGGGATAAATCTGAGAAAGAGATGGAGGATGCAGGTGCCACTCCGGTTACTAAGAGCTGGCCCCCCAGGGTCAGGACTTGGTTCTATGCGCATGGGGGGGAGTTGGACCCGAAGACAGGCAATGTTTCGACGAGGGCAAGTCTGAAGGGAGCCGACGATGCGATACTTGTTGCAATAGAAGAGGCACGATCGGGGGTGTTCCATCCCAACAGAGAGAACGACGAGCTCACGCGTGCCGTGGGAAATCCTGAACACCCGGGAAGAACACGAGGCAAGGGCGCTATTCCGTGGTATGAGGGGTTTTCAGACTGGAACACCGACTACAGAACCCGTGCGAGAAAGAAGATTGCGGAGGAGAAGAAGAGGAAGATGGAGGAGGAGCAGAGGAAGCGGGACTATGAACGCTTTCAAGGCCTAGAAGCAAGTCAAGCGGAATTGGTAGTCAAATTCCAGCGGCAGCAGGAGCAGATCGACTCACTTACCCAGCAAAGGGGGTCTCAGCAGCTGCAGCAGCTAGCGAATGATCCAGCATTGGATAGCACCGCCCCATCCATGCCGAGAAGCAGCGTGGGTTCTGCCCCGGACGACGCAATGCTGGGTAGATACCCCGTCGATGACATCACAGAGAACACTAGCTGCGAGCTACACGTCAAAATGAAGAACATATCCATGAAGGTGGCGGACGCCGTTGCTTTTACAAATCCCCCCGAGGCAACCTTCCATTGCAACCCGATTCCAGCGGGCTATGCTCGTGTCTTGGTTGATGAGGTGGTGGACCCATATTCGGAGCTAGAGCTTGACTATCCTGGAGGTGACGACGAGCGCTTTCTCGGAGACGCCAAACATCGTATCATCCTATGGAAAAAGGATTGCATCATCTTTCGAAGGCCACCGACACCGCGTCAGCCGACTCCTCGTCGAAGTCCGCCACCGAGTCAGCAGTCTCCCGCTCCTGCAAGTCCACCAAGTCCGGCAAAGTGTCAGGCCACTCCTCCTCCAAGTCCGGCAAAGTGTCAGGCCACTCCTCCTCCTCCAAGTCTGCCACAGCGTCAGACGTCCACTCCTCCTACAAGTCCGGCACAACCTCAGGCCACTCCTCCTCCAAGTCTGGCACAGCTTCAGGCGGCCACTCCTCCTCGTCCAACTCAGCCCCGTCAGCCGTCTCTGCCGCCTCAGCAATCACAGAAGAGACACCCCGCAGCTATGGTGCGTAGCGGTACGAGTCGAGGTAGTACAGGAAGTACAGGTGGAGGCAAGCGATATAATTATGGTCCAAGCCTCACGCCTCTTCCGCAGAGGGCTTATGACAGGTCCGAGGAGGAAATCGCAGCCATATCGAAGTCCGAGGTGGAAGCCCATTTTGCACCGAAACCACCACCGCCGCCAAGGGAGAAAGTGCCTGAGGAAACGATTGACCACTTCATTCGTATGGCTCAACCACCAGCTCCCAAGCCTGTTAACACAGACTATGAGCGCCACATCAGGAAGTTAAATCGAGCACGTCTACGTAAGGAGGCGAGCTCGGGATCGAGCAAACAAGAAGCAGCTGTCAAAAAATGCGGGAAAACCATTCCCCAGCTAGGAGAATAGGCGCCGCAATCGATCCCCTCGCTTGTTGTGCCAACAACACGTGACAGTACGCGCGCCCAATATTATTGTGGGAAAACAGTTTACGTTCCTGAGGTAGGCAATGTGGTAATAACGGAGGAGCATATAATGCAGGCTGAAGTTCTCAAAATCACTGTTGGACAACTCCTCGAGATCGAGCCCATGCCTATGCTTAGAGAGGATGAAATAAAACGGAAATATGTCCGGGGCAAACCTTTGGTCGAGCCAGACAAGGTCAAGAACCTCCCAACGAGAATGTATGAATTGCATCAATGGTACATGAACATTACCAAGATTTCCGATCGATTGTCCCTCATGGTGAATGTCAAGGAGGAGCATTACTACCATGAGAAAGTTGTGTCCATTGAGTATTCTGAACTGTTTCAGTTATACAATCAAGACGCACTCGACAAATCTATCGTCAGTTGCTATTGTCTTTAAGTGATTTCTTTCTGTAATTTAAGTCTCAAGCTAGCTGTAGTGATCCTTTTGATCAATCATTACCTATAATTATCCTCACTATATTATTTTTTGTGGTATTATATGCAGGATGAAGATGTATGAAATGAGAAAAGGTGAACGCTATGGCATTGGGTTCATTGACCCAAACACCGTTAATGAATACACATGGAAAATAGATGCACGTCATCAAAAGGCCGTAGAGGACAACATGCTAGAGTTCTTGAAGCGCCTCAAATACAATGAAGATATACTACTTCCTTACAACTTCCAGTGAGTCACACTGTCTTGTACTACAAATTCTCTGTTTTTGCCTACTAGCTAGCTACATGTTTTTGCTTACATATGCCCGCTTAATTAAGACATGCAAACGTGTGTGCATGCAGATTTCACTGGGTCTTGTGTATCATTAAAGTTGACGCCGGAACAGCTAAAATACTGGACTCACTACTCAAAGAAAAAACTGACTATAACATCTTGTTTGGGATAGTCAACAGGTAATTTCAATCATTATTAACTATATATCTCGGCCTATTTAGTTTGTCATTTCATGATATGAACTATTTAATAACCCCTTTATTCATTTTCTTTGTCGGCGGGCAGGGCTTGGGCAAGGTTCATCAGTGTCACGGAACGCGAATGGAAAGAAAAGCTTAACTGGGGAAGAGCCAAGGTAAGTAATTAAGTAGTACTAGCTAGCTAGCTAGCTAGCTGCCATCTCTTTAATTATCATGCTTGATTAATTATTATCTGATCAAATTCCATTCTCATAAAGGCCCTGAAGCAGGCGCAGGGGACTGATCTGTGTGCATTCTGCGTTTGCGAGAACATTCGCATGATGGCGTCCGAAAGGAGCAGATCTCAAAGACAGGAATGGGTACGCTTGTCAAAACACTATTCACAATTTTTACACCATTATCGATATCTAGTCACACAACTAATACACATGCATATTGATCTCCTTCTTAACAGTTCAGAGAGGTGCGGGCGAAGCTCCTAGAAACGGAGCGCGTAGAAGCACTTCAAGAGGAAATAGCAGGATTTTTGCTCGACCAGGTCATAAATCCGAAGGGAGAATACTATTACCCGCTACCGCCCTCATGAAAACCACTTCCAATTGTCATCGTGCTCCGAAGGCACCAATTAGGCTAATGCCACTGGCTCCGAAGGCAACATGCATATGTAGGAGAAATTGTATATAGCTATACATGTGTGTATGTGTGAATTAATTAATATGATGGTTTGTGAGACATTGATGATATATATATGCATGATTGGTTCTACTAGAAATTCTATTTATATATATATATATATATGCATAATGTGTACAATGTGTAGTATCGTAAAATACCAGCAAACGAAAAAGAATTAAAATGGAAACACAAAATTAAATGAAAAAGAAATCATAAAACTAAAAAAACCCCAAACCTTATAGTACCGGTTGGTCTTACCAACCGGTACTAAAGGGCTCCAGGCCCCTGGAGCTGGCTCCTGCCACGTGGTTTCCCTTTAGCACCGGTTCGTGCTGAACCGGTACTAAAGGGGGGGGGGCTTTAGTGCCCACACTTTAGTGCCGGTTATGGAACCGGCGCTAAAGGGCCTTACGAACCGGTGCTATTGCCCGGTTCTGCACTAGTGACCCGCTCAATCTCGCTATCTTTATCCAAGTATCATTTAACCTCGTTTTCTTTCACACACAAATGATATATCTCCCTGTCCGGGCCTCGATCAACACACTCTATACTCTCTCACACAGATTGTCTATCTAGGTCAGTCCATCCAACCCGCCCCCACTCTTTCGACCTCATGGTGGGCCATGCTCTCTCTCTCTCTCTCTCTCTCTCTCTCTCTCTCTTTATATATATATATATATATATATATATATATATATATATATATATATGTCTCGATTGACCTTGCTCTTTCTCAGACAAAAACGATATATCACCATGTTTGAGCCCAATTCGACCTATTCACATTGTATACTCTCTCATGCACATTGTCTATCTAGGTCACTCTCTCCAACCCGTCTCACACTTTCGATCGCACGGCGACCCTATGTGATCGGTCGAACTTGCTTCCTCCCACGCACAAAATATATCTATACGTTTGTGACTGGATCATCTCTCAAGCTCTATCTTACATCCCTCACCCTTGCCAAAATCTCAATTAGACAATATCTCTCCAGAGCATATATATTTGTTCAATGAATGTCGGACCACACTCAATTTGTATTTTGAATTTCTCCATTCTAACTTCTTCACTCGATCTGGTCGGACCATGTCGAATGGAATCTTGGAACTGGTGGGGGCACGCTGAGTGCACCAACTGGGTGTAGTCCCCGAGACTACGGTGGACTGCTGGCAGTCGACTGTAGTCTGAAGAACCTGTGTTTTTTGGTAGATCATGATGAGACCAAGACTAAGTGCTGGCAGTTAGCTACAGGGCTATAGTTTTAGGATCATAACCTCTTTATCTCTTTTCAGCCGACTGACCGGACCAAGTCGGTAGAACCAGTGGGGGCACGCTGAGTGCACCCACTAGGTGTAGTCCCCGAGACTATTGTTGAATATTTTGATTCGACTGTAGTCTTAGAAATGCTACGGGTTTTCTCTTAGTTACTCGGAAGCAACCTCTCTTTGATATCCCTCGACTGATTCTTCACAGAAATCTTGCGAACTTGTGGCTTGCTATACTGAGTTGGAAAAAAAACATACCCAGCTCGACCTTGACTTAAAGCTTGTTCAGAAGGCGAAGGACGAAAAGGTATGATTGGTGAGAACTTGACGACTGTCTTTATCTTTCTGCCCATTCCTGATTCTGATCTTCTTGTCATTTCACAGATAAAACGAAGGAGGCTCTGAAGAAGAAGGACCATGACCTTGCTGAGGCGCAGAAGGCGGCTTTGGAAAAAATGAAGCTTGCGGAAGAAAAACTGGCTTCAGTCGGTAAATTTGAAGAGGAGAACGCCAATTTGAAAGCTGCCCTCAACGCGGCCAACAAGGAGGTCAGTCGTCTGAAGAATGATAAGATAGCTCTGAGTGACAAGGCTAGTGAACTAGTGGGGAAGAAGAACGATCTGGAGGCTAATCTGGGAGGTCTCGCCAAGAAGTTATTCATCATGCTTGAGGGTAATCTCTCCTACCCGATTGACTAGTTATCATCGAATCATCGTAGAACTGTTGGTTTATCTTTGAATTGTGTTTGCAGAGTTCTGCAAAAACTTCGAGGAGGAGGCCAGCCGAGTGGAGACAGGCTTGGATCCCATCAATTCTCCTGTGAAGGATGAAACTGCCATGAACGTGCTCCGACTGGAGTCTCGTGTTGCTAGTGTGGTTGACTACCTTGCTCGACTAAAGGTTGCGGCGTCGTGGATCGACACGACACTCTGGCCGGGAGAGATGCTTCAAAATGACCTCGAGTCTCTAATGACTCGACTGAATGAAGTTCCAGGCCGAGTTCAAGAATGAAAGAAGTCTTCTGCCAGGTGTGGTGCTGATATTGCTCTGTCCCTGGTCCGTGTTCACTGCAAGGATGCGTGAGAGGACAACCTGGCGTCCCTCAAAGTGGCCAATACCAAGAAGCATGACTTCCAATCTTTCATGGAGACCTTCATTGCTGCTGCCACTTGGATCACAGATGGAATCGACCTGGACCAGTTTGTCGCGCCTTCCAGTCCTCCACCCGAGGAGTAAGAAAAACTTCTATGCTTCGCCTTAAATTTGCCTCGGAATGCCGAGTGGTTTTGTAATCGATAAACTTTTACAGGCTCGATGCCTGAGCACTTCTGAATTCGTAGGATGTTATCTGAACTTGGCTTACCGTTGAATATGCTTGCATTTTCCTACGAGTGAACTTTGTTCTTCACTCGGAATATACTTTAATGCTTGAGACGCAACCCTGAGGTGGAGAAGCCAGTCGACCTGCTGTTCATCCCTCTTGCAGGTAAGGATGGAGCACAGATTGTAGTCGACCTGCGTTCTTGTTGAGCGCATGTTGTATTTGTAGCTTAGCTCCGAAGGAGAAGGTAGCAGTCGACCTGCACCTCGTTGTCCTTGCAGAGCACACATTGTATTTGTGGCGGAGCTCCAAAGGAGAAGGTACCAGTCGACCTGCACCTCGTCGTCCTTGCAGAGGGCACATTGTATTTGTGGCAGAGCTCCGAAGGAGAAGGTAGCAGTCGACCTGCACCTCGTCGTCCTTGCAGAGCGCACATTGTATTTGTGGCGGAGCTTCGAAGGAGAAGGTAGGAGTCGACCTGCACCTCATCGTCCTTGCAGAGCACACATTGTATTTGTGGCGTAGCTCCGAAGGAGAAGGTAGCAGTCGACCTGCACCTCGTCGTCCTTGCAGAGCACACATGGTATTTGTGGCGTAGCTCCGAAGGAGAAGGTAGCAGTCGACCTACACCTCGTCGTCCTTGCGGATCGGAATGGGTTTCATACTTAGGCGAGTACTGGACTACAGCTAAGCCCCCGAGTGGGAGGTTCGCTCTGCACTCGGTAGGATTTTCAAATACTTAGGCGAGTACTGGACTGCAGCTAAGCCCCCGAGTGGGAGGTTCGCTCTCCACTCGGTAGGATTCCAAATACTTAGGCGAGTACTGGACTG
>NC_041393.1:657757565-657774234 GCF_002162155.2 Triticum dicoccoides
GCTCGGTAGGATTTCAAATACTTATGCTATTACTGGACTGCAGCTAAGCCCTTGAGTGGAAGGTTTGCTCTCCACTCGGTAGGATTTCAAATACTTAGGCGAGTACTGGACTACAGCTAAGCCCCCGAGTGAGAGGCTTGCTCGTCACTCGGTAGGATTTTCAAATACTTAGGTGAGTACTGGACTGCAGCTAAGCCCCCGAGTGAGAGGCTTGCTCGTCACTCGGTAGGATTTTCAAATACTTAGGCGAAACGGATTCGCAGCTAAGCCCCCGAGTGAGAGGCTTGCTCGTCACTCGGTAGGAATTTTTTTTACCAACTTAGGCGAAACGAATTCGCAGCTAAGCCACCCACTGGGGGATTTCTTACATAAACAAAAGCAACAAGAATCAATGTGAAAATTATAACACTTTTGTCTTTGATAAACGAACTAGAGGAGTACTTTTTATTACATCTCATTCGAGTGAGTACTTAAGTGTAAAAGGGGCGGAGCAGCTCCGCATTCCAAGCTCGTGGCTCATCAATCTGGCGACGGACATTGTAAAGACGGTATGCTCCATTGTGGAGAACTTTGGTGACGATGAATGGGCCTTCCCAAGTAGGGGCGAGTTTGTGCGGCTTCTGTTGATCCACTCGGAGGACCAAGTCTCCTTCTTGGAAGGCTCGACTCTTCCCGTTTCTGGCATGGAATCGACGCAAGTCCTACTGATAGATGGTCGATCGGATCATGGCCATCTCTCTTTCTTCTTCTAGAAGGTCGACTGTGTCCTGCCGGGCATGTTCTAATTCATCTTCAGAGTAGTGCTCGACTCGGGGTGCATTGTGAAGTAGGTCACTCGGCAAAACTGCTTCAGCTCCATAGACCAGAAAGATTGGAGTTCGCCCAGTCGACCGATTAGGAGTATTCCTCAATCCCCAAAGAACTGATGAAACTTCGTCGACCCACGCGCCTGTTGCGTGTTTGAGATCACGCATCAAACGGGGTTTCTGTCCTTTAAGAATTAGGCCGTTTGCTCTTTCTTCCTGTCCATTCGACTAGGGGTGAGCGACGGAAGTGTAGTCGACTCGTGTGCCTTGAGAAGCGCAACAGGCTTTGAATTGGTCGGATTCGAAGTTTGACCCATTATCAGTGATGATGCTATGCGGAACTCCATATCTGAATATCAACTCTCTAATGAAGCTGATAGCAGTGCCGACATCAAGATTCTTGATAGGTTTGGCTTCGATCCACTTAGTGAACTTGTCGACTACCACCAGTACATGGGTGAAGCCGCTCCTGCCAGTTCTCAGTGATCCTACCATATCTAATCCCCAAATAGCGAAAAGAACTGACATCCTTCACACTTGTCGACTATCTCTTTCGCCATTTCATTTGCTCTGGGCCAGTAAAACCCTGCTCGGTATGCTTTAGACACAATAGTCCGAGAGGACGCATGATGGCCACAGTTCCCCGAGTGGATATCGTCAAGAATTATCCGACCTTCTTCTGGCGTTATACATTTCTGACTGGCTCCAGTCGCGCTTTCCCTGTACAACTGTCCCTTTATCAAAGTAAAGGTCTTGGATCGACGGACGATCTGTCGAGCCTCTTCTTCATTCTCTGGGAGCTCTTTCCTTAGGATATACGCGATGTATAGAACTGTCCAGTCGGGAGTGATGACCAAAACTTCCATGATCAGGTCGACCACAGCTTGGACCTCAACTTCAGTCGGATCAGTGGCACTTTTTGGCTGTGTTGCTTCTTCAGTGAAAGGATCCTCTTGAACTGATGGTGTGTGGATGTGTTCCAAAAACACATCGCTGGGAATGGCTTCTCTCTTGGAACCTATTTTTTCCAAATCATCAGCTGCTTGATTTTTCGGTCAGGGTATATGATGAAGCTCTAACCCCTCAAATTTCTTCTCTAGCTTTCTCACTGCATTACAGTAACCAGTCATGGCTGGGCTTCTGACGTCCCACTCCTTCATCACTTGGTTAACCACCAAATCAGAGTCTCCATAGACCATGAGGCGACGGACGCCGAGTGAAATGGCCATGCGCTACCCATACAAAAGTGCTTCGTATTCTGCTTCATTATTGGAGGAATCAAAGTGAATCTAGAGCACATATCTGAGCTTATCTCCTCAGGGGGAAACCAACACTACCCCAGCACTGGATCCATTCAGCATCTTAGAACCATCAAAGAACGTGGTCTAGTGCTTCGAGTGAACTTGAGTCGGCAGTTGCTGTTCGGTCCACTCGGTGATGAAATCTGCTATTGCTTGGGACTTAATGGCTTTCTTTGCCTCAAATCTGATATCTAGGGGAAGGAGTTCAATCGCCCATTTTGCCACTCGACCAGTTGCATCTCTATTGTGCAGAATCTCTAACAATGGAGCATCGCTGACGACTGTAATGGAATGGTCAGAGAAGTAATGAGCTACCTTCTTCGTGGTCATATAAATCCCATATACAAGCTTCTGATAATGAGGGTATCTTTGCTTTGATGGGGTCAAAAATTCAGAAATATAATACACTGGGCGCTAAACTTTAAAGGTTTTTCCTTTTTCTTCCCGCTCGACCGTAAGTACTGTACCGACGACTTGTCCTATGGCTGCAATGTAAAGCAGCAAAGGCTCTTTGCTGATCGGGGCAGCAAGCACCGGCTGGGTGGAAAGCAGGGTTTTTAGCTCTACAAACGCTGCATCAGCTTCAGGAGTCCACTCGAACTTGTGTGACTTCTTCATCAGTCGGTAAAGAGGCAATGCCTTTTCACCGAGACGAGAGATGAATCGACTTAAAGCGGCCAAGCAACCAGTAGCTTCTGGACATCGTGCACACGCATAGGACGTTTCATTCGGAGTATAGTACCAACTTTTTCTGGATTGGCATCGATTCCTTGTTAGGAAATGAGAAAACCGAGTAACTTTCCGCCAGGAACTCCGAATGTGCACTTTGATGGATTAAGCTTGATATCATACCTCCTGAGGTTGGCAAATGTCTCCGCAAGATCAATCAGCAGGTCGGAACCTTTCCGTGACTTGACCACAATATCATCCATGTATGCTTCCACAATCCGACTGATTTGAGTGAGCAAACACTTCTGAATCATCCTCATGAACGTGGCTCCAGCATTCTTGAGGCCGAATGGCATGGTGACATAACAGAAGCACCCGAATGGAGTGATGAAAGCTGTTTTGATCTCATTGGGTCCATACAGACGGATCTGATGGTACCCGGAATAGGCGTCTAAGAAAGACAGGTGCTCACATCCCGCAGTCGATTTGACTATTTGGTCGATGCAGGGGAGAGGAAAATGATCTTTCGGGCAAGCCCGATTGATATGTTTGAAGTCAATACACATGCGAAGTGACTTGTCCTTCTTGGGGACCATGACAACATTGGCGAGCCACTCGGAGTGGTAAATCTCTCGGATGAACTCTGCTGCTAAAAGCCGAGCCACCTCCTCGCCAATGGCCTTCCTTTTTTGGACGGCGGACCGTCACAGATGTACTTTGACAGGTTTCGGTTTTGAGTCGACTCGTAAACGGTGCTCAACCAGCCCCCTGGGAACACCCGGCATGTCAGAAGGCTTCCATGCGAAGATGTCCCAGTTCTCACGGAGGAACTGGATGAGCGCTTCTTCCTATTTGGAGTCGAGTGTTGTAGAGATACGAGTCGGAGCAGCACTGGGGTCGGTCGGGTGAATGTGAATCGGCTTTGTCTCACCAGACGACTGAAACGCTGATTCCGTAGCGGGCTTCTTGGCTCGCAACAAATCACTCGGGTCTGCAGTTTTCTGGTATTCCTGCCACTCTACCGCTGCCATCTGAGCATCGGTGATCTTTGAGCCCTTCTGAAATCACTCTTCCACCTTCTTCCGATTGCCAGTAATTGTGATCAGACCTTTGGGGCCAGGCATCCTCAATTTGAGATACACATAACATGGTCGATCCATAAAACGCACATAAGCTGGCCTGCCCAAAATAGCATGATAAGCACTCTGGAAATCCACAACTTCAAACGTCAACTTTTCTTTTCGGTAATTTTTGGAATCACCGAAAACCACATCAAGAGGAATTTGACCGAGTGACTCAGCCTTCTTTCCAGGAATGACTCCATGGAAGCTCATGTTGCTGGTACTGAGTCTGGACATCGGAATGCCCATCCCTTTCAATGTCTCTGCATACAGTATATTCAGGCCACTGCCGCCATCCATCAAAACTTTAGTCAGTCGAGTGCCTTCGACGACTGGGTCGACCACCAGAGCTTGCCTCCCAGGGGTGGCTATGTGTGTCAGGTGATCAGACTGGTCGAATGTGATGGCAGTCTGAGACCATTTTAGATAACTGGGTGTCACCGGAGCAACCATATTCACTTCTCGGTTTATAACTTTCAATCGACTTTTGCTTTCAACGTCAGCAAAAATCATCATGGTGGAATTGACCTGGGGATATCCATCATCACTATCCTCTTTGTCCTCAACTTTGTCCGACTCCTTTTCCTTATCTTTGGGCTGTTTCCCCTGGAATTGCTGGATCAAGAGCCGACACTGTCGAGTGGTATGTTTCGGGTAAATGAGTTTACCCTCTTCATCTTTCTTCGTGTGGATGTGGCATGGTAAATCCAACACATCATTTCCTTCCTTGTCCTTCACCTTCGTAGGGTTCCAAGACCCCTTGGGCTTCCCTTTAAACTTTCCTTGAGTCACGGCCAAGGCTTCTCCTGGAGCAGCTAGCTCGGCTTTCCGCTTCTGCTTCCGACTGGAGTTCCCTCCTCCGGTTTCATGGGCGACTGTCTTGTGCTTGCCACTCTGGAGCCGATCCTCTTCTTCACCATTGGCATACTTGGTGGCTATCTCCATCATTCGACTCAGAGACAAGTCTCCGGTTCAACCGAATTTCAGGTTTAGCTCTCTATACTTAACGCCTTCTTTGAAGGCACAAACTGCCAGGTGATCAGACACATTCTCTACCGTGTGATGCAATGTGATCCATCTCTGGACGTAATCTCTCAAAGTCTCATTCGACTTCTGCACACAAGATTGCAGCTCTGTCAGTCCTGCTGGTCGCTTGCAAGTTCCTTCAAACATTCTGACAAACACTCGGGAAAGATCTTCCCAAGTGTAAATGCTGCTGCGTGCTAACTGATTCAACCATGCTCTGGCCGAGCCCTCCAACATAAGAGGCAGATGTTTCATGGCCACCTCATCATTGCCGCCACCAATCTGAATAGCCACTCGGTAATCTTCAAGCCAAGTATCAGGTTTGGACTCACCAGTGAACTTACTGACTCCAGTCGCCAACCTGAAGTTGGGAGGAATCGCCGCGGCCCTGATGGCTCTGCTGAAACACTCTGGTCCTGAGACGTGCACTCTGCTGCTGGTGGGTACATCTCTGTCGTGACCCTCTCGGTGAGCTCTGTTCCTGTCGACCAGACCTTGAACGATAATGGATCTTGCATCAAAGCCTGGTTCCCCGGGGTCGACTGGAATCCTTCGCCCAACACTGTGATGGCGTCTATCATCCTGTTTTCGAGGCGCGTACGATCCACCCCTTGGGGGAGGGGTGGGCACTCAACGTCGATCATCGCGATCGATTTGGTGATCATACTGCTCATGGTTCTTGCACTGTTCATGCCGGTCTCCACGCCCCTCACGCCTCGGGGGCGATCTTGGGCTATGAGCCGACTAGACTGTATATGCAGCTACGGATCTGCTGTGAATCCTATTCCGCGACTGCGATACAACTAAATTTTGATCTCCTGCTGCCCGGAGTAAATCTCTGATCTGCAACAAGCCTCTACCAGCCTCTGACTGGGAAGGCTTAATTGACTCTGCTATACGGGCCACATCTGCTAAATTCTGAATCGGAGTTCGATATACCTGAGTCGGTTGTGGAAAGAGTTGACGCCGACTGGATTCCGGAACCCATTGCCGCGCATGCTCATCGAGTGCTCGCTGAAGGTTCTCCAGTCGAGTCTGCTCAGCCAAGTTGGCCAAGCGCGCGTCCTCTAAGGCACCAGCCTCGGGGGTTTCTCCAGCGATAGGAGTGTGTAGCGCATCCATGTTCCGGCGGCGAAGTTCTTCCCTCTGCAGCGAAGTGAGGGGCTCGGGAAGGTACTCTTCATGGGCATGCGACGGATCGCCTCCGTCGTTGCCTCCGTCGGTGCCAGGAAAACCGGGAGGACCGCGTGCTCCGTAGACCATCAGAACCTCTGCCACTGGATCACTACTATCGCACTCGGATGCAGTCTCTGTGGAGCCAGTCGACAGGTCAAACATGCCGTAGAGAGATTCATCGGGCTCGATTTCTGCGACTTGGGGGGTGGCCGACTGGCAAGCAACCGCGTGCCTCACCCACCGCTGAAGCCTCGACCAATCGGAGCGCTTGCGCCGGCGGGAAACAGGGAGGGAGGACGACACAAAGAGCGACCGATACTGGGTCGATGGTTGCCGCAGGAGGACGCCGCGGATGCACGCGCGAAAGTGTGTCGCTCCACGAACTGGGAGCGCGTCGATCTCGAGCGGAGCCTCCTGAAGCCAAGCAGAGTCGTCGGCGACGAACGTGAGCGCACCGAGACGGATCTCGCGGCCCTCAACCAAAACTCCACCTGAAACCATGATGAGGGAGATCAAAAAAATCGCAACTTCTCCAATAAGTCGTTAAGACACCTGCCCCACGCTGGGCGCCAACTGTCGTGGTTCTAAGTCTGACAGTAGTGTAGGGGGGTACTAATGGAGAGGCAAGATCCTAGCTATGGAGTAGTTGTATACGCAAGGGATTTACAAGTTCAGGCCCTTCTCGGAGGAAGTAACAGCCCTACGTCTCGGAGCCCGGAGGCGTTCGACTGGATTATATGCGTATGAGTTACAGGGGTGCGAACCCTTTACACTGAGGAGGGGGGTGGCTTATTGTTGGAAATATGCCCTAGAGGCAATAATAAATTAGTTATTATTATATTTCCTTGTTCATGATAATCGTTTATTATCCATGCTATAATTGTATTGATAGGAAACTCAGATACATGTGTGGGTACATAGACAACACCATGTCCCTAGTAAGCCTCTAGTTGACTAGCTCGTTGATCAACAGATGGTTACGGTTTCCTGACCATGGACATTGGATGTCGTTGATAACGGGATCACATCATTAGGAGAATGATGTGATGGACAAGACCCAATCCTAAGCCTAGCACAAAGATCGTGTAGTTCGTACGCTAAAGCTTTTCTAATGTCAAGTATCATTTCCTTAGACCATGAGATTGTGCAACTCCCAGATACCGTAGGAATTCTTTGGGTGTACCAAACGTCACAACGTAACTGGGCGACTATAAAGGTGCACTACAGGTATCTCCGAAAGTGTCTGTTGGGTTGGCACGAATCGAGACTGGGATTTTGTCACTCCGTGTGACGGAGAGGTATCTCTGGGCCCACTAGGTAGGACATCATCATAATGTGCACAATGTGATCAAAGAGTTGATCGCGGGATGATGTGTTACGGAACGAGTAAAGAGACTTGCCGGTAACGAGATTGAACAAGGTATCGGTATACCGACGATCGAATCTCGTGCAAGTACAATACCGCTAGACAAAGGGAATTGTATACGGGATCGATTGAGTCCTTGACATCGTGGTTCATCCGATGAGATCATCATGGAACGTGTGGGAGCCAACATGGGTATCCAGATCCCGCTGTTGGTTATTGACCGGAGAACGTCTCGGTCATGTCTGCATGATTCCCGAACCCGTAGGGTCTACACACTTAAGGTTCGATGATGCTAGGGTTATAAAGGAAGTTTGTATGTGGTTACCGAAGGTTGTTCGGAGTCCCGGATGAGATCCTGGACGTCACGAGGAGTTCCAGAATGGTCTGGAGGTATAGATTTATATATAGGAAGTTCTATTTTGGTCACCGGAAAAGTTTCGGGTTTTTCCGGTAACGTACCGGGACCACCGAGAGGGTCCCGGGGGTCCACCAAGTGGGGCCACCAACCCCGGAGGGCTGCATGGGCCAAGTGTGGGAGGGAACCAGCCCCAGGTGGGCTGGTGCGCCCCCCCCCCACAAGGGGCCCAAGGCGCAGGGGAGAGTGGGAGGGGGCAAACCCTAGGGCAGATGGGCCCTAAGGCCCACCCCAGGCGCGCCTCCCCTCTCTCCCCCTCTGGCCGCCACCCAGATGGGATTTGGGGGCTGCCGCCACCCCTGGGGAGGGAACCCTAGAGGGGGCGCAGACCCCTCCCCTCCCCCTATATATATTTGAGGGTTTTGGGGCTGCCAACACACGAGAACCTCTCCCTCTTGGCGCAGCCCTACCTCTCTTACTCCTCCTCTCCCGCGGTGCTTGGCGAAGCCCTGCTGGACTACCACGCTCCTCCATCACCACCACGCCGTTGTGCTGCTGCTGGATGGAGTCTTCCTCAACCTCTCCATCTCTCCTTGCTGGATCAAGGCATGGGAGACGTCACCGGGCTGTACGTGTGTTGAACGCGGAGGTGCCGTCCGTTCGGCACTAGGATCTCCGGTGATTTGGATCACGACGAGTACGACTCCTTCAGCCCCGTTCTCTTGAACACTTACGCTTAGCGATCTACAAGGGTATGTAGATGCACTCTCCTTCCCCTCGTTGCTGGTTTCTCCATAGATAGATCTTGGTGACACGTAGGAAAATTTTGAATTTTTGCTATGTTCCCCAACAGTGGCATCATGAGCTAGGTCTATTGCGTAGATTCTTTGCACGAGTAGAACACAAAGTAGTTGTGGGCGTTGATTTTGTTCAATATGCTTACCGTTACTAGTCCAATCTTGTTTCGACGGTATTGTGGGATGAAGCGGCCCGGACCGACCTTAGACGTACTCTTACGTGAGACAGGTTCCACCGACTGACATGCATTTGGTGCATAAGGTGGCTAGCGGGTGCCAGTCTCTCCCACTTTAGTCGGAACGGATTCGATGAAAAGGGTCCTTATGAAGAGTAAATAGAAATTGGCATATCACGTTGTGGTTTTGCGTAGGTAAGAAACGTTCTTGCTAGTAACCCATAGCAGCCACGTAAAACATGCAAACAACAATTAGAGGACGTCTAACTTGTTTTTGCAGGGTATGCTATGTGATGAGATATGGCCAAGAAGAATGTGATGAATGATATGTGATGTATGAGATTGATCATGTTTCTTGTAATAGGAATCACGACTTGCATGTCGATGAGTATGACAATCGGCAGGAGCCATAGGAGTTGTCTTAATTTATTGTATGACCTGCGTGTCATTAAACAACGCCATGTAATTACTTTAGTTTATTGCTAACCCATAGCTATAGTAGTAGAAGTAATAGTTGGCGAGACAACTTCATGAAGACACGATGATGGAGATCATGATGATGGAGATCATGGTGTCATTCCGGTGACGATGATGATCATGGAGCCCCGAAGATGGAGATCAAAAGGAGCAAAATGATATTGGCCATATCATGTCACTATTTGATTGCATGTGATGTTTTATCATGTTTATGCATCTTATTTGCTTAGAACGACAGTAGTAAATAAGATGATCCCTCATTAAAATTTCAAGAAAGTGTTCCCCCTAACTGTGCACCGTTGTGAAAGTTTGTCGTTTCAAAGCACCACGTGATGATCGGGTGTGATAGATTCTTACGTTCACATACAACGGGTGTAAGCCAGATTTACACACGCGAAACACTTAGGTTAACTTGACGAGCCTAGCATGTACAGACATGGCCTCGGAACACAAGAGACCGAAAGGTCGAGCATGAGTCGTATAGTATATACGATCAACATGAAGATGTTCACCGATGATGACTAGTCCGTCTCACGTGATGATCGGACACGGCCTAGTTGACTCGGATCATGTAATCACTTAGATGACTAGAGGGATGTCTATCTGAGTGGGAGTTCATGAGATGAACTTAATTATCCTGAACATAGTCAAAAGATCTTTGCAAATTATGTCGTAAGCTCGCGCTTTAGTTCCACTGTTTAGATATGTTCCTAGAGAAAATATAGTTGAAAGTTGACAGTAGCGATTATGCGGACAGTAGAAAGCTTATGTCCTTAATGCACCGCTTACTATGCTGAACCCCAATCGTCGTCTGTGGATGTTGCGAACATCGGACATACACGTTTTGATAACTACGTGATAGTTCAGTTAAACGGTTTAGAGTTGAGGCACCAAAGACGTTTTTCGAAACATCGCGGAACATATGAGATGTTTCGAGGGCTGAAATTGGGATTTCAGGCTCGTGCCCACGTCAAGAGGTATAAGACCTCCGACGATTTTCTTAGCCTGCAAACTAAGGGAGAAAAGCTCAATCGTTGAGCTTGTTCTCAGATTGTCTGAGTGCAACAATCACTTGAATCGAGTGGGAGTTGATCTTCTAGATGAGATAGTGATGTTTCTCCAAAGTCATTTCCACCAAGCTGCTAGAGCTTCGTGATGAACTATAACATATCAGGGATAGATATGATGATCCTTGAGGTATTCACGATGTTTGACACCGTGAAAGTAGAAATCAAGAAGGAGCATCAATTGTTGATGGTTGGTGAAACCACTAGTTTCAAGAAGGGAAAGGGCAAGAAGGATACTTCATGAAACGGCAAATCAGCTGCTGCTCTAGTGAAGAAACCCAAGATTGAACCCAAACCCGAGACTAAGTGCTTCTGTAATAAGGGGAACAACCACTGGAGCAGAATTACCCTAGATACTTGGTAGATAAGAAGGCTGGCAAGGTTGATAAAATTATATTGGATATACATAATGTTAATGTGTACTTTACTAGTACTCCTAGTAGCACCAGTGTATTAAGATACCGGTTCGGTTGCTAAGTGTTAGTAACTCGAAATAAAAGCTACGGAATAAATGGAGACTAGCTAAAGGTGAGCTGACGATATGTGTTGGAAGTGTTTCCAAGGTTGATGTGATCAAGTATCGCACGCTCCCTCTATCATCGAGATTTGGTGTTTGTGTTGGGCATAGACATGATTGGATTATGTCTATCGCAGTACGGTTATTCATTTAAGGAGAATAATGGTTACTCTGTTTATTTGAATAATACCTTCAATGGTCTAGCACCTAAAAGGAATGGTTTATTGAATCTCGATCGTAGTGATACACATTTTCATGCCAAAAAGGATATAAGATAGTAATGATAGTACCACTTACTTGTGGCACTGCCATGTAAGTCATATTGGTGTAAAGCGCATGATGAAGCTCCATGTTGATGGATCTTTGGACTCACTCGTTTTTGAAAAGCTTGAGACATGCAAACCATGTCTATTGGTGTATACGCATGAAGAAACTCCATGCAGATGGATCGTTTGGACTCACTTGATTTTGAATCACTTGAGATATGCAAATCATACCACATAGGCAAGATGACTGAAAAGCCTTGTTTTTCAGTAAGATGGAACAAGATAGCAACTTGTTGGAAGTAACACATTCTGATGTGTGCAGTCCAATGAGTGCTGAGGCATGTAGTGAATATCGTTATGTTCTTACTTCACAGATGATTTGAGTAGATGTTGAGTACATTCATTTGATGAAACACAAGTCTGAATTGTTGAAAGGTTCAAGTAATTTCAGAGTGAAGTTGAAGATCTTCGTGACAAGAGGATAAAAGGTCTATGATATGATCATAGAAATGAGTATCTGAGTTACGAGCTTTGGCATGCAATTAAGACACTGTGGAAATTGTTTCACAATTAATACCGCCTGGAACACCATAGTGTGATGGTGTGTCCAAACATCATAGTTGCACCCTATTGGATATGGTGCGTACAGTGATGTCTCTTATCGAATTACCACTATCGTTCATGGGTTAGGCATTAGAGACAACCATACTCACTTTAATAGGGGACCACGTAATTCCGTTGAGACGACACCGTTTGGAGAAACCTAAGTTGTCGTTTCTTAAAAGTTTGGGGCTGCGACGCTTATGTGAAAAAGTTTCAGGTTGATAAGCTCGAACCCAAAGCGGATAAAATGCATCTTCATAGGACACCCAAAACAGTTGGGTATACCTACTAATTCAGATCCGAAAGCAATAGGGATTGTTTCTTGAATCGGGTCCTTTCTCGAGAAAAGTTTGTCTCGAAAATTTGAGTGGGAGGATGGTGGAGACTTGATGAGGCTATTGAACCGTCACTTCAACTAGAGTGTAGTAAGGCACAGGAAGTTGTTCCTGTGGCGCCTACACCAATTGAAGTAGAAGCTTATGATAGTGATCATGAAGTTTCGGATCAAGTCACTGCCGTACCTCGTAGGGTGACAAGGGTGCGTACTACTTCAGAGTGGTACAGTAATCCTGTCTTGAAGATCATGTTGCTAGACAACAATGAACCTACGAGCTATGGAGAAGCAATGGTGGGCCCATATTCCGACAAATAGTTAGAAGCCATGAAATCCGAGATAGGATCCATGTATCAGAACAAAGCATGGACTTTGGTGGACTTGCCCGATGATCGGCAAGCCATTGAGATAAATGGATCTTTAAGAAGAAGACGGACGTGGACGGTAATGTCACCGTCTATGAAGCTCGACTTGTGGCGAAGAGTTTTTCACAAGTTCAAGGAGTTGACTACGATGAGATTTTCTCATCCGTAGCGATGCTTAAGTCCGTCGGAATCATGTTAGCATTAGCTGCATTTGTGAAATCTGGCAGATGGATGTCAAAACGAGTTTCCTTACCAGTCGTTGTAAGGAAAGGTTGTATGTGATACAATCAGAAAGATTTTGTCGATCCTAAGGATGCTAAAAGGTATGCTGGCTCCAGCAATCCTTCTAAGGACTGGAGTAAGCATCTCGGAGTTGGAATGTACGCTTTGATGAGATGATCAAAGATTTTGGGTTTATACAAAAGTTTATGAGAAACTTGTATTTCCAAAGAAGTGAGTGGGAGCACTATAGACTTTCTGATGAGTATATGTTGTTGACATATTGTTGATCAGAAATGATTTTCTGGAAAGCATATAGGGTTGATTGAAAAGTGTTTTTCAATGAAAACCTGGATTAGGCTACTTGAACAATAAGCATCAAGATCTATAATATATTTCAAAATGTTTAATAATACTTTCAAATGAGCACATACCTTGACGTGATCTTGAAGGTGTTCAAGATGGATCAGTCAAAGAAGGAGTTCTTGCCTGAGTTGTAAGGTATGAAGTTAAGAGTTAAAGCTCGACCACGGCAGAAGAGAGAGAAAGGACGAAGGTCGTCCCCTATGCTTCAGACGTAGGCTCTATAGTATGCTATGCTGTGTACCGCACCAGAAGTGTGCCTTGCCATGAGTCAGTCAAGGGGTACAAGAATGATCCAGGAATGGATCATTGGATAGCGGTCAAAATTGTCCTTGGAGTAAATAAGGACATGTTTCTCGATTATGGAGGTGATAAAGAGTTCGGCGTAAAGGGTTACGTCGATACAAGCTTTAACACCTATCCGAGTGACTCTGAGTAGCAAACCGGATACGTATAGTAGAGCAACCATTCGGAATAGCTTCAAGTGGAGCGTGGAAGCAGCATTTACAATATGACATAGAGAATTGCGAAGTACATATGGATCTGAATGTTATAGACCCGTTGACTAAAACCTCTCTCACAAGCAAAACATGATCAAACCCCAGAACTCTTTGGATGTTGGTCACATGGCGATGTGACCTATCAGTGTTAATCACATGGCGATGTGAACTGGATTATTGACTCTAGTGCAAGTGGGAGACTGTTGGAAATATGCCCTAGAGGCAATAATAAATTAGTTATTATTATATTTCCTTGTTCATGATAATCGTTTATTATCCATGCTATAATTGTATTGATAGGACACTCAGATCCATGTGTGGGTACATAGACAACACCATGTCCCTAGTAAGCCTCTAGTTGACTAGCTCGTTGATCAACAGATGGTTACGGTTTCCTGACCATGGACATTGGATGTCGTTGATAACTGGATCACATCATTAGGAGAATGATGTGATGGACAAGACCCAATCCTAAGCCTAGCACAAAGATCGTGTAGTTCGTATGCTAAAGCTTTTCTAATGTCAAGTATCATTTCCTTAGACCATGAGATTGTGCAACTCCCGGATACCGTAGGAATGCTTGGGGTGTACCAAACGTCACAACGTAACTGGGTGACTATAAAGGTGCACTACAAGTATCTCCGAAAGTGTCTGTTGGGTTGGCACGAATCGAGACTGGGATTTTGTCACTCCGTGTGACGGAGAGGTATCTCTAGGCCCACTCGGTAGGACATCATCATAATGTGCACAATGTGATCAAAGAGTTGATCGCGGGATGATGTGTTATGGAATGAGTAAAGAGACTTGCCGGTAACGAGATTGAACAAGGTATTGGTATACCGACGATCGAATCTCGGGCAAGTACAATACTGCTAGACAAAGGGAATTGTATATGGGATCGATTGAGTCCTTGACATCGTGGTTCATCCGATGAGATCATCGTGGAACGTGTGGGAGCCAACATGGGTATCCAGATCCCGCTGTTGGTTATTGACCAGAGAACGTCTCGGTCATGTCTGCATGATTCCCGAACCCGTATGGTCTACACACTTAAGGTTCGATGACGCTAGGGTTATAAAGGAAGTTTGTATGTGGTTACCGAATGTTGTTAGGAGTCCCGGATGAGATCCCGGACGTCACGAGGAGTTCCGGAATGGTCCGGAGGTAAAGATTTATATATAGGAAGTCCTGTTTTGGTCACCGGAAAAGTTTCGGGTTTTTCCGGTAACGTACCGGGACCACCTGGAGGGTCCTGGGGGTCCTCCAAGTGGGGCCACCAACCCCGGCGGGCTGCATGGGCCAAGTGTGGGAGGGAACCAGCCCCATGTGGGCTGGTGCGCCCCCCCACAAGGGGCCCAAGGCGCAGGGAAGAGTGGGAGGGGGCAAACCCTAGGGCAGATGGGCCCTAAGGCCCACCCCAGGCGCGCCTCCCCTCTCTCCCCCTCTGGCCGCCACCCAGATGGGATTTGGGGGTTGCTGCCACCCCTGGGGAGGGAACCCTAGAGGGGGTGCAGCCCCCTCCCCTCCCCCTATATATATTTGAGGGTTTTGGGGCTGCCAACACACGAGAACCTCTCCCTCTTGGCGCAGCCCTACCTCTCTTACTCCTCCTCTCCCGCGGTGCTTGGCGAAGCCCTGCTGGACTACCACGCTCCTCCATCACCACCACGCCATTGTGCTGCTGCTGGATGGAGTCTTCCTCAACCTCTCCCTCTCTCCTTGCTGGATCAAGGCATGGGAGACGTCACCGGGCTGTACATGTGTTGAACGCGGAGGTGCCGTCCGTTCGGCACTAGGATCTCTGGTGATTTGGATCACGACGAGTACGACTCCTTCAACCCCGTTCTCTTAAGCGCTTCCGCTTAGCGATCTACAAGGGTATGTAGATGCACTCTCCTTCCCCTCATTGCTGGTTTCTCCATAGATAGATCTTGGTGACACGTAGGAAAATTTTGAATTTCTGCTACGTTCCCCAACACTTATATAGAGTTCACCAGACCCCTCCGGCCCTCAGTTATGTGGGGTTTAAGGTACATTAAGGTCGGGCGTTACTAGTAAAGCCATAAGTAAAGTGCTATGATGACCATAAAAGCTACCTAATGACCGGCCGTTTGCATGCAGAGTGACTTTAGATCTCCCGGCCGTCAAGTGGTTGGCTTCACGGTCGAGTGGTTGGCTTCATGGTCGAGTGTCTTCGAGTCTGCCGAGTGGAACACTTCTGAGTCGATTGACAGGTGGTTTCTTCTAGAGATTTCCTTGGGTAGGGTAGCTTGGACAGGTCAATGACCCTACCCTAGGTACATAGCTTCATCAGCAACTGCCTTTGTGTCCATGACATGTGGGCCCAACAGGTGGCTGGCCCACATGTCAGTGACCCAATGGCAGGTGCCTTTAAGGCACTGAATCAGCGTCCACCCCGACACGACCCTGGTCTGCCTGGTGCGCGTACATTTGAGAATGCAAATGAATCTTCATTCATTTCCAAACGAATCTGTATGTATTACCATGCCCGTGTTTTCCTTGCAATAATTAGTCATTCGAAACGAGATACTTCCTCCGTTCACTTTTGTAAGTCGTTTCAGACAACATAAAATGAACTATTTTGCACATTGTCTGAAATGTCTTCAAGGTCTTATAAAAGTGAACAAAGGGAGTACTATAAATTAATTAATGAGGAGTTATTTGAAAAAAAGTTGAAACGGTATCCACAGTAACGTGGATTAGAGTGTGTTTCACATAATTAGTTATTTGAAATAGAGTGTGTGTCATGTAGCGATCTCCAATTCTAACATGGATTTTGCATTTCACTCTATCCACGCTACTTTTTTTAATACAAATTCATATGTATATGATGAGCACCATGGTAGTGAGAAAACTTTTGGATGGATTCAAACATATGACCTACAAAAAAGCACAACAAATTGAGTCAATGTCAACTTTTAGAAACCTAGTATGGCACGAATTCGAAATAATTACCCGTATGCATGGTCCTCGGTTCAAATCTTACAATGTACACCAAATTGAAACATCGATATTAAGTCTCGTACTATGTACATTCAAATGTTGTTTTTAGCCCTCCCCCCCCCCCACACACACACACAAACGCTACATACTTCCTTTATCGGTCAATCTTCCTCTCCTAACCACCTTAGGAAGCTATTGGTT
>NC_041393.1:657774649-657793108 GCF_002162155.2 Triticum dicoccoides
CACACGTTCATTCTTTCTCTCCATGTTTCAATCTCTAAGTCTCTCAACTACACAACCCCTTTTTCCACTCTGTTACCAAATGTATTTACCTCACACACCCGCCATTGCACCCCATGCCGAGCTCTCTCTCTCTCTCCCCTCTCCCTCTTACCCTCTCACGCTAAATACATGCATTGCCTATCTAGCCCCCCAACCTCTCATGCGCACGCACGCACGTTGTTTATCTAGGTCACTCCCTCGAGACTGTCTCACTCTTTCTTCCGCACGGCGGGCCACACTCGCTCAATCTTGCTCTTCAATCTCGCTCTCTTTATCCGAGTCTCATTTAACGTCGTTTTCTTTCACACACAAATGATATATCTCCCTGTTTGGGCCTCAATCGACACACTCTATACTCTCTCACACAGATTGTCTATCTAGATCAGTCCATCCAAGCCGCCGCCACTCTTTCGACCTCATGGTGGGCCATGCTCTCTCTCTCTCTCTCTTTGTATGTCTCGATTGACCTCGCTCTTTCTCAGACAAAAACGATATATCACTATGTTTGAGCCCAATTCGACCTATTCACATTGTATACTCTCTCATCCACATTGTCTATCTAGGTCACTCTCTCCAACCCATCTCACTCTTTCGATTGCACGGCGACCCTATGTGATCGGTTGACCTTGCTTCCTCCCACGCACAAAATATATCTATACGTCTGTGACTAGATCATCTCTCAAGCTCTGTCTTACATCCCTCACACTTGCCAAAAGCTCAATCGGACAATATCTCTCCAGAGCATATATATTTGTTCAGTGAATGTCGGACCACACTCACTTTGTCTCTCTATCTATATGTCTCTCGATTGACCTCGCTTTCTCACACCGTATCTTCCACGCATTGAAGCTACTACCTCTCCATCCCTCGCAAAGCCGGAGCTATTTACATTGCGAGGGGCACTCCAACCTTGGATTAATTTGTGTAGGCATTTATTCCGATCGGTTTAGATTATATTTTCGTAGCATTCGGCCAACAACTACTCCAAACACAGTTGCAACCCACACAACTCCCCTAGTTGATTTCCCTCTGGCTCGGTCATCTCTCTCTCGCACGTCCTTTCTCGCCTTCACCGTTGCACCATGGTATTATTGAAAACACTATATTGTTCTCTTTAATTATAATAAATAAGCTACAAAACTACACACCGATAGTCCACTTGGAATGGAACAAATTTTGACCCACAAATTAAAGTGCTACAAACTACACACCGAGGGGCCCACATGTCATGAAACAAATTTGGACCCATATACAAATTAAAAAATAAAGGACGAGGATCAAACATGCGACCGAGCCTTCAAGCCGCACGTCAATAGGCAACATACGTAGAACAACAATGTTTGTTGTACCCCCCTTTGTTCACATAATTGTTTTATATTACCATAGCCTAATTAATGGATAACATGTAATATTATTTTTAGTACTATTCGCCTTCACTTATTGGTGGGTTCCATGTGTGCTCTCTCTCTCTCCTCCCCTTCTGCATTTAGACGCACGGGCAAACACGAAGAACTCGCGGGCGATGTTGCCGTTGACCATATCTGGACGTGTTCACAAGTCACGGCACCGGTTTTTCACGTACTAGCAGCACTAGTCAGTGTGTACGTGCAATGCACATTAATTTGGAAGTATATTAAGTGCATGCGGATATTAAGTACTAGGATATTATTTGCGTGTTATTATGTGATTAGCACTATTTTTGGCATGAAATTAACTGCACGCTAAACGTGTTGAGTGCTCGACATTGAAGCAGTCTAGGTCGTTGGATGACAAGGGATACATGTGGCTTGATGACGTTTTATATTTAATTTGATACGGCTCTAGCAGAACATTCAATCGATCAAACCATAGATGTCGTTCAGTCTGACTCCGACTTTAAATTATACGATGATCGATACAAAATAAACGGAAATGATAAACGTTCGGATTTTAAGCATGGCAATCCAAACGTTTTTTATGGCAAATTTAGATTACGCGGCGGCGGGGGGGGGGCGTCTCGCGGTGGGAAGCGGCTCCTCTGTCGTGCTCTGTTTGTCATTGGGCCACTGACCGACGGTGACAGCGGCGTCTTGCGCCGTTGATGGCATACTCCTGGACGTTGGCCTAGCTTCAAGGAAGGCCAAAATGTTCTGGACTTTGGAGCGAGTCAACTGGCGGGAGGAGGCGACTGGCGTTGGTGCAAGGAAGCAGTCGACGGCGGCCATCCATGCCGCTGAGGGGGGCACTGGCACCCACGCGGGGATAGGTGCTATCAACGGCGCGGCGGAGACATTCGAGTGCACGGGCACCGACACGGGCACGCACGTCAGTGCATGCGCAGGCGCATGCGCTGGCAGGTGCACGGGCACCGGCACGGGCCTGCGCGTCAGTGCACGCGCAGGCGCATGCGCTGGCAGGTGCATGGGCGCGTGAATGTAGGCGGAGACCTTGTGGAACCCCGTGGGATCAAGCTCGGCGACAATGTGCGGCTCCCAGCCCATCAATGCCATGGGGATGGGCGCTGGCACAGTCGGGGCGACGGGAGCCGGAACGGGAGCGGGGACAGGCGCAGCACCTTCCCGCAAGCCCAGTTCAAGCTCGTCCCAAAGCGCCTTATGTTCTTGAGACTCCAGCTGGGTGTCTTCCTCAGGAAACTGGAACACTAAGGGCAGACCATCGTGATGCGGCATGGCGTACGTTTAGGTCAGGCTAGTTGGAGGTAAACGACAAGAGAATCGGAGAGGAAGAGAAAAGATTGTAGCGATACCGGGTACTGCGGGGTTGATTTTAAACTACGGCGCCGACAACATTAAAAGTGGGAGCAGTTGGGACGACGGTGGGCGGCGGACCCTGGTCAAAGGGCTCGCCTCTCGGTGAGCCTGCACAACGGTTTGCTCGCATGCCTCCCTGACAGCCGGCGCAGTGGTCTACTCGCACGCCTCCCATCAACTCACACGCTTGCTTGGCCGGCACCTGCCGATGAGAAGCGGGGACTCGTGGCAGCACGTAAATGCCCACGGTTTCAATAGTGAAAGCGTTCGCCTTAACGTGACAGGTCTTTGTTCAAAAATACCTTGGCTCTTCATTTGTGCAACTTGTCATAAGCATCTTGTCTCGAATTGAACAAAAAACTTATGAAGTAATATTTGTGCCATATCACGTGACCATGCTCAGTTTCAAGAATTTATGCTCACTTTTGGATTTTCTGAAATTTAAGATCCAGGATTCGAAACAATATCATAACCTGCATCATGCAATAAATTTTCAAGCCGTATATTTGTCCTGTTGTATTTCTTAAAAAAGGATTTGGTCAAACATTTTGCTTAATTAGACTTCAGACAAGTTATATATGCAGAGTAAAAGGATAATCCCTTCGTACATGTGCATTGCCTGATATATTAACTCAAGTACTAGGCACGAACAAACAGGTTCAACTCTATGCTCATCCTGGTGTAGTAGTAGTAGTACTAGGCAATGTAGTTAACGGGTGACCTTGACGAGCGGTGACCGAGGAAATTGAACCGTGCTCGGCACGGTAGGTAACGTTGTCTAGTTACTAAAGCATCCCTCCATTGTTCATTGGTGGTCATTATGGACCAAGGACATGAGGGGAATTTCCCAGGGCTGGAATTCTGGCCGCCAAATATTTCGACTTGAAACGCTGAGGCCCGACTGGTTGGGGTTGCCTAATGTGCATACCACGCACGCCACCGAAGGACACGAGCCTGATTTTTTTAGGATCAACACGAGCCAAGGTTTGGCTGGTACGCCGTTGGGTCCTACCATTCGAGAATACGAAAGGAACCTTTAAAATTGCTGAATGAATCTATGTGCATTACAATCCACGTATTTTCCTTGCAAATACTAATCTCAACGTGGTAATTGATTTATGACGAGTTGTTGAATTAGAGTGAGTTTGTGATATAGTATCTCAACGTGGATTTCACATTTCATGGTATCCCTAGTAAGTTTTCCAATGCAAATTCAAATTTAAAATATGAACAATATGGAGGTGTGAAAACTTTGTATGTATCAAGCATATGACCACACACACACACACAGAGACACACACGCACGAACACAACAACAATCCAATAAGTATAGTGCATCTATTTTTCCAAACCATGCATGTATGACACAAATTCAGAAATACTCCTTCTATTCCTAAATATTAGTCTTTTAGAGTTTTCAACAAGTGACTACATACAGAGCAAAATGAGTGAATCTATACTCTAAAATATGTCTATATACATCTGTATGTGCCAGTCCATTTCAAACCTCTAAAAAGACTAATATTTAGGAACGAAGGGAGTAAAATGTAAGACATCCATGGTCCTCAGTTCAATATTTAAAATGAACATGAAACTGAAACATGAATATTAAGTCTAGTACTACAGTACATGCAAATGTTGTGTTTAGGCGGAGCTATGATTGTCAGGGGTCAACCCCTCAACCTTAGATAAAATTGTGGAGCTCTGTTTAGGGTTGTTTAGATTATATTTGTCCCCACCCTCCCAACCACCGATTGGTTGTGCACCCCCACCCCTCCTGCCCTGGAGAATATCATGTGCCCCCATACCTTAGATGCTCTATGCCGATACGAGTTGCTTGGAGCTTGTAGATCTGAGATATAGTAGCTCACATGATGTGTCTTAATGTTTTTGCAAGAAACCTTGATGAGTTTGAGAATTGCACACAATTTGTACAAAAACTACTCAGATGCCCTTGGATCCCATATCCAACGACCTCGAAGCTCGTATCACCGTAGCATCTAAGATGAAGGAGGACATAATATTCTCCTGTATGTAAGAATATCATGTGCTACCACACCTTAGATGCTTTGGTGATACAAGCTCTTCGGAGCCGTTGGATTTGTGACCCAACACCTCCTCGGTGGTTCGAATGATTTTTTGTAGAAAAGCCCCAAAAGAGTTCGGCCACTGCTTACAAGCACAAAGACTGCTCAGATGCCATTGGATCTCAGATCAAATGACCTCCAAGCTCGTATCACCATAGCATCCAAGCTGCGATAGCACCTTATGTTTTCTCACACGGGAGAATATGAGGTGCTCCCGCATCCTAGATTCTATGGTGATACGAGTTCACTGATATCTAACAGCCCACAGTAGGAGGTTTGAATGTTTTTGCAATATACGGCTGATAGAGTTTGGGAAATGCGCAGAATGTACAAGTACTATGCATGTGCCATCTGATCACTGATCATACAACCTAGATGCTCATATCACCGTAGCGGGTAATTAAGCTATGGGGAGCACCTAATATGAGCAACGGGGAGCCGTTGGACCGAAGATGCAGCGGCACACACGAGGCCTGAATGTTTTATTTGCAAAAAAACCTTTGGAGAGTTTGGAAATTGCGCATAATTACAAAGACTACTACCAAGCCATTGGTTCTCACTTCCAACAGTGTAAAAATTCGTATCACCATAGTATCTAAGCTGCGGGGTGGATGTGATATTCTATGCTACTATCATTTTTGTTCGTAAACTTGCAAAATACGTGTAACTCATGCTGTTACTTGTCTAACCGCGCAAAGTGTTTGTTCAAAAAAACCATCATACACTGAAATATCGTAACAACACACGGGGGTCCCACTTGTCATTAATCAAATTTGGACCTAAAACTAACAAATCTGAAAGACGAGATTCGAACTGGCAACCTGGACTACGAAGCGTAAGTCGATAGCCTGAAACAACAACGGTTGTTGGCTTTGTCCCATAACTTATAGTACTTGCGTTGAGTAGAGTAGAGGGAGTGCCTTGTCAACACGTGCATGACCGTTGTCTCACTTACTGGTGGGTCCCAGGTCTGTGATCTCAGTCTCTCTTCTCTCCATCGTCTAACCTTTGCACGGGCACACACGAAGAGCAGCGCTAGCTTGCCGTGGTGTTATTACAACTAAAAAAAGCTTGGAAAATAGAAGAATCGCCTAGAACAAGAGACGTGGTGGCTGGTCGAGACAAAGCTAACCACATCTATCCTCCGTGCCATGTTTGCATGATGAAGCTGTGTGGCTAGTGGGGTGTTTTCGACCGACTGGCTGGGTCCCGAGGTCGAACCATAGGTACTACATCTCATACAGTATATTTTTACACGCACATTTTTCCTCCATGCCGAGACGTGGCACACCCTACCACGCGGTTTCGGGGTCCTCCCGGGTGGTGCACGCATATATTCTTCCTGACGTGGGACGCCCTACCGCGCGTTTTCTGGGTCCTCCTCGGTCGTAGAGCCGAAGCAAGTAAATGAGTCGTCAAATCACGAAAGACCACCTTTCTCGCCGAGTACATCAGTGAAGCACGGCGACTAGCTAGTTGGGCTAGTTCGACCGATTAGCTAGGCCGCCGCCACATTTGTTTTTTCACCCCTTTTTTATCTACTTGCTGGCAGGTAAATTTAAATATCCACTGCGGCGTTGCTCTGGTGTTTGGGTGCGGCAGGATTTTAAATTTTTTGATTGACGGGAGCAGGCGCGGCAGCAATTAGTCATGATGACTCTGCCTGTAAAACCCACTGCTCCCTGATGTGAGAAGTCGTCGACTGGTGTTTTACCGTGGTGAAAACCAAAAGATTCCCTGCTCCTCGGCTGGCTCCCTCTGCCTTCCCGTAGATTGCATTGCCTTTCAGCTGTTTCGCCCCCTTTGCTTCATCTCCCCATTGCTTCTACCTGGTGCCATGGCGGTGCAGCAGATCACGGAGTCCGAGGTGAGGCGCCTGACACAGGAGCTCCATGCCAAGGATGCGGAGCTCCGTGAGCTCAAGGAGGAGAGGAGTGCCATGCTCCTCCGTTATGTGCGGGAGTTCACGGAGCTTCAAAAGCGGCAGGCGTCCACCACAAAGATGCTCGAGGCGTCGGCGGCGTTGCTACAAAAAGCGGAAGATACGATAGGCCGTTAGGGGAGCCGGCTGGAGCGCGAGCGGGCCGATCGTGACGAGGTCCAGGATCGCCTCAGCCACTTGGTGAACCTTGTTGCCACGCACGTGTTGCGGCTGCGCGATGCCTACTGAGGGAGTCCCGGACTAGGGGGTGTCCGGATAGCCGAACTACCATCATCGGCCGGACTCCAAGACTATGAAGATACAAGATTGAAGACTTCGTCCCATGTCCGGATGCGACTTTCCTTGGCGTGGAAGGCAAGCTTGGCGATACGGATATGTAGATCTCCTACCATTGTAACCGACTCTGTGTAACCCTAGCCCTCTCCGGTGTCTATATAAACCGGATGGCTTTAGTCCATAGGACGAACAACAATCATACCATAGGCTAGCTTCTAGGGTTTAGCCTCCTTGATCTCGTGGTAGATCTACTCTTGTAACCCACATCATCAATATTAATCAAGCAGGACGTAGGGTTTTACCTCCATCAAGAGGGCCCGAACCTGGGTAAAAGCATCGTGTCCCTCGTCTCCTGTTACCATCCGCCTAGACGCACAGTTCGGGACCCCCTACCCAAGATCCGCCGGTTTTGACACCGACATTTGTGCTTTCATTGAGAGTTCCTCTGTGTCGTCACCGATAGGCTTGATGGCTTCTTCGATCATCAACGACGATGCAGTCCAGGGCGAGACCTTCCTCCCCGGACAGATCTTCGTATTCGGCGGCTTCGCACTACGGGCCAATTCGCTTGGCCAGCTGGAGCAGATCGAAGGCTATGCCCCTGGCCGTCAGGTCAGATTTGGAAGTTTGAACTTCACGGCTGACATCCGCGGGGACTTGATCCTCGACGGATTCAAGCCACAGCCGAGCGTGCCGTACTGTCACGATGGGCATGATCTAGCTCTACCGCCGGACAGTACCCTGGAGGCCGCACTCGAAACCACTCCGATCTTCAATTCGGAGCCAGCTCCGCAGATCGAGGATGGATGCCTAGACACCG
This sequence comes from Triticum dicoccoides, assembly GCF_002162155.2. Taxonomy (NCBI): domain Eukaryota; kingdom Viridiplantae; phylum Streptophyta; class Magnoliopsida; order Poales; family Poaceae; genus Triticum; species Triticum dicoccoides. The sequence continues at coordinate 657,782,564 of NC_041393.1, forward strand.
CCTCGAGGGCTGCAACCTCTACGGCGATAGAGCCGAACACAGACTTCGTCCCTCATAAAGCTCGTGACTCCAAGGTGCCGGACTCCTCGCCGGACTCCGAACCTCCCGCGCCCGCCCCGATCGAATCCGACTGGGCGCCGATCATGGAGTTCACCGCAGCGGACGTCTCTCAACACTCACCTTTCGGTGACATCTTGAGTTCGCTAAAATACCTCTCGTTATCGGGAGAGACCTGGCCAGATTGTGGTCAGGACGGATGGGATGCGGATGACGAAGAAATTCAAAGCCCACCCACCCACTTGGTAGCCGCTGTCGACGATTTAACTGACATGCTAGACTACGACCCCGAGGACATCGACAGTATGGACGACGATGCCGGGGACGACCAAGAACTAGCGCCTAACGGGCGCAGGAAAGCCACCCCATCCCACAACATATGTATGGTGGACACACCAAAAGGAAGCGACAATGAGGAAAAACGGGACGTGGCGAAGGACAACTCCCCCAACAGACAAACAAAGCGACGACGCAAGCGCCGCCCGAAGACCGGCATCGACAAAAACGGTACCCATATGGACCCGGCCCTAGAGCAGGGCGAAGCAGTGGACGACGCACATGTCAACAAGAAGCCAGCCGGACATGAACCGGACAAGCAACCCATCCCTGGCGAAGATGATCTCACATCACCAGAGCATATGAATCTCCATAACAGGCTCGTCGCCACTGCAAGAAGTTTGAAGAAGCAAAAGCAGAAGCTCAAAGCAGCGGAAGACACACTCAGAATGAGATGGAGCAAAGTACTCAACACCGCAGATAAATATGGCACTAGTCACCAGACAAAGAGCTACCCGAAGCGCAAGCTGTTGCCCGAATTTGACGAGGAGGCCTTCGAGCCCCCGCAGTCAAAAAAGAAAGGGGCCACCTGGCCGGATAGACGACCAGATGACAGGCCAAGAGCAACACGGGCCGCCACACACAAGCCGGCATATGATCAGCATAAAGATCTTCAGAAAAATGATAACCCGGCCAGGTCTATCTATGGGCCAAAAAAGAAGACTCCAGGAAGTAACACAACCAGCCGAGCATTTGAAGACAACGGCACACCCAAATACAGGGGCGCCGCACAACCACTATGTTTTACCGATGAGGTACTGGATCATGGATTTCCAGCGGGATTTAAACCCATAAACATAGAGGCATACGACGGAACAACAGACCCCGGAGTCTGGATTGAGGATTATATCCTACACATACACATGGCAAGAGGAGACGATCTCCATGCCATAAAATACCTTCCCCTCAAGCTCAAAGGTCCGGCCCGGCATTGGCTTAAAAGCCTCCCAGAAAATACGATTGGGAGTTGGGAAGAGCTTGAGGATGCGTTTCGAGCAAATTTTCAAGGGACTTATGTCCAGCCTCCGGATGCAGATGATTTAAGTCACATAACTCAACAGCCCGGAGAATCAGCACGCAAATTCTGGAACAGGTTCCTCACTAAAAAGAACCAAATAGTCGACTGTCCGGACGCTGAAGCCTTAGCAGCCTTCAAACACAACGTCCGACACGAATGGTTCGCCAGACACCTCGGCCAGGAAAAACCAAGAACAATGGGCGCACTAACAAGTCTCATGACCCGCTTTTGCGCGGGGGAAGACAGCTAGTTGGCTAGATGCAGCACCAGCGACCCGAGTACATCCGAAATTAGGGATGGAAATGGGAAATCACGACGCAAAAAAGATCAGCGCCGGAACAAGGAGAATGGCCCAAATAGTACGGCGGTCAACGCCGGATTCAAAAGCTCTCGGCCGAACAAAAAAACACTGCCCTTAAAGGATAACAGTGACGAGCTATCCAACCTCAACAAGATTCTGGATAGACTGTGTCAAATACACGGTACCTCCGGGAAGCCTGCAAACCATACCCAGAGAGATTGTTGGGTCTTCAAGCAGTCCGGCCGACTTAACGCCGAACACAAAGGGCTCGACACACCAAGTGAAAGTGACGAAACCCAAAAGCAGCGCTCCGGAAACCAAAAGACTTTCCCATTAGAAGTCAAAACAGTGAACTCACTTCACGTGATAACACGCAGCGCGGCCCCTGCTATACTAGGACACCGTCCGCAGACTGGGGATAGAACCCACCAAAATTCGCCATAGCAAGCACTTCCTTCAAAGGAGTGACGCCAGGACTTTTCAGCCAATTTTACAGGCTCTGTACCACTAGGGGTCGTGTTCGGTTCATCCGACAACCTCCGTCGCGAAAAGCTCCCCCTCCATCGCCCCATTTAGCAGTAGCCCTTAAGCACTACTGGGGCGTGCAGCTTTCGCCCGCTTCAATGCAATACCACATTACACGTCTCTTACGCTTAAAAATGCCCAGTCCACGTGGCATATTCTTAAGACTCCAGGTGTCTCTCGACCATGGAGAATGTGCGGCTGCCTAGACAGCCACACATTATTCTGACCTTGCAGGTCAAAGCCCCTAAAAATATGTCATTTAGACCTCGGACATGGTTAGACAAGTCCGGCGTAACTTAACAAGGGGCTTCCCAGCCGCATACCCCCTTTTTTTAGGGGGCAGCACGCATAAATGATGAAAGCTAATAAATCTCAACTTTCTTCATCTTCCAAATTATACTTTATTTTGATACACTTTTTGCACGATATTTCTTAGAAACTAAGTCCTTCTCTTTTACAGATGAAGCACGTGCTACACCCATCCAGAATACAGCACAACGGAGACACAGGTGCAGATGTGCAGTAGGGACCCATTGCAAGGATTCTTTTCAGATTAAGACCCTGCGTAAACCTTTCTCACTGTCTCTTGTTGATAAACATCCCCTGGTTTCTTACCAGAGCCGAGGAGGAGGCTGGCGTTTTGGCATCGGCCACGTCAGAAGTTCCCGCCTGTACCTGGACACTAGGGGCTTAGGGCTTTTATTCTGCCCGATATCATAAAGACCGAACACCTCAGGGAGTGTTCGGCGTCTCGAGTTAGGCCTTATATGCATCAGCACCGAATCATGTCTTTGGTCAAATGTTGGGTTTGTCCGGCTCCTATGTTTTGCTGCCTTACGTTCCGTATCATCGGCTAACGCGGCACCAGGAGAACTACTGTGATTGTGCCCCGGTTCGGCCGGGAGAGCACCTCAGTAGAGAAAGCCGAAAACTGACTGTAATGATATAGCAAGAGACTAGTCAACCACTCGATCGACCATTGGAATGTTTAGAATTCCTCCGCTTTGACAAAGGACCACTTCCCGGTCAGGCACATACGCGCCCCAAGTTCGGAGAAGCGCGGTGCCATCAGGGGCTATATAGTAGCCCCACATTCGAGCTTCTATGGCTAAGTGAAAGTGATAAAGCATTATAGTCTGGTTGACTAGTTTGCTATGCTATCACCTCCTTAAAAGGACCAAGACGTTGGATTAAGTGTGAAAAAACGTTTTTCTTTTTGCAAACACCCCCGCACCATGTGCGTGGGGGCTGAAGCCAAAGACTGCCATCTTTCAGATTATACATACATATACGGCCGCACAGGAGATAGTTCAATACTTGAACACACAAGTATAAAAATTCATTGCATTATAAACATGATCTTAGAAATCATACATGTCATTCAAACATAACATCTTTCGACCACTGCGACTCTATTATACGAGCGCCCTGCAAGACTTCCTCAAAGTAATGCTCGGTGGGGAATCGGCTTTTGTCCGAACCCCGGGATGCAACAGCGGTGGCATCCATCTCCGCCCAGTATGTTTTACCACGAGCGAGAGCCATCCGCGCACCTTCTATGCATGCCGACCGCTTCATCGCCTTAATATGCGGCACTACCCCAAGGAATTGCTGCAACAAGCCAAAATAACTCTTCGGCTTGGGCCTTTTCGGCCACAGATGAGTTACCACATCCGTCATGGCCAGTCCAGACAATCTATTAAGCTCAGCCCACTCAACCAGCCGATCACTCAACGGAAGTGGACGCTCCGGACTATGGAATTGAGACCAGAAAAGCTCTTCCATTTCATGATCCTCCTGGCTTTGAAAGTGCACGACTGCGTCAGCCGCACTCGCCGCCAAGTCCAAATAAGGATCCTCCGCACCGTACAATCGGCCCAGCTGAGCATACTTCGGATCCGTGAACTTCCTATGTAGCATAAAGGGCTTTCCAGCCATAATGTCTCCGACCTGACGCAGTTCCTCCTTCATAGCCCGCATCGCACTACGGGCATCCTTGGCCTCGGCATCGGCCTTCTTCAGGTCCTCTTGCTCTGCTCAGTGTTCTCCTTCAAGAACTTCCAGGCGGTCGGTAGCAACTCTTAATTTCATGGCCATTCCAGCCATCTCCTCCCTGCTTCGGCAGTGAGCAGCCTTCTCGGCTTCTAGCCCTTCCGCTGCCTTCAAGGCAGCCGCCTCGCTTTTTCTGGCTTGCTCCTTGGCCCGAGCAAGTTCTGCTCGAAGGTCCTCCACAGCAGCAGCACCATCTGCATCTAAGCATACAATTGGTAAGGAATGGGCGTCAGCTCCCTTACTAACCAACCGCGGGGCAACCACATACCTTGTGACTCATCAAGTCGTCTATTGACCAGCGAGATGTCCGCATCTGCAGCATCGAGTTGCTTCTTCAGCTCGACAAATTCATCAGTCCGGCTGGCCACCGAATGTTCCGCCACATGCATGGGAAAGGCGACAGTTAATAACCGAGATTACGATCCTAGGCACACTGTCATTTTCGACAGCATGCCAAGTCTCGGGGGCTACTATCTATACAGGGTGCACTTCATGTGCAAAACTGTCAACAGGTATGTCATTTTTTGCGTACCTCAAATCCCGTTAGTAAACTTCCGACGGCCTCATACAACTCGGTTTCGGTGGATGAGATCCTCTCAATCACATCACCCATTAATATGCGGTGATCTTCTGAGATGGACGCCCTCTTAAGCAAATCCTGCAGCTCCACCGGCCGTGCTCTAATGGACGTCGAACTCTCCGGTCCCGCCGGATTCGGGGAGACCCTCCGCGACGACACCTCAGGGTCGTCCGCCCCGCACGATGGGGCGGCAGATGAAGGCGTTTCGCTTTCCATCATCTCCGGGCGAAGGTCTCCCGAAGATGAGCTGTGCTGAGATGGGCTGGGATCCGAACTACAAGGTAAAAACTTCGTTACCTTTAGACATTAAGCAGGGGTGTCTGATAATTATAAAATCCCCCTTTTTCACTTACGGCTTGTTAGAGGGCTGATTCCTCCGAGGAGACAGTATGGCCGGGGCACTTTCTGGCGCAGGACCTTCCGGTACAGATTTCTTTCCCCGCTTTGAGGCCTTGGCCTCCGGGTCTTCGGAAGCGTTCCTCTTCTCCCCCTGGAAGGAGGGACTCTCGATTCCTCCCTGACTAAACGCCTCCTTGGCAGAGGTGAAAGTTTCCCCGTGCCCCCCTTCGCCCTCATTCGAAGGTGCAACCTCCAACATTTTGATTAACACGGGATCCTGCGTGGTCTCAGGGAGGGGGGCCGGACACCGTATCAGTTTTGCTTGCGCTATCCACTCATGTCTAGGGATAGCTGGTTAAAAGGCAAGCTCATGATAAATAAATGGATGGTGTGTCCGGACACAGGGCTACTTACTTGAGTATCCGGGCGATTGCAGCTTAGGCCAACATCCTCGGTCAATTCCGAATGCGTCTCTTGCGATCCGAAGAACAGTTTATACATCTCCATGGGAGTCAAACCCATGAAGTGTTGAAGAGCTCGCGGCCCCTCCGGATTAAATTCCCACAGACGGAGGGGGCGACATTTGCAGGGCAGTAGGCGCCGGATCAACATGACCTGCACCACTGCGACCAGATTGATCTCCCTTTCTTGGAGGACTCGAATCCGGTCCTGCAACAGGGGGACGTCTTTGGGAGGCCCCCAGTCACGCCCCTTGTTGACCCATGACGTCAGCTGCTGTGGAGGGCCCGAGCGAAAGACGGGCGGCGGCTTCTGCCTGCTGCCCCGGGGAGCGGTGATATAAAACCACTCATGTTGCCACAAGCCGAGCTCCTCTTGGAAAGAGCCCTTGGGCCATGGAGCTTCGGCCCTCTTGCTTATAACCGCCCCGCCGCACTCTGCCTGGTGCCCCTCAATCATCTTCGGCTCCACGTTGAAGGTTTTGAGCCATAAGCCGAAGTGAGGGGTAGTGCGGAGGAAGGCTTCACAAACGACAATGAATGATGAGATATGGAGGATGGACTCCGGAGCCAGGTCGTGGAATTCCAGCCCATAGTAAAACATGAGCCCCCTCATGAAGGGATCCGTCGGGAAGCCTAAACCCCGACGGAAGTGAGACATGAACACAATGATCTCGCCAGGCTCGGGAGTTGGGATAACTTGCCCTCGGGCAGGCAGCCTATGCGAAATCTCGTAGGTTAAAGACCTGGCATCTCTCAGCTTTAGCACGTCCTCTTCCATGACGGAGGAGGGCATCCACCGGCCTCGTAGATCAGGACCGGACATTGTCGAGGATCGAAGGTACCTGAATTCGGAGCCCTGGGTGTTGGAACTCAGGGAGAGGGGCGGATTCGATAGAGGATTGAATAAAAAGAACGGGCCTTGGTCTCATTATAAAGAGGAAGAATACCAAGAGCCGTCCCCGTGACCGTTTGAAACCCGCCTTCGATGGAGGGGGTGTGGCAACGGGCGTGGTTGGGTTACCCATGTCCGTATTGATGGGAATCCCGGAATAAGGGGAACACGATCTCTGCTTCGACAAGACGTGCCGAGGAAACTACCTCGCTAAACGCGCTGAGGTGGAACAATAAAAACAATTCGAGTAAAGGCTTGGAAGTGGTGTGACGTCACGCCACAGGATACGTTAGTAGATTGATCTTGTGTAATATTATTCTCTCTACGGTGGTATGTGGAAATTATTTTTGCAGAGCCGGACACTATCCTGGTGTTCACAATCTTCTATAAATTATTCAGGGGAGGAACCCGCCTTGCAATGCCGAAGACAATATGCGTGCCGGACTCGTCGTCATTGAAGCCTGGTTCAGGGGCTACTGAGGGAGTCCCGTACTAGGGGGTGTCCGGATAGCCGAACTACCATCATCGGTCGGACTCCAAGACTATGAAGATACAAGATTGAAGACTTCGTCCCGTGTCCGGATGGGACTTTCCTTGGCGTGGAAGGCAAGCTTGGCGATACGGATATGTAGATCTCCTACCATTGTAACCGACTATGTGTAACCCTAGCCCTCTCCGGTGTCTATATAAACCGGATGGCTTTAGTCCATAGGACGAACAACAATCATACCATAGGCTAGCTTCTAGGGTTTAGCCTCCTTGATCTCGTGGTAGATCTACTCTTGTAACCCACATCATCAATATTAATCAAGCAGGACGTAGGATTTTACCTCCATCAAGAGGGCCCAAACCTGGGTAAAAACATCGTGTCCCTCGTCTCCTGTTATCATCCGCCTAGACGCACAGTTCGGGACCCCCTACCCGAGATCCGCCGGTTTTGACACCGACACCTACCGTCGTGCCAGCGCGATGATGCCGGCCGTCGGGCTAAACCCGTTCGACCACCCGGTCGACTTCAACGAGTTGCGGCTTGCTGACCTGGTCTCCTTCTTCACCTATATCTTCAAGGAGCTGAGCCGTCTCCGCGCAATGGTGGGGGCTGAGCTGGACAGGGAGGGGTTGTGGGCTGCCGTCGCCATTGCCGGGCGAATCCTTTCAGAGCTCCGTCATCGGAATCCATTCGTGCCAATGGACGCCGTCTTTGACGAGCTGGCTCCCGTCGACCGGGAGCGGGCTCTGCGGGCGGTTTCACCCTGCATCACCAACTCGTGCGCCTCGAGAAGTAGAGGGACTCCGGTGGTGTTTAGGCGCCCTCTGCATGGGCATGTCCATGTCTCGGCGCAATATGACCGTTGGATCAAACTCAGACGGTGCAGATCAGTCACTGTAGCACAAAGCATGTGGGTGTGTTTGGTTGCATTCTCATCTCAATATAGTTGTTTCCTCTTCGTGTATTTTTGTCAACCTACTAGTGTGGACTCATGCACCCTTCATGCACTCTGCCAAACACCCAAAAGTGGGTCGAGAAGGGAACTTTTGCTCCCATCCTGTGCACCCTTCATACACCCTGCCTAACACTATTTGTTCTTCATATGGTTCATGTTTCATGGATTACTGTAGCATTGTACTCTCCGTGCGCTGTGGACCTAGTTCTGTTAACATTGATCTCACCGTTCATTCTCGACCAGACAGTCGAAAAAGCGGTACTATGTTACATATAGGAGTAGTTGACATGCGCACAACATCATTTGTTATCGTCATATCTTAGTACACTAGCAACAAGATTGTGTAGTACTAACGTATGAACCACTGCACATGCATAGTAGTAGGAGCACTATGTATGTTCAAGTGGCTGTCGTGTTTCGCAGTTCTCTGTCGTAAGAGTGGAAACGCTTGTTGTAATCATTTTTTTCTTCGGAAAAACAGTGGACACGCTCTACCGTGTAGATCCTCCTCTAGCCATGCACTAAATTACTCACTTTCGCCGACGTGTGGGACAGCCAGCACCTGGGTCCACCAGCCATGAACTAAATTACTCCGTAGTAGAGTGACGGTAGACTGCACCAATCAAAGCGCCGCAGTAATGCCCAATGAGCCATCAAATCACAAAACCCCCTCCTTTCCAGCAGTAAGTTGGACGGACGAAGCAACCATCATTTCACTCTTCTCTCTTAGCTTCCTCTCTTGAAGAAAACCCCCACTCGCTTCACTTCTTCCTCATCTCGTTCCTCCTTTCACTCTTCTCTCTCAGCTTCCTCTATTGGATGGACGCTGGAGCACCGGCCGATGTGATGTCTATGGCTCTGGCCAAAACCGTCGAGGCTCATGGTATGACGAAGCGCAAGCACCCCGCCGAGACTACTGCAGACAAGCTCAAAGCCATCGCCCTGTCCAAGCCCCGCTCTCCGGGATCCCTCATTAATAAAGTCCAGCTAATGTCTCTTGTTGACAATCTTTTTCTCGATCTTGATTGTGTTTTTTCATCTAACACGCAGTACTAGTACTGGTAGTACAACTTTCTGGGTGATCTTGCATGTGATTTTAGTGTGCCAAATGACGGTTCTAAATTCCTCTTTTGACCAAAACATGCGAGAGGTGGACACTGATTTCTTATAGATTACTTTCAACTACTCCCTCTGTAACAAATTTCTTGTCTTAGATTTGTCTAGATACGGGTGTATCTAATACTAAAATGTGACTTGATACATCCGTATCTAGACAAATCTAAGACAAGAATTTTGGGACGCAGGGAGTACTTTATGAACATCAATGCTACCTTTCAAGAGGGTATATTTGCCTCAGTAACTTGTGTTATGGATATTGCAAGTAATCCCTCTGCTCTCATGCCTTTGAAGACATGTTCTAGTGTCTTTGTTCACTCATTTCTGTGCGTATATGTAGTCATATATGGAGTATAATATCGAAAATCATCTTATATTTCTGAACGGAGGTAGTAATAAAATATGGTTTATGTTTGAATTAGCACCAGGTCCGCGGTGGAGATGAAGTTCTCAAAGTCATGCCGTGTGAACTGGAAGACCTGATGATGAGTTCTACTGCTGAACTATCCAGCTGTTGTGTCCTTGTCGCCATGTGTCCTGAACTAGTGTTTTCCTGTAGCTTTGTTGTCAGACGTGTTCTTGAGGCTGTACTTGACCACAACAATTTCCTGGTTGTGCCTTTGATTATGAAGGGTGTGGTTCTTGTAAAGCTTCCAAAAAAATCTGATGCGGCATGTCTTCATCACACTAGTAGAAAACAGACCTAATATGAGACACATTAGTGCCGGTTTGATTTTGAGCCGGCACTAATGTGTCCAATAGTGCCGGTTCCAACGGCTAGCCGGCCGTTCTCATTAGTACCAGTTCGTGGCGAACCTTTAGTACCGGTTCGTGCCACGAACCGGTACTAATGATGCTGTGTCAGGCCGTGGGCCCCAGGAACTCCTTTCGTGCCGGTTCATGTCATGAAACGGTACTAGAGTTTCTTATTAAGCTGATTTTTAGTCCCACCTCGCTAGGAGAGAGGCAGTAGGAGCTGTTTATAAGCCGTGAGTGCAGAGACGATGGAGAGGCGCAATGCTCACCTACAGCTTGCTTAGCTTCGACCTTTCGGAATAGAATAGATTGCACGGAGCTGTGTGCAGTGTAGTCTACCCTGTTTCGAAAGGTTTGAAGCTGACTAACAAGCATTGCGCCTTTTTTATTTTTAGTAACTTATTAGAACTCTGGACTTCTTGTGTTACGGCAAAAACTGGCACTTCATTTTTTAAACTTATTACAACTTCAGACTTTTTTGCGTTCAGTACGCACCATTCTAAGCCACGTCATCAATTTTCAACCCTTTCTAACAAGAAGAAGAAGAGGAAGAAGAAGAGGAAGAAGAAGAAGAAGAAGAAGAAGAGGAAGAAGAAGAGGAAGAAGAAGAAAAAGAAGAAGAGGAAGAAGAAGAGGAAGAAGGAGAAAAAGAAGAAGAAGAGGAAGA
>NC_041393.1:657795439-657796857 GCF_002162155.2 Triticum dicoccoides
AGGAAGAGGAAGAAGAGGAAGAAGAAGAGGAAGAAGGAGAAGAAGAAGAAGAAGAGGAAGAGGAAGAAGAGGAAGAGGAGGAAAGAAGAAGAAGAAGGAGAAGAACGAGAAGAAGAAGAAGAAGAAGAGGAAGAGGAAGAATAGGAAGAAGAGGAAGAAGAGGAGGAGGAGGAAGAAGAAGAAGAAACTAAATACAGCAAAAAAAACTACTCAGAAATAAATAGAAGAAAAAAATAAAGCAGAAAAGAAATAACTATATAAAAAATTACTCAAAAATAAATAGAATAAAATAAACAATGCAGAAAAGAAAAAAATTATATAAAGCAAAAATATTCACAAAGAAACTAAATACAGCAAAAAAACCTACTCAGAAATAAATAGAAGAAAAAAATAAAGCAGAAAAGAAATAACTATATATAAATTACTCAAAAATAAATTGAATAAAATAAATAATACAAAGAAAAAATGTTGGGGCGCTGCCCGGTGGGCCTGCCAGACCTAGGGTGTGCAAATACAGGCCCGGAAGGGCCAGCAGGCTCACAGGGCAGCGTGCCCTAGTTAGGCCCAGAAGCCTGCTATATAGAGGAGTTCGAATGGGCAGCCGTGGCTGGGTTTATAAACCAGTACGGCTGCTCTTCGCTCGGCAAGGTGGGACTAAAAGTAGCGCACTGCGTGTGGCAGCGCAGGGCCATTAGTGCTGGTTGGTGTCTCCAACCGGTACTAATGTGTTGCCCTTTAGTACCGGTTGGTGGCTCCAACCGGTACTAAAGGCTCTCGTTTCCCGCCACTTGGGCTGGCTAAAATTGGCCTTTAGTACCGGTTGGAGCCACCAACCGGTACTAAAGGTCCCTCCTATATATATGTCACTTACGAAAATTCAGTTATCGTCGCCACTTCGTTCCACTTCTCGCGCTCGATCTCCGACGACAACGCCGACGCTGCCGCGCCGCCGTGCCGTCGACCTCACCGCACGTCGTCGCCGTCCCCGGCGCCCTCGCCGCCCCCGCCGCCCGTCATCGTCTTCGCCGCCCCCGCTTATTTTTAGTAAATGCTTAGTTGAACTAGTTGAATTAATATATAGAACTAGTTTATGTTTAGTAATGTTTAGTTGAACTAGTTGAATTAATATATAGATCGAACTAGTTTATTTTTAGTAAATGCTTAGTTGAACTTTTTGAATTAATATAACTAGTTTATTTTTAGTAAATGCTTAGTTGAACTAGTTGAATTAATATAACTAATTTATTTTTAGTAAATGTTTAGTTGAACTAGTTGAATTAATATATAGATCGGACTAGTTTATTTTTAGTAAATGCTTAGTTGAACCTTTTGAATTAATATAACTAGATTATTTTTAAAATGTTAGAAATGTTAATGTTAGATGAATTAGAAATGTTAATGTTTAGTTGAACTAGTTG
>NC_041393.1:657796979-657862118 GCF_002162155.2 Triticum dicoccoides
AGTAAATGCTTAGTGAACTAGTTGAATTAATATATAGAACTAGTTTATTTTTAGTAATATTTAGTTGAACTAGTTGAATTAATATATAGATCGAACTAGTTTATTTTTAGTAAATGCTTAGTTGAACTTTTTGAATTAATATAACTAGTTCATTTTTAGTAAATGCTTAGTTGAACTAGTTGAATTAATATAACTAGTTTATTTTTAGTAAATGTTTAGTTGAACTAGTTGAATTAATATATAGAACTAGTTTATTTTTAGTAAATGCTTAGTTGAACTGATTGAATTAATATAACTAGTTTATTTTTAGTGAATGCTTAGTTTAATTAATAGAAATAGTTGAACTAATTGAATTAGTAAGTGTTTAATGTTTCGCCTAATATGAACATAGGAAATGCCATCTGGCGACGGAAAAAATTTCATTATGTGCGAATACTGTGAAGACCAGCGCGGCCTGTGCGACAGAAATTTCCTTGTTGATGGTAGGCGATTCAGCATCAAGCTGGATGAGACCTTCGAATTCGATACAGTAAGTCACAACGAGAAGTCTGTTTTCATAATTAAGCATGACTTATATATATATGCTTCATTTGCCTGACTTATAATTTTTAATTTTCACTATTCTACTAGCGCATCCCTGCCATGCAAGAATTTTTGTCTTGGATAAGATAGGTTTCAAAGATATAGAAACTATGGAGGTAAAGAGAGTTTACCTGAAAAATGAGCATTATGGTTATACTTTCAACCTCAAAGTATACAATGCACTCACGTACACCTATTTTGAATGCAAAACTTGGCAAGCACTATGCAAGGCTTATGCATTTGAGCCTGGTATGGTTATCACCTTTGATATTCGTCTGGAAGATGATATTGAAGGTAATAGAGACATATGGGTCGATGTGCAGACACCTCCAGTTCTACCATTATGTGAGTTCTTCTCAATTATATTTTTGTCTTTGATATTGCATATTCAAAAATAATTGACAACTAATTTCTATTGACAGCTTATCTCCATTCAACCAAACATGTCCGGCGCTTGGTAGACAGGACCTACTACTGTCCCGGAGCTGAACTAAACTGCGAGGAGATAAGTCATTATGTTTCATGGCTTGAGGATCTTCATACTGTCAAGACAAATTTTCTTCCTGCACTTAGAAATATTAGTACTCAAAATGTGCGACCAATAGTGATGGTATTGAACTACGGTCACATCTATTTAGGAATGATGGTAAGATTTTTACTATTTGTCCTCAGTGCATCTTTTGCATACATAATTTTTCTGCTAAACTATCATTGCTAAGTATATTAATTAAGTACTATACAATGTTCTTCAACAGGGACTCCCGATGATAGTTGTGCCTCAGGGGATCGAGACTAAAGGTCGCATGTCAATTGTTAGCTTACGGCCAAGATATCCTGCATTGCACATTAATGCATTCAGGATATCTAGAAGCGATGAATGCTTAATAGTGAAAGATTGGAGGAAAATTGTTAAGGATTGCAGAGAAGTACTAGGGGGCAGCAATGAGAAGCGCAGCCCACGATTAGGAGATAGGTTCATCGGCATGCTCCAGTTTGATGAATCAGGAGAGTTATACATGTTCTATGCTATTTTACCAGGGAGAGAGTAGCTAGCAGGAGTGATTTAGCTAGTTCATGCTGCTCGTAGTACTTGTCCTTTCATGTCCGTGTTCTTCGTTCTGAACTTAATTAAGTGATTTGCTTTTGTGGTGTTATATATGAACGCTTATAATATCATGACAATCATGTTGAACTTGATGATATTTTTGCTTCTGGTAAGTGAATGTTTCTTCTTTAAGCTAGTAGTGCTGGTGATGATTAGATATATAGCTAGCGGTAATGCATGACTATGATGATTAATTAATATGATGATGATGATGAGTTATTATATCATTTAATGGAAGAAACCGCAGATTAGTTTCAGCTAGATGGATCCTACCTAAGTGATCAAGTATATGCCATATCCGTACATATTATAGTTGATCAAGTATAATTAATATGGATATGGCATATACTTGATCACTTAGCTAGCTAGCTATCCAATGCATCCAGTCGAAACTAATCCGCGGTACTTTCACCTAATGATTTAACAACTCATTATAATGTAAAACAATCACTAAATTAAATTGAAAAAACAAAATTAAAGAAAAAATAAAAAAACACCCAAACATTTAGTACCGGTTGGTGTTACCAACCGGTACTAATGCCCTACACGCAAACGGGCCTGGCTCGTGCCACGTGGTGGCACTTTAGCGCCGGTTCGTGACGAACCGGTACTAAAGGGGGGGACCTTTAGTCCCCACTCTTTAGTGCCGGTTGGCGAACCGGCACTAAAGGCCTTCACGAACCGGCATTAAAGGCCGGTTCTGCAATAGTGTCATCATGTTTATAAGTGGAAAGACCACTCTGTTAGGTTCTCCAAGGTTGACAAGATGGTGATGGTGCATGTAGACATCTCACATGAAGTCCATGGCCTAGTCAGTTATGCGGGGTTCATCCCGTAGGTCGGTGGCAAGAAATTGTCTGCAGAGTTTAGTTAGTGCAACTTTGCTTGTCTGTAGTAAGTACTATTGTTCAGTACTTGATTTGTGTTTGTGAACCCTGTATTGTTTATTAGTACTGCCGCTTTTGGTGTGTGGTCAGTCCTGAGAACGGTCTATGTTAATGTCTGTCCAGTCAATCCAGTCTGTATATTTTGAAGTATCCAGATCATATTTTTTGTGAGGATGGTGTATCAATTATGGTTATACTCCAATATCTGTATGCATTCCAGGGTTTATCGCACCCACCAGGATTTCCAGTCCCATGGATGTTTGGTCCATACGATTTGTCACGACCTTTGGACCGTCCTGCTTGTGGGAGTAGGCGGGGCCCCTGCATGCCACGCGTAGTTGGACGATCAATCTTCTGTTTAGTACTTCAACATAGTGATTTCCTGGTAAGGATTCACTCGTGTCACATCAAGTAAATATTATTGATTTACTGTCTAAATCTTATTGATTTATTTTCTAAATCTTATTGATTTAATGTCATGTTTTCTTTCCATTCCTGCAATTTTACGATGCAGGTTTTGCCATGTGACATTCATCACAGAATAAACCGTTTGGTTTGCTCTACGATGGCTATTTTTGCAGGTTTCACTTCTTATGTCGTGTCAGTAATGAAGGCACTGTCCATCACTTATATTACTGGAAAAAATGGACCAGTCTGTTGTCTGAGTACAAGCTGAATCCCTATGATGAACTGCAGTTTGGTTTAACAAAAATGCCACAATTAGTCCTTCTCGCGTTTAAAAGAAATGAAGAAAAAACTGGATCACGGTCACGGATCCTAGTCAAGTTAGAAAGTTGATCATAGCAGACCAGACATGATCGTCATTGTCTTGCACATCGGTACCACATTTAGCAACGGATCGAGCACCAGCAGTTGCTCTAGCACTGACAGCGGCAACAGCTCAGTCTGATCCAGCTGAGGATTGGGCACCGACCGCGTCAGCGGATCAGTCTGATCTACCGGAGGATCGGGCATCGACACCGGCACTTGCTCCGACACCGGCACCAGCTCTACAAGGAGCACCATCTCCGGCAGCAGCAGCGGCTTCGGCACCTGCACCAACACTTGCACTTGCATCTGCTCCGGCCCGTGCAGTTGCACCAGCAACAGACTGGGCTGCAGTTCGCACTTCATATACCAAAGTCCTTACAAAAACCGACATGTCCACCTTCTTGGTAAGCATTGGCCGCCCAAGTGCTTCGTTCTTTTTTCTTACCATGTTGTTTCACATGATTCACTGTGTTGATCTAACTGTTTGGGTATGTCTTCTTGTTTGCAAACAGAGAATTCCTAGAGCAACGAGGGAGTCATTCAACAATCCGGGCGACCGCGGCCAAATTTCTCTTACCATGCGCAGCCTTGGTGTGAATGAACCTGTTCAATATACCGTAAGTACAAAGGATGGTCACGTGATGATTGATGCTAAAGGATGGTCAAGGTTCAAATCTAAATCATATCTTGCGATAGGAGATGATGTCAAAATCGAACTTTCTCGGCGAGGAGAGCTGGTCCAAATCAATTTTGAAATTCTTCAGTAGCAGCACGCAACTGCCGAACTGATCTATCCTCCGAGAGATTTTGATGTAATAATCTGGCATGGTGAAACAAGTGTCTTGTGTGTATAAGTAGTATGACAGTATTATTTATCACATGGTATATTGTTGATAGAATTGCAACTTTGATTGCTGGTTAGGAACTATCATTCGATTTCATTCCAACAGATGTCGTGCTTTATTCAATTTTGTGTATTCGCCTTGCGGCAGCATCTAAAACCAGCGCCGTACCGATCGCTTTCAATATGAAAAGCGCTGAGGTAGAACACATGCCTCCACAAACATGCAGGGTCGGCCTGCGGCCCAAAGTCCAGAACTGTGAGCCTCTCTGATTATTATATTCTCAGCTAAACCCCATAAAAAAGCTAAACCACCATAATGCCCGTGCGTTGCAGAGGGAGTATATTTCTCGGCAAGGTGAGCCTGTTTGTGATATAAAATATTTGTATATTTCTTTACAGAGGGAGTATCTCTCTGTGAAAATATATATTTATGTGTAACTAGTTAATCCCGTCTTTCTACTTCCTTTCGCTGATATGTGGGGCAACCGGCAACGGGGTCCACGTTCCATATGCACAAATTAGAGTGCACAACTTCACGGTAGACACACCCCAGTCGTAGCGCCGCAGTAATGCCCAATGAGCCATCAAATCACAAACCCCACCCCGCCTTTCCAGCTTTAGCAGTAAGCTGGACGGACGAAGCGGCAATATTTCACTGGGCTTAAATCCCCTTCTCCCTCGTCTGCTTGTTCAGAGAAAACCCCCTCTCGGCGATCGCATAGAGTTTTCTCATGGAGAACTAGGTATGAATTCTTCATCCATCCCTGATAAATCCAAGTCCCTTGGTCGCAGGTAATCCTAGGATGGCAGCCGCCGCCTATGATGCATTTTCCTTCCTATTGAATCTAGTGTGTTTCATTTGCAATGCCCAAAGTGCGAGTACCCTACAGGTTTCTGCGCCCTCGGCGAGACGCCACACTTGTTCCTTCTCATCCTAACACAACATTTTGTAACGCGCACAGTATGTTCCTAGAATCCTCTTTTCTATCTGGGAGGGTGGGGTTTTTTCAACATGCTATGTTCTCATATTATTTTTCCTGTAGTGTATTATTTGCTCTGCCAGAACACATGTACTCAAGATGCTCGGCCTTGCCATAACTGAATACACTAGTTTAATGGTCACAAGAAGACAAGCCATGGATATAAGTTCCGAGTTGGGTTCATGGACCAAGAAGATCGCTGCTTTTTTATGGCCGAACATGGATAAACTTCCTTTAGTGTTACGGACTGAAAGTTGGCGCAAGAATATTGATGGAAATAGCTGAACATGGTCTCATCTTCACTGCGATCTTCCACCCCGGCGTCGTTCCAATTGTTCATCCATGTTAGTTTTGTATCTGGTTCTTGCTTGTTGCCTCAATTACTTCTTAATCCACCTATTCTGTCTAACTAATCACAATTTAACTTTAGAAGTAGCAACGAATCTCTCACGAAGATGCTACTTCTAACTAATATTTTCTTATAATTGGTGGCACGTGTAGGTTTTTTAAGAGTTAAGCAGTCTGCTCGTTTGTTACTCTGTAATAACTCGGCTGTTCCTGATGGCATTGAAGTTGACTGGATCGACATCCACAAGTTCCTACACTTTATTGATCGTCTTGAGGTCCTTGTGGGGCGTTTCAATGGTGGAAGGCCACGTGGGATATGTGTGCCACTGCTGCACTCGTTGAACATGTCCAACTGTGTCGAGAAACTTATGGTATGAGCTGTTTTCTGTTATATATGTTGTTCATAAACTATTGCTTATACACAGTTTTACAGCTTTGATCTTCTTGAAACAGGAACTGCCCAGTTCTATTGTTCCTATACAGATGCCTGACCATGGTCGGGTCAGACTTGCGCTTGGTCACAACATGATGTTTATGTCGACCTACTCAATTCCCCTTGGAGGTGAAAAGATACATATTCATGGGTGGTCTCAAATAATGAAAGCCCGTCCATCTTGGAGAATAGGACAGAAGATTATGTTCATGCTTTTCCATGGCTCTAAAGCAAATATCCTGTTTATTGACCACATTGCGAGATGAAGCCGCTTTCAGAAGGTTGTGGATGCACGGGGTGGCGCCTGGGCCTTGTCCTGGGGCTTGGCGGCCTCACCCTTGGTTAACTGTAGGCAAACTAGCATTGTTCGAGACGTGCTTTGTACGGTTGAACCTGTATAAGTACTCATACTGCTTTCAGCTTTGGTTGTTAAGTGCCCCTGCTGGTTTCAGTTAAGGTTGTTAAGTACTCCTGCTGCTTTTACAGTCTCTCGTGTTTCTTTAGTCATGTCTTCCTCCAGCCGCCAAAACCAAACCAGCACCGGCGGGGCCGCCTGCTTCCGCCTCCCACGGCTGGCTGCGCCTCGCGCACGCATCGCCGCCCCACCGTCTCCTAAATCGTTAACGCCGACGTCCTCCGTGCGCTTTGGTGCGCTCGCCGCGGCGCCGCCCTCTCACGTTGTCAACATGGTCCACAAACAACAGGAATCGGCATAAGTACATGGAGAGGATGACAGTAGGGGCCACCACATCAGCATATGGAAAAATAAAATGCGTCCTCCTAGTGTTTTCCAGACATCTGGGACCCACGACATTGTGAGCGTATATAGTCAATAGACAAGGGAACAACACAAGATCGGCTGACACCTAGGACGTAGCTACTCGAGCAGTATTTTTTTGTTATTATTGAGACGGAGGATGGGGGTATTGATGAAGATGTGAACCATCGAATCAAAGCCGGATGGATGAAGTGGCGCCAAGCTTCTGGCATTCTCTGTGACAAGAGAGTGCCACAAAAGCTAAAAGGCAAGTTCTACAGGACGGCGGTTCGACCCGCAATGTTGTATGGCGCGGAGTGTTGGCCGACTAAAAGGCGACATGTTCAACAGTTAGGTGTGGTGGAGATGCGTATGTTGAGATGGATGTGTGGCCACACGAGGAAGGATCGAGTCCGGAATGATGATATACGAGATAGAGTTGGGGTAGCACCAATTGAGGAGAAGCTTGTCCAACATCGTTTGAGATGGTTTGGGCATATTCAGCGCAGGCCTCCAGAAGCTCCAGTGCATAGCGGACGGCTAAAGCGTGCGGAGAATGTCAAGAGAGGGCGGGGTCGACCGATTTTGACATGGGAGGAGTCCGTTAAGAGAGACCTGAAGGATTGGAGTATCGACAAAGAGCTAGCTATGGACAGGGGTGCGTGGAAGCTTGCTATCCATGTGCCAGAGCCATGAGTTGGTTGCGAGATCTTATGGGTTTCACCTCTAGCCTACCCCAACTTGCTTGGGACTAAAGGCTTTGTTGTTGTTGTTGTTGTTGTTGATTGAGACGGAGCAGGGTTTGAACTAGGTTGTGGCCCGTCTAGCCCAGGCTTATATTTTATGTTCACCATGTGACCAGCCTAGCTAGTTTTTCTTTGTGAAAATGAGTCCAGTCTATTTTTTCGGAAGAATACCCAATCCAGGCCTACTTATTTTTCTACGCCCTGATGGGCTGCAACTCTTTCAAGATGCCTGCAAATCTTGAAAGTAATATGAAATGGGTTGTAAATATAAAAACAGATGACAAATTGGTAATTACTTCATAATTTCTGAATTTTTTCACATTTTTAGATTCCTATTTCATTGGGCATTAACCTAATTTAAATATATCTTCAAAGTACTTTAAATCTGGCTCGACATTTCGGTATTAAAAATAGTTTGGAACCCACAGAAATATGCAAAATTGGCCCTGGCCAGCCAAAAAAACGACTGCAATAAATTGCATAAGAAGTTGCCATGAGCTATATATAAATTATTATAAAAAGAGGGAGTGGTCTGACTTGTGGGCCTGTTTAGTTGACGCGTATGCAAGATTTTTTTAGTTATTATATACGTCAACAAACGATTCTAGCAGACATAACCAACGGCCGTCGTGTTTCTTCAATCTCTGATCTTCTTGCTCCAGCCGTCAAAGCAGCGCCGACGGGACCGCCTGCTCCCGCTTCCCGTGGCCGGTTATGCTACCGCGCAGGCCTCAGTGCCCCCTACTACTCCCACCGCTGGCCAGGCCATCCCTCCACTCACCCACATCCCCTGTTATTCTGCAGCGACGGCAGCCTCACACCGCAGCCGAACTGGTGAACCCTCGTACTCCTCTTCGCGCGGGCTTCCGCTGCCGCATCTTCCCCGGCTCCGTGTCATACCCTTCCTAGGCCTCACCGTCGTCCACCACTGTGGTGCTCTCGGAGCGGCGTGGTCAATGTGGTCAACGACCGACTTCGATCAGAAGAGTACTGTACGTGGAGAGGCTGACAGCTGGGTCCACGGCAGCCGCAAGGAAGTGCCTCGTTATTACGCGGACAATAATTATTCCTCCACCTGACAGCAGGGACCACCGGACGGGCCACCAGTATTTTGCAAAAAAAACCTTTCCCCATGACTGCTAGGACTGTCTGGTGGGTCCCTGCTGTCAGGTGGAGGAATAATTATTTTCCGCGTAATAAGGAGGCACTTCCTTGCGGCTGCCGTGGACCCAGTTGTCAGCCTCTCCACGTATAGTACTCTTCCGATGGAATTCGGTCGTTGACCACATTGACCACGTCGCGCCGAGAGCACCACGGCAGTGGATGACGGCCAGGCCTAGGAAGGCGATGACGCGGAGCCGGGGAAGACACAACAGTGGATGCCCATGCGAAGAGGAGTACGAGGGTTCACTGGTTCGACTGTGGTGTGAGGCTGCTATCGCCGCAGAATAACAGGGGGTGTGGGTGAGTAGAGGGATGGCCTAGCTAGCGGTGGGAGTAGTAGGGGGTGGTGAGGCCTCCGGCATCATAGCCGGCCACGGGAGGGAGGAGCACGCGGCACGACCGGCGCTGGTTTGGGCGGCTGGAGCAAGAAGACCAGAGGTTGAAGAAGCACTACAGCCATTGGATGAACATCGCACGGTAACAGGAGCTAGAATCGTTCATATTGACTAAGTTGACAAAGCCCTCCATCCCTGTCAACTTGGTAGGCCCACAAGTCAGCCTCCCAATATGCTGGGTTCCAGCTGGCGGGGAAGTATTCATTTTTTTGTGCGAAATAAGGAGGAACTTCCTTCCGTGTGAAGATAGCTGGTGGGTCCGACCTATCAGCGGGGGCCACGTTTTTTCGCGAAATACAGAGGCCCTTCCGATGGTTCCCAGATGTACGTAATAAGCAGGCATTTCCTTGCGTGCGGCCGTGGACCCAGCTGTCAGCCTTTCCATGCACAGTCTACTTCCGATGGTGTCGTTCGTTGACCATGTTGACCACGCCGCACTGAGTGCATCCAAGGTGGTGGACGACGGCGAGGCCCCGGACAGCAACGAGCCAGAGATGGGAAGATGCAGGAGTAGAGTCGCAGACAGGGAGGTGTACGAGGGTTAACTGGTTCTAGTGCGGTGTGGTTCGGCAGTCGGTGGAGAAGAACAAGAGGTGTAGAAGGGTGGAGGGATGGCCTGGCCAACGGTGGAGTAGCGCTTCATAGCGAAGCGTGCTAAGCAGAGCTGCTAGCAGCAGGAGGCGGGAGGTGGTCCCGGCGGCGCTGGAGGAAGAAGACGAGAGATTGAAGATTGATGCCGGTCGTTGGATGTAAATCCAACGGCTAACATGTCAGAATCATTTGTTGACTAAATTGACAACGACCTGCGTTGGCTTCGACATATTGGCCCACATTTCAGCCTCCAAAAATATGGCACGTATTCAACCCATTTTTTCAGAATTTACAGTCTTTTTTTTGCGCGGTAGAATTTACAGTCAATTTGATCTTTTTTTTGAATTACAGCCATTAGCTGGGCTGGGTGAACAAATAATGTAGCGTCCATGCGTCCCATTTATTTTATTTACTAAATAATTACAAGCCATTTGCACTTTCTCGAAATACACGATTTTGCTGGGCTGATTCTAATTCTAATGTTGGGTTGGGCCAGTAATGTTATCAAAAAATAAAAAGGGGCTGAGAATTTTGTTATAAATATATTTAAATAATAAGTGATATTATTACATTCGTCCTTAAATCTTACCAAGCTTTTGTACACAATCACCAGGATTTTCGTGCCAAACAATCCAGGATTTTGTTATTAAGAAATTATTTTTATAAGTTAATAAGATGTGGGATATTGTTTTCTTACATATGTAAGTATCTGTTAAATATATGATGACAATAAAAATAATATATAATAACATATAAAATAATTTAAATATATATAATATAGTTAGAAGGGAAACATAAGTTGGACCTGGCGTTCCTATTCTTATATACAAATATAGAACATACCTCTGCGTTTTCTTCAAAAAAAAACATAAATTGGGCTACCGATATTCAGGAAAAATAAAACCTCGGATGGGAGGTCCATAGGCCGGTCGATACATGACGGCCCTCAAGAAAATACAAACAGGCCTATGGACCTCCCATCCGAGGTCGTGGGTTGCGCATGTTAAAAATGAAAGCCTAGACGGGGCAGCCCAAAACACAGCTGATACTTATTGGCCCAGTGATAATAAATGATACCTGCCAGCTCCCCGGCTTCGTTGTGAATTTATCTCCTATAGTAACTACATTAAGGCACCTAAAAAATCTAACTATGTTGACAAACCCGTGGGCCCCAATGTCAGTATAGCATTAGGAGGAAGTATTTTTTCGATGAGGCACTTGCTTGCGTACGGCCATAGACTTGGCGGGTCCCGACTATCGGCCTCTCCACATACAGTCCTATCCAGATTCCTCTCGTTTGTTCAGCATGTTCACAACGGCAAATAGCGGCATCGCGGCGAGCGCACAAAGGCGCAGGAGAGGATCCGACCACCTAAGGAAGTGCCTTATTATAAAAGAAACTACTGAACTAGCCTAGTGGCCAAGTGACACTACCCGATAGTTGTTCCGCCCGGGTTCGATTCCACCTCACACCTGTGCAGGGAAAATATATCCAAATTTTTTGCATCTGCCTTTATTGACATGTGGGTCCCTACTGTCATCTACGCACACCACGTCCAACACTTGCCAAAACTTCGTCCCTCGTTTTCTCTGTGTTTCGCACACTTGACATTGTGTGGGCATTTTGACTGTGCATCATATGAAGATGTCCTATGCATGAATGTTGATAAGCATGACGTTAATTGCCTGGTAGTTCCATTTTCGACCATGAATAAAACTTCCAACATGATGTTAACCCTGTTTGAAATGGCCGTGTTAATATAAATGTTCTGCCTCTGAAAGTTGTCGTTTCTTATCTGAAACTGATCTTGCAGTTTCTTATCTGAAACTAAAACTTGCAGTTTCTTCTCTAAGAATCACATTGTCTGCATTTTTATACTCCTATGAAACTACATTTTTTAAGTGCTAAAAATAGATATCTAGAATTCATAAAATACTTCATATGCTCAATACTGCAAATCTGAAATTCAAAAGACATTCATATCTGAAAGTACTCTGAAAATACACAACACAAAACACAATTCACAACCTGCAAATACTGACAACCCTAAGCTCCTCCTGACAATTCACAACCTGCCCGACTATTGGGCTGGGGGGGGGGGGCAGTCCCCTCCTATTCCTCGGCTGCAGACAAACGCCCCGTGAGATGATGTGAATGGCGAGGGAGAGGATGGCGGGCAAGCATCATTGGGCCAACTACTTTTCTCCTCTTGCAGTTGGGTTCGGTCGACGAAGACTCCACCGGCTCGCTCTGGCAGGACACTCTCACAAACGGCACCCTGTAGATGGTCGATCCTTCAATCTCTGATGGATGCTCCATCTGGGATCAATACTCCCACCACCGTTCCTCACGATCGGATTCGGTGAATCTGTTTGCTCCATGGCCTAGAGGAGCAGCTCTATGTACTCTAGCGCGACTCCCTCCAGGAGTATCGCCGCCTTTTCGCTCTATTGCAGATATTTGGCAATGGATGTCGCCGTCGCCGCTAGTTGGTCCTTGTTGTCAAACCAAGACTGTATCTACAACATCCTAGCTAGCTTCACAGGGTCGCCGTCTGTGATCCTCACATATCTATTGTACTCCTCCATCGATCTACTTCTCCACAGCACCTTCACTCGCCGGTGGTGGTTTTTGAATGGAAGAGGAGAGGAAAAGCGCTGGTTTTCGATTAGAACGGGAGAGGAGCGACACTGGTTTTGGACTGGAACAGGAGAGGAGGAGCGGTGGTTTTGAAATGGAAGAGGAGAGGAGTAGCGCTGGATTTAGATTGGAACAGGAGAGCAACGGCGGTGGTTTAAGAGGAGAAGAGCGGAAGAGCGGCGCTGGTCTTGGAAGTATTTTTTTTTGTTTTGCGTATTTTGGGTCAAAGTTTGACCACGTACTGTATTTGACAAGCAAAATGTGAATGCATGTCACCAAAAATTGTATCGTTTGGTTCATATTTGAATGCACTTTCAAATTATATTATTTTTGCAACGTATAACATATATTTTATGTGCGAAAATCATGGTCAATTATGACCCAGAATAAAAGGGAGACTAGTTAATGTGGGTTCGCTTTCTTAATTGAAGGGTAAATTGATTTTGATTTTGATCCAGTCACAGCGCGCCGGCTCTCTCGTCCAATCCTAAATCGCTGCTGCACGCTCCTCTCTCTCTTCTCCATTGCAAAACCACCTCCTCTCCTCTCCATCATCTCCATTCCAAAACCATCGTCTCGCCTCTCCCTCTTCTGATCTTCTCCATTGCAAAACCACCTCCTCTCCTCTCCATCATCTCCATTCCAAAACCACCGTCTCGCCTCTCCCTCTTCTCTATTGCAAGACCACCGTCTCTCCTCCCATCTTCCAAAGCTAGCACCGAACCACTCAGAAGGACATCTATGCAGAGGATGCAGCAGCGAATCAGGTAGATCGTCGCCGGCAACCAGGCAAAGTTAGCCAGGTTGAAGGAGATCCTTACTTGGTTTGACAATGAGTGGGAGATTTCGAGGACGGTGCGGGCCATGTGGCAATGTGTGCGAAAGAGCGAGACGGCGGTGATGAGGGCGGCGATGTACAAGTACTCCTCGGTGGCAGTCATGCCGCAGTCCTTTGAGTTCATCGAGTATCTCCTCTGGGCGATGGAGCAGACAGATTTTCCCGAGGCGACAGTCAGGCGGAGGTGGTGGGCGTACATGACGAAGGTCGAGCACCCAGAGGATAACAAATTGATCGAGTATGGTGTGTCGTTCGTCAAGGTGCAGAGCCAGCCGGAGCCACAGGAGTATTCGTTCTCCCACCACAAGAGGAGGCCGGATGGCGCGATGTCGCTTCCCTGCCGTTCTCCACGGTTCCCTCGACGCTCGCCTCGTTTCAACGGCGGCGGTAGGGTTTAAGGTAAGCTTCGCAGTAACCTAATCTTCCACCTGTTCATGCTTATAATCAGTGTGACAGCTAATGACAATCATGCTTACAATCAGTCTCCGAGTACTATGCCAATCACCCTAAAATAGCTCTGGACCTTTGGGTCAAAGTTGTGACACAGTGTACAAATAAAGAAAAATAGATTGGTGCTTCTTTCAGAAAAGAGTACTCCCTAGAAAACTGCCAATATAAGCTACTATTATTTGGTTAGAGGATTTGCTGCCAAGAAAGATCCATCCACAGAGAGCGCCACACAAACCACTGATGGTGGTGGATGCCATTGCATGCATGCAACACGGATGGTGTCGGTAATTTTACTTGGCACACCTCGCACTCTACATATATGCCGGTTCCATAGGTACAATTGTGCAGTTCCACCAAAATGCAGCTGAATAACCCTGTTTGCACAGATAATGAAAAAGCGTGATTACATTATAGTGGCAATAGTTGATGAAACACACAAAATAAATAGAATAAAATATTGCGAAGTATCATAGTATGCCATGTTGCGAGGGAGAGATGGGCCCTGCGACGCCTCATACTGGACATCGTCCCAAGTCTCCCAGATACACCTTCTGCCAGTGATGAACATCAGTGTACACCGGTAGTTCAAGGAGGCGCCTTGAGACATTCAAATCTCTATTTTTGTACAGATCAACTAAAATTAAGCACCCCAGTTTGCAGAAACGCTTAAACATTAACAATGGGACTAGTTGATGAAACATACATTAACAAAGAGAAGCACTTTCTTTATCTACATTGGAAATGAAATGATAGAGATGACACTCGCTCTATTTTAACTGTATTATTACTTCATTTTATCAGTGACAATAGGGTCGAGCAGGTGGCAAACGAGGTGTACCATCCGTCGCAAGGATGGAGGTCGGAGGTACTTAGACTGGGATGCTGAAGCTGGCTCTTTCAGTCACCAACATGGATGATTCAATTCATGGGACCTTTTGGTGCAGTTCACCTAAAATGAAGCAATGTCCCGTGAGGTAGTAGCTTCTTCTTCAATTTTTTTAAGAAAAGGGCTCCAGCCCCGGTTCCATCACTACAGGAAACATGTAATTTGCCGTCTGTAGATAACAGACGGCAAACACCTAAATCCAGACGGCAAAATCTTTGCCGTCAGGAAGCAGACGGCAAACTCAGACGGCAAAGATAAGTCGGCAAAAAATACTTTGCCGTCAGCTTTTCATCAGAAAGACGGCAAAATCTTTGCCGTCAGCCAACTACAAATTTGCCAGCTGCCGTGAAAATACCATACGGCAAAGAATGCGGTGTTTGCCGTCAGTCAAAATGTTTGTTTTGCCGTCATCCGGACTAACCCACAGATGGCAAAGATAGTTTTTTATTTTTTTTAAGAAAAATGATGCCATTCAAAGTGTTCGGTGGTCGGCTGCTGCTCCGGTGAGCTCGAGAAGAAGGGAAGCAGAGAGGAGGGAAGCTACTGCTTCGGTGGTCGCCGGAGTTGCCAACTCCGGCAACCGCTGCATCTGCCGGAGGAGCTCTGGCACTCGGGGCAGAGAGGAGGAGGCTGGGGAGGCTCAGGCGCGACGGGGTCCGGCGAGGGGCGGCCACGGCGCGTATCGGCGAGGGGCATCCACGGCAGGGTCCGGCGAGTGACGGCCGCGGCATAGTCTGGAGAGGGGCGGAGAGGAGGTTGACAACATCAGGAGCTCGTCGGCATCGCCTCCGGACCCGCACATGAAGCCGTCGTCGTCGCCGGCCGCCGCTGCTCTAGGGGTGCTGCTTCTCCGGCGGTCCGCTGCTACTCCCGCGGCGCTGAAGGGAGAGAGGGAGACAGAGGAGATGGTAGAAAGAGAGGGAGGAGGGGAGATGGATGGAGATCTCCGGCAAGGGGCGTCAACAGGGATCCGACGAGGGGCGGCAGCGTGGGGGTCCGACGAGGTAGCGGCATGGGAGTCCGGCGAGGCAGCGGCGTGGGAGTCCGGCAAGGCAGCGACGATGGGCGCTGCAGTGCTTCTGTGGAGAATAAAAAGAGATCGAGGAGTGGGTTGGGCTGTACGTGCACGTGGGTCGTGGGGTTGGTTGGGGCTAGCTGGTGCATGCGATGCGTGGTGGGGGCTGCTGCCCCGCCACGTCATCGATCCAGGGGATGTTGGTTCCAGCCAATAGGAACACAGCAAAACATTTGTGTTTGTTTAGCCTATTACTTTTAAGCAAATAAACATGTTAAAATATAGTTAAATTTCCCAGGTTTGTTCCACACCTTCTAGGACTTGTAAAGTTGCACCACGTCAAATTTCATATCATGTAGACCTTGTTTACATTTTCAAAAAAATTAAAAAGTCTATATAGTAACCATGGGCTGTGTTTTCTCTTTGCCGTCTGCGTTTTTGTTCTACAGACGGCAAAGAGCTCACTTTGCCGTCTGTAACAGAAAAACGCAGACAGCAAAGATTTTGCCATCTGCCTTTTTTTTAACAGACGACAATGTAAGCTCTTTGCCGTTTGTAAGAAAAATCACAGACGGCAAAGATACTTTGCCGTCTGTGTTTTCTTTTACAGACGGCAAAGTGACCTCTTTACCGTCTGTAAAAGAAAACACAGACGGCAAATTATCTTTGCCGTCAGCCATTCTTTGCCGTCTGCAGCTGTCGGCAAAGTTTGTCTTTGCTGTCTGCCCCGATGAAATGCTGATGGCAAAGAGTAGTACAGACGGCAAATCTCCTGTTTCCTGTAGTGCATTTCCATCATAAAACGAAACCCACAGAGCTTCTTATTCATTAGTTGCAATAAAATTGAGCAACATCAAGGTTGGTTGTAAAGCTCCTGGAATGCTCAACTATTATTTGGATATCATTTGTGCAGTTCAACTAAGATCGAGCGTGAAATGTATATCTCTGTTTGCACAAAAAGGTGGAAAGGAGGGTGACTAACAAGTGATGAAACATGCATCAAATGAAAAGAAGCATGTTCCTTATCTGAATGGCAATCCTACAAGGACAGTAGAAATTTCTAAAGTAGTGGCATTGCTAGATATTAGTGTGGGCATTAGGATTAACTATGACAACTGTTAAATACGACATTACTTGGGCACGGGAGAGTAGGCGGACCAGGACAGTTGCATTTCTAACGAAAAGAACCAACTTATCTTAATGGGAAATTTAGCAGGACATGTAAAAAAGTGCCATTGATTCATATTACTGGAGGCATTACATTGAAACCAACATTGGTTTAACGTGTCCTTACTTTTAACAGTGCGACTGCTACATTTTACCAGTGGCATTACATAAGAGTGGCTCGGGGCAACAAACATCAGAATAGGATATCTGGGTTGGTCCCATTTTTGTTCGGTATAGCCACCTTATACTGTGTGAGGCTAGCAAATATAGTGCTGGACTTACTCTGTTGACTTGTCCCCCAGTCCCCACTTTCTTTCCTTTTAAACCAATAGATCGAGTTTATATTGAGTTTGTACTGCATTTCCCTTATTTCCCTATTAGACCTAGAGACCAGTTGGATAGCCAATCTTTGCTACTTTTCGCCCCCATTATTTCCTCTTTTGACCAAGTCCTAGATTCAGGTAACAAATCCTCCCCCACCCCCACCCCCTTTCTTCCTTCTTTGAACCAAGTAGTGCTAGATTCGAGTGCATTAACTAGTTTTACCTCTTAAACATAAAAAATAGGTGGTTTTCAAACAGTCGATCGATCCTATCTACGAGGGGGCCTGAGAAATAGTAAAAGATACAAATGCAGCGACGTCAGGAGCTCGGGAAGTAGAGCAAGGCCGGTTTCGAAGGAAGTTATACCCGATGGTCGCCGGGATGTCGCTAGGTGGGCGGCGGGAGGCCGGATCTGCCCACACTACGGCAGCGAGGAAGAAGGGGTCGGAGGCCCTCCCTCACCAGCGGTGCTTGGGAGAGAACGGCAAGGCAGGCTGATGAGGACGCGCCAGCAGTGGGTAAGAGCCGTCGCCGAGGACGACCGCGTGAACGTTGCACCTTATCACCTTCCCCCGGCGTAGAGGATCCTCCCCCACCCCCACCCCCTTTCTTCCTTCTTTGAACCAAGTAGTGCTAGATTCGAGTGCATGAACTAGTTTTACCTCTTAAACATAAAAAAAATAGGTGGTTTTCAAACAGTCAATCGATCCTATCTACGAGGGGGCCTGAGAAATAGTAAAAGATACAAATGCAGCGACGTCAGGAGCTCGGGAAGTAGAGCAAGGCCGGTTTCGAAGGAAGTTATACCCGATGGTCGCCGGGATGTCGCTAGGTGGGCGGCGGGAGGCCGGATCTGCCCACACTACGGCAGCGAGGAAGAAGGGGTC
Organism: Triticum dicoccoides; assembly: GCF_002162155.2. Lineage (NCBI taxonomy): Eukaryota > Viridiplantae > Streptophyta > Magnoliopsida > Poales > Poaceae > Triticum > Triticum dicoccoides. Next base: position 657,814,790 of record NC_041393.1, read on the forward strand.
GGAGGCCCTCCCTCACCAGCGGTGCTTGGGAGAGAACGGCAAGGCAGGCTGATGAGGACGCGCCAGCAGTGGGTAAGAGCCGTCGCCGAGGACGACCGCGTGAACGTTGCACCTTATCACCTTCCCCCGGCATAGAGGATCCGGCTGGATCTGTGACCAGCGGTGAGCAGAGAGAGAGAGAGAGAGAGAGAGAGAGAGAGAGAGAGAGAGGCCACCGCTATCGTATTTAGATCTGGAGAGCCCGAGACAGTGTGAAGAGAGCAACACTAGCAAGCAAGCGCAGAGGCTCCTGCCTATATAGTGGAGTAGTACTAGTTTTCTTTTGTCTACCGGAGCCGGCTTGACCTCATCAATGATTGTCGAGAATTCTCCATGCACGTGGCCTAGAGGCGCAGTTGTCGTCATTTTGATCTGAAGCACTGGATTATAACATATAACACGAAAAAATGTCACATGACAAGAAATCATGACCTCACTGCCCAAAGGAGACAACATGAATCCCGACGGACAAACTAGACGAGGAACAAAGCTCAAATTAAAGATAAACTCGTAGAAAAGGGGTCCGTCGATAGATGTCCTAATTAAATAGTCGGCTTGACCTAGATGGCAGCCGATTAGTCTTCGTGCATGTGCCCCCAATGACTAGCCCAACTCAGTTGTCGCTGTTTAACCCTCGCAGTTATCCGAAGCACATGACACCCAATTTTGCGAGATGACAAGAAACCTTTTTTTAGATTTCTCACCACAACTACAGCCATGTACAACACAACCTGCATGATATGTAGACGATAGCCAATCCAGGCGTGTCTGCTGGAGTTTGGTCACATGCATGTACGAATTGATCTTCCGTGTCTTGCAGGGATCGTCCAGGCACCAACGTAGTACAACACTTCTCTAGTACTATCCCTCGTCTCCCTCTTCTATTAAATCACCCGACTTGCGGGGCCGGGGAGTGTGCCTATGGTCGGTTCTCAGTTGTGGTCCCACATGTGTGTGCAAACACAATATGACACGCGTTTCATTCGGAGAGCAGCGTGCTAGACCGACCGACCGTCTGGGGTGCGACGCGAACGCGACGGGCGTGCTGTATACTGCGTACATGTGTACCGCCGTTTTCTAGAGGCTTTGTTGCATGGCACAATCCATGGATACAAAATTAGTATAGTGTACAATTTAAAAGTCGAGGGCGGGGCTTTTCCTGTGCGGTAGGCAGCAGGGCAGTTCCGCCTAGTCGGTTCGACAGAGACGCAAGAAGACAAGGGAGTAGGCTACTGCAAACGTAGGGTTGTGTGATTTGACAGCGAGTTACTGCTGGACAGGTGGGGCCACGTGATTTGACTTGCCATTATCATTTTAACGGCGGCGCTATGACCGGCGAGAGTCTCTCGATTCCTGACCACCTCCATACAGGTGCCTCTCCCAATGCTCCACCATGTAGTAGAGGCTGGCTCTTGCAGGAGAGCCCACTTCTCCAGTTTTTCCTTGCCTCTCTTTCCTCCACATATGCAAAAATGCCATGTAAATAGGTACGTGGTAGGCGCGACCATGATAGGCGTGACCATGATACGGGCTGCTGGCAGCCCTTGGATCTGAGATCAAACGGCCGCATGCTAAGTTGCTGAAAATTTGCAGAATAACCCTCCCGCGGCAACTGGCAAATTTCCTCCCACGGGCCGGAGTAGGTTTCTCGGTTTGCATGTGGGTTTAACGGAGGGGTTTGATGGAGGCGAGGAGGCGTGTTCAGCCGGGCGTGCAATGGACGGTGCAGTACTATTTGATTTGACAACTACAACTAGTATATTATAAAAAAACACCATCTACCGCGAGACTAGCGAGTAGTAGAGATAGAGATAAGAATAGAGACTAGGGAGGAGCACCATGTACTACTTCATGGGCTACTCCTGCGCTCCATTCGGTGGCTGCAACGTCCCCTACATCCACTCCCTCCTATGCTCCATTCAGCGAGCGATGTTGACATTTGGGGAGCGCACTCTCGCGACTGCTAGCAGCGACGACTTCACCGACGATGACTTCTTCCCCGACCTTGGCAACCTCTTCCTCAACGACATGGGCAACAACCTCAACGCCAATGGTGCTGCTCCCGTTGCACCGTATGTGTTTCTGTCCTTCCTGTTCGAAATCGTGGTAGAATTCATGTTTCTAGTCTGTGTCCTAGACTCAATCTGTTCATCTACTATGCTAGTCCGCATGATTAGTTTAATCTATGTTATAGCCGTCATGATTTATTTTGTAGTAGATCTCGTAGTAACTTGCTCATATATTCAACTAGCGGAACATTCCCTACAGCCACTCCCGTTTCATGGATGGCCTGGTCGATGCCTCCAAGGAGCCCTTCGTCTACTGCTATGAGTGCCCGGTGCCGTTTTGGGGCTCGCCGGCGGACATCGTGCATCACCTGACGTAGGCGTGCGGCGATCACTACTGGCCCTTGGCGAAGAACATCAAGTACGAGACGTGCTACTCGTTCACCGTACCGGAGTTGCTGGAGGATCAGCGCCACCTGCTAGTCTTGGAGGAGGACGGCAGCGTCTTCCTCTTGATCGTGGCCACCTGCGAGGCCCGCGCAGGCCGCCGCCACATCTCTGTAGTGTGCATCAGGGGCGATGCTGCTGACGCTGACATTGACACGAGGCTGATGTACGGGTGCATGCTCACTATTACTACCCCTCAGAGGTACGTGGGCGGCGACACTGGCTACGTCAAGCTGACTTGGACTCTGCCGAGCTGGGACCTTCCCGCCCATATGGACATGGAAGACGCATGGTATTATTTGACCCCCAACAATGTGCATGGGGACTCCAAGGAGGTTCACCTGGACATCTACATTACGCATTTAAATGTTGATCATTAGTCTTCGCTCAATGTAATCCGATGTCTAAGCATGTGGAGACTTCCATGCATGATCTTGCTCTATTGGAGTATCGCGCATGAATAAAAGTGTATCCATTTATGGTTTAGTCTAGAATCTTCCATGTATGAATTTTTACTACAGTACTGGTGAAAGACTTATGATGAACCATTTCCTGCAAAGCACAATAAGAGTTATTTCTTCACAAGTTTTGGATGCAGGTTGAACAGTTGAACACTTTTGTTTGCAAAAGATACTTTTTTATCTATTTCACCCGGATGTTTCTTGAGCTCTAGAGATGAAATAATATCTGAAGAAACCTATCGATACCTGTTACACATGAGATGACCCCCACATCCTTTGTCAAAATAAACAACACCCCGATCAATGCATTACACTCTTCCGTGCAACGCACGGGCACCTTACTACTATAGATTAGTACGACAAAAAATTGAACTAACATTATATATAGTACGATAAATGATGATGCACGTCACCTAAAATTATATCATTGAAAACTATGTTCAAATACGATATTGTTTTTGTTGACATGCACTAACATTTTGTCAGTTAAATCTCCAGTCAAATTCAATGGGGGATAAACCACGACCGATGTAGTAGTACTAGTGTAGAGGGCGGCGTTGCACGGGAGTCTCACCTCTCACCCCACTCGTAGTCATCATATCACAAAACCCAACCACTCCCAGTAATAAGTTGCCTGGTAAAATAAACGTACAAGCCCTCCATCTTTTTTGCATTTCATCTCTCTGCATTTACTTTTCTCAGTTCATCTCGCACACTTGATCCCTAGCTACTACTCCTAGGTCCAGTTCTTTTGTCGGCTTCCCCAGCTTTTCCCATAATACGAGTCACAGTGGAGAGTAATGCTTCCAATGCATTGGTGCTTACGTGAGGTGCTAAGCGCATTTAAAACCTTAGCAACTAGTCTCCCTAGTGCATTAGTGCTTAACTTTTGTAGCTAAGCCTCCCTCATTGAATTGTTTAACAATTAAACTCCATAATTCATTCGTTGATAGTCATTTTGCATAGGTTCATGCGCATAGCACCGTTTCCTCCTAGGGTCACCCTAATGGTCTCTCTCTTCTTTAATTGCTTTGCCACATCATTTTCTTGCCTATGTGGCACCCTTAGCACCTGTACACCGTGGAGCACTGGGAAGGGCCTAAAACAATAAGGCGCCTCACTCATTTATTTGGGCTTCTAAACTAGTACTAGTAGTACAGTACCTCCGCCCTGTTTATTCCTCACCAATGTAATTTGTGCTAAATTTTGATCAAAGATTTAACTGATAAAATGTTAGTGCATGTGACATGCACTAACATTTCATTAGTTAAATTTATGATCAAAATTTGACACAGATTACAATGGGGACCAATAAACCAGGACGGAGGTAGTAGTTATGCGATTACTAATCTAGAAGCCTAAAAGAACTGGCCCCTGGTACTCCTACTAGTAGTAGTACTCAAGTTGGAATTCCAATTGCACGGCACAACTTGTTAGGCAAAAAGAATCGATTCAGGGTGTAGGAAGCGGTTTGGGAATTTGCATGCCTTTCCAACCAGTTAGATACTCCATTCAAAGAGATAGAGAGAAGTAAAAAAAATTTAAATACACTTATAGCCAACCTTGTTGTAGTATGAGTGACTAAGTGATGACTATGTATGGCATGCCAACATCAGATAGACTAATGCACCGAGTTAAATCTCCAAGGGCGCGACCGCGCAAGCGACGCGACGGTCATGGTAGGCGCGACCATTATACGGGCTGCTGGAAGCCCTTGGATCTGAGATCAAATGGTCGCATGCTAAGTTGCTGAAAATTTGCAGAATAACCCTCCAGGATAGGATATTCACCCATAGGTCTAGAATCACGCCATGCAACCGTTCAATCTCAGATCCAAGGGCTCTCGGAAGCCCGTATCATGGGAGAATGGAAATCCACTACCCTGCCGTTCGCACGCTGGCAATTCGCTCCTACTCGTCCCCGCACGTCCTTTAATACTATGGTGGTTCGCTCCTAGTCGTCCTGTCCTTTCACATTATGGCAGTTCCACTAATCCTAACCCTCCTCCCAAATCCATGGCGTCACAAATCTCCATGATCGGCAGTGATTACAAGGTTAGAACCATCACCGGCGATGAGTTCGATGTCATCTACACCCGTTCTTCCGCAACGGTGAAAGGATGCCTTTCTCGCTTCAGACGCATGTTCGAAGACTCAGATGATGAGTGGGTCACTGGGCTAGATGTTGAGTACACCACAGTCCTGCGACGAGAGAAGGATCTAAAGGACGAAGAGAGGAAGAAGCCCGCCGTGATCCAGGTTTGCGTGCATGACTTTTTCTTGGTCTACCACATATGCCATGCCGACGTTAAATGCCTGGATTTTAATGACTTCCTCAAGAGCAACCTAGTCAAATTTGTTACTGTAGACTTTGGTAACGACAAAGAAGTCCTGGGTCGGATAGGCCTCGTTGTAGGCAACACCTTCGACCTCCAGAAGAATCGGGTGGTGTCATCTCGTCAGCCTTCAATGCTGACCCTGGAAGGAGCCATGGTTCATCCTTCGTACGGTAAACTGGAGAAACCTCCATACACGTTTCATCGTTATGCATGGCAGCGGAATGTACTAGATATAGACCACATCCACTATGCTGCAATGGATGGCTACCTTTGTTTCAATATCTACAAGGGTTGGATGAAGAGCAACAGCCAAGTGTGCGGTTCAAGCAAAGAAGTATCGGTCAAGAGGAATCGGGACAAAGACGAAGTCGAGGACGTGGACGAGGACTCCGAGTAAGGTGGCAGTGTTGTTTCTCATGGTAGTTCCAATGCAATGTCTACTGGAATAGTTGCAAAGTTTAATTTCAGGTGTGCTTAATTTAATTTGAGGGTTGTGTTGTGCTAAGCCCCCAGCAGAACTATGTTATATTTCTTCTCGTTACTTTAACTCTTCAGTACGTACATACTAGTATCTCTTACATTTCATCTTTTAGTTGGTATAGTACCACCACTCGTTTCTTCACATTATATACGTACAATATATATGGCCAACATCATATAGCCAACAGTATAGTTGTCAAAGAATTTCAGGGTGCTTAGTTTTGTCAAAGAATTCCAGGATACTTAGTTTTATTTGAGGGGTGGGTTGTGTTGGACACCATTATTGTGACTAGCATTTTTAATAGTACTATATGCATAATTTTACGATGAGCGCTCTCTATATGTACCACCTTTTTTTAATTTCAAGTTTTGCTCCATGGCGCAATCCATTGATACCACTACTGTACTAAACTATACATTTTTTAAAAGGCTAGAGGGCGGGGCAGTCTAGCTTGGTCGGTTTCACGAGAGGCGAGGGCCTTTGTGATTTGACGGCTCATTACTACTGGAAGGCGGGGCCTTGTTATTTGACTGCTCGTATAAATATGCCGACGACCTGAGGAGGAGCAAAAGAGTCGTGCGGTCTACTCAAGTTTTCCACTGGAGTAGTACTACGACGGAGGAGCACGAAACACGGCAGCCCAGTGCCATATGGCGATAAAAATGATCTAATTTGCTAGTCATCTCATTGTTAGCATTGTTCTATTCATTCCCTCAAAAAAACATTGTTCTATTCATGCCTCGCAGAGAATGTGACATGTGCGGCAAAACACCCGAAGCAAAAGATGAAACACACGAGCAAAAGAAGAAGGAAGATTATCACCCCAAATGATCTAATTCGCCGCGGAGTCGTAACTGCTTCTTCATTGCCTCCACGACCTCCATCCCCTTGCGCGTCTCCACCGCCATCTTCTTCATTCTTTCCATGACGCGGGATTTCTTGATGCGAGCCTTCATCATCTGTTTCACGGCCGCATTATGTACCTTGACAGCAGTCGGGTGCTCGATGCAGAGCTTCGCCAACTCCTCCTTTTGTTCCATGACGAGGGCCTACAACATCTTCACCGAGGAACTGCTATTCTCATGCAGCTTCTTCCAGCCGGCGTTCTTCTCCTTCAACAGGTCGATCTCATGGCAGAGCTTCGCCTTGTCCTCCTGAAGTCGCAGGATTTCGCCGGTTGCCTTCTTCTCCGAGGCAATGCTCTTCTTCAGCAGCACCACCAAGCTGGCGGTCAACTCCCCCTGCTTATTGAGCTCAGCGGGCATGTCGTCGAGGCTCTCCCTCAGCAACTCCATCAAGCCTTGGATGAACTCCTTCTGCTTTTGAGGTGCTTATTGAGCTGATCGGGCATGCCATCGAGGGATAACGACTCCAGCACCGCCGGCTCGGCATGTTCACCTCCGCGGCTAGGGCGCTCCTGGGAGCCATCGCCTGCCCGTGAGAGATCTTTCGAGGTCTCTGCATGGCGGCGAGCCCTCTTTTTTTTCGCAGCCTTGGTTGCCGCTCCCTTGTTATGAGTAGTTCTCGACCTAGAGCTCTGCTCACCGGCCATGGCAACGATGGACGAAGAAGAAGCACTTATGAGGAGGAAAGGTAGAGTAATTGTCGGTTAGGTAGTTTCCCTTTTTATAACCTAAGTACTAGCACTAGTACTAATACCTGCATAGTGGGAACACGTTCAGGTTTGGTATGTACTAGTAGGTGTGAGTAGGCTTTTGAATTTGATGGGAACAAGGTAAAGATTAATTGATGGTTTTGGTTTCAAGGCCCGAAAAGGCTCCCGATGAGTTTAGCGGAACATAAATTTCAAGTACTACACTGCTCAAATGCGTAAATATTATGTTACTGTTAAAAATTGGCACAAAATACGAAGGAGACCAATTGAAGTACTACTAGCAACCCACGATTTAATTACTCGCATGCGCGCAGTGGAGTAATAATGTCTTTCTTCCTCCCTCACGTCCACTCAATTTGCATGCGCTGTATTAATTGACATCAATGAAGTGAACAACTTTACACGTGTCAAATTATCACATGGGGTGGATCTTGTTACAAAATTGTGTCCGCCTGTGTACCCGCGTGTGCGTGTGAGGGAATGAGTGCATGCGTGGCGTGCGTGCACATCTTCGCTTCGTGCATGTACCGCCAGTATGGCTCAGGGAGGACGAGTACATTCTTCTGGAACCAGTAACGCGTCACTGTGATCAATCCACGCAAGGAGGTCGCGACAACGCCTCCACATGTGCCATGTGGCTTCACGAACTGTAAGAGTGACAATGTGTAGCGTGCCATTGGAATTCTAATTTACGTGTTTTGCACATACTTGAAGTACTAGTAAGGTACAGGTGCTTTGCACGCATCAGATTTTGCAACCAAATTATGAATAAATACCACACTATAGCATGTAAGCTCTGAGTCATATATGCCTGATGTAGCCCTTCGCTTAATTCTTATAGTTCATCTCATTCAAAATCAATTAGTTTTTATAAAAAAAAAGCTAAGAACGCGGGAATAGGAAAAACATGGGATTATAGTGGAATGTCGTCTTGAATCCTACAGGATTGTACGAGTGTTTGATTGTGCATAGAAAAAATGCAGAATTCTTTCAAAGAGGTTTGAGTGGATGGGATGTTTCCTATGAAATCTAGTGCAAATGAATCATACGGAAAAATTCCTATGGTTTACAATCCTACGAATCAAACAACCAAGATAGGAAAAATTCCTAATGATTAGAATCCTCCAAAATTCCTTTGAGAATCCTTTGAATCAAAGAAGCCCTTAATCTATTTTATGATTCATGGAATTGTGTGTTGTAAAGCATAAAGTAAAAACAAATAATGGCAATTCAACTAGAAAAAAAGTTTGGGCAGTTATGATACGGAAGATTCTAGAACAAAAGAGAACCACTGTTGTTTTGAGATTTGTGCATTCTGCTTAAGTTCAACCATGGAGTCTGCTAGATTGTACATGTGGCAAAATCCGGTGGGGGGCTAGAAGAGGGTGCGAGGGGCCGAGTGAAGGGAGACTATGAAAGAATGCACAAGTGCGAGATCGATATATAGAGAGAGGGGGCGAGAACATGCGCTGTTGCACGCAGTGGCGGAGCCATGGAAAATAAATGAGCTAGGGGGACAAGCATTGCTAATCCTTTACTGGGAGGGTCAGTTCATGAACTTAAACCATTTTTAGCAGCAATTTTCTGATGATCACATTCATATTAGCCTCAATATATAGTGATGTTAGGGGGGGGCAGGGCCCTTACTGCCCCCTGTCTTCGCCATTGTGCATGCGTCTGAGAGATGAAGCGGAAGGCATGGATGATGAGAGGGGGACGTTGGATATATAATTAATGTGGGTGTATTAGCTATATATGGTAATCCTATATAGAGAGGTATAGATTGATCGATGTGGACGTGGGAAAGAGGGTGAGACCTCACTGGATATATCGATTGATCGGTTTGTGTGGAAAACTATGAAAGACCTAGCTATATACACACATACATAGAGGAACATCGATCATTGTGCATGCACGTGTGAGAGATAAATAATGTCTGATATGATGGAGAGGGGGATGTGTGTGTGTGTGTGCCTTCATGGGAGACCAACCTGAAGAAAAAGATTGCATGTGTGCAATGGATAATGTCAACTGGTAGTGTGTGTGCATGCATGCACGAGAGAAAGTTAGTGGTACAATTATAAAGAGAAGACGATTGTGTGGGTGTAAAAGACTAGGTGAGGTCATAATCAATGTAAAGTTGAATTCAAATATTTGAATAAGAGATCCTGATGTTTGAAACCCATGCATGCATGAATGTAACGGAGATCTGCGCGGTGTGGTTTGGAAACGAGCATGTTGTAATGTATACACATTGAACAAGGTCAGACTAATTTGAATTTGAGATACCGATGGCAGACATCATTTGGCCACGTCGCATCCGTGCATGGACACACTATTCTAATTGGAGATGATGGGCGGCTTTCACATCACATATCTATATCTATACCCCTATATATATATATATTATATTTTATATATTTTTATATTGTGTGCGGGTAACTTTAACTTTGAAAGATGGTCGTTGGATGAGGCGAATCCGATGGTCCAAATATGGCAAATTTGAGCACTACTGGCCGTTGGATATCATCTAGATTCCACCAGATTTCGCCACATGTATAATCTAGAAGACTCCATGGTTGAACTTAAGCATAATGCACAAACATCAAAACACAAGCACTTCTTATTTGTTCTAGAATCTTCCGTATCAGAATTGCCCAAATGTTTTTCTACATGATTTGCCATTATTTGTTTTTACTTTATGTCTTACAATGCACAATTCCATGAATCTTAAAATAGATTAGCTTTCTTATAAAAACTAGATGATTTTGAATGAAATGAACTATAAGAATTAAACGAACATCTACACCATGCATATATGACTCAAAGCTTACATGCTATAATGTGGTATTTATTCACAATTTGGTTGCGAAATCTCATGCGTGCAATGCACGTGTACCTTACTCTAGTCTAAATGGTGTTTGTGTGTGTGTTGTGTGTGTTGAGGTGCAAATTGTCTTTTTTAGGTACAAGTTAAGCTTGTTCTTCCGAAATTTCAAGCCGCGCCTTGTTATGCTGAAAATTCAAGCTAGCGTCTCTGTCTATCATTCTGCGAAACTCTCGCCTCTTCAACCCGCGCCTTCTTAGCCCGAAATATTTAATATATATCTTTGTCTTGTGGTGCTCCGATAACTCTCTCCATCTCAACCCGTGCCTTGCTATTCCGAAATTTCAACGCGCATCAAAACTCCCACCTCCTGTGAAATCCCGACACGTGAAATGCCCGTGGTACCCCTGAACCGAAAGAACCGCCTCAAATCAGTGGGGGTACTTTCGTAACTTACCCCACATTTCGGACAAGCGTGTCCCTAAGCCATGGTTCCACACTGCCATCCCATCCGCCCACCCATTCGTACACCGAGGCCGCGAAAAGCCGCGACGAAACCCCACACCCTGCTCCGTCCGCCACCCAGCCGGAGCCTCTTCCCCGATGACGTCTTCCATAGCAACACCTCAACGTCCCTCATCCACCATACCGGATGAGGATCCGTCGTCGATCTCATCGTCCCGCCGCTTCAGCCACCCCATCCTCCACCTCCAAGGAGCTGCCCCGACGTTCCCCTCGTCTTTTGTGCCACCTCCATTCCCACACAGCCGTCTTCACCTGCACCACTGGAAGAGCATCATCATCATCCTTTCCTCGAATGAAGCTACGGCCTAATTGGCGCCACCAAAGAGGTTGTACACTAATCGCCGCATTTTCTTCTTGATTCGATCTCATGATGTTGTCGGCGCTTGGTCCCGAGCCGACACGGTGTGGCTCTATCCATGGCCGGCGTCGCCGGCCACTTCCTCCACGACGTCTCTACCTCGGCGGCGACGTCCACATCAGTAGGAGTTGTTGCTGCTTTAGCTCTCGCTCGCACTGCTGCTCTGCTCTTGCTCTCGGTCCCCTGCCTGGTCTTGTCTTGCTATTGGTCTTGCTCGCGTTGCTTCTCTTGCTCTTGCTCTTGCTTGTGATCCTGCTCTGATTTAGCTACACTTTAGTCGACTGAATCGACTTTTGGGTCAGTCAATTTTTCAGGGGGTGGGGGCTCGCCTGGGTGAAGGAGGAACCAGCTGCAGCGGGGAGGGGGGCTCGCTGGAGAGGTACCCCACTATCTATCTTAGGATTCAGGGTGGGGACGGTGGTCGCCGGCGGTGGCGGGGCTTTGGCGGGACTGTGGCATGGGGATTGCCGGAGAAAAAGCTCGGCACAGGGGGGCCTAGAGGGATGACCGGCGCGGCGGCGGACCGGTGGTGGGGAGTGTTTTTGGGGCGAGCGGGGCGGCGCACCGCCGGTCGCGGGCGGTGGGGGGCTGCTGTTTGGCCGATGGTGGCTGGCGGCTCAGGGGGGCGGAGGTTGAAGATGAACCGCAGGCCCTTGATTTCATATCCAACGGCTGCAAAATCGATTGACCAGAGATGAAAAAGTCAGTAGACCGACATGTAGCCTCACCTTGCTAGTGCGTTCAGTTTCGACAGCAAAATTCAGTTTCAACAGCAAAATTCAGTTTTGACAGCAAAATTCAGTTTCGATAGTTAAGTTCAGTTTTGACAGTTAAGTTCAGTTTCGATAGTTAAATTCAGTTTCGACAGTTAAGTTCAGAGATGAGTGGCTGATGTATTTTACATCTAGCACTTTGTGGTTATGTATTTTATGTCATGTATTGGAGATGCTATTACAATTCCACTCAGGTTAACATTGTTCGTTGTCTCTCTTGTCCTGCTTCAGCCTCGGTGTCGTACAACTCACCGAAGCTGCTCCAACGACGAATCCCTCCATCGCAGCAGAGCAGTACTTCGGGCTCCATCTCCAGACGCCTAAGATCTTCTTCCCCTCCTCCGACAGCCAAGTCAGTCGGAGCATCCTCACCGGCCAACCCAATCACGCTGAGATCGACATGGCTTCGCCAAAGAGGTTGTACTCTTGTTGCATCTCAATTTTACTCTACATGTTATATATATTGTCCACTGAGCACTCGTAGTAACGGGAAATACGATTATTTTATCCTACTATATGACAAGCAGTGAGGTACCAGGCAACTTAGCTATCCGTGATGGACTCTCTTGAATGCATCTTTATTTATCTCTGCGTGTTTGAGATGTGCATTTGTCGATTGGCCTGGGAGTTGAGCTAGTATGGCAGTGGCCTAGGTCCAAAGTAACAGAAGTAGCACAAAAACATTTTTTTAGTGTAGGATTTTCCTTGCTCAAGCCTGCCTACTAGAATCGCCAGTGCTTGAAAGGAAAAGTGAATGAAAAACATAGGAATTGGAAAGTTTCCTATGGCACTACTTTTCATGAATTTTGTGCAAAGGAATGGAGCAAAGGAAAACTGTAGGATTTGTTCCTTAAGTGTCTCCTTGAAAGAAAAACCGTAGGAATTCTAATTTCCACTTCTCCTCCTTTTCATATTCCTATTCATCAAGCACAAGACTAAGAGATAGTAGCATAATAGCATTATAACCGTACATTTTCTTGTGGTTTGACTTAATCTCACCATGCTTTTTTGCATCCTGTAATCTTCCAATTGTTGTGAATCAAACACCCAGATTGGCAGAAATCCTGTGTTTTAAAATTCTCTGTTTTGCACGTGCATTCCTATCCTATTCATGTCTATTTCCTATCCCTGCATTGTTAGAATCCTCAAATTCAAACAAGCCCTTACTCAATTACTTCTCTTACAGATATGTGTCAAAGAAAACCTTGTGTGGTTTGTCCTGCTCCTGCGGCGCTGTGTTCCACCCCAGTTCAGCTGCTCCAACGACGGAAGGGTTCACCACAGCAGGGATCCGCTCTCCAGACTATCTTTCGCCGCCTCAGATCTTCTTCCCAATGTCGTCAGCCACGACAACTGCATTACCATCATCAACTGAGCAGATGACCTTGAGGACTACATGGGTCCACAAGAGAGGTCGCACTCTTTCGTGTCTGCTTACGTTATGTGTTGCTTAATATGATGACATGCTATATTATCGTCGTGTTCACCTATTAGACTTCGAGTCAGGTCCAAACTAATGTTGAAACTTGAGTTTTTAAATGGTTGTGGGGTACATATTGGGGTAGCAATCAGTACTATATGTATACTATCTGGTTAATCTCCGGTGTCTACTATGAGTATCATGTTGGGTGCAAACAAACATTAAAGGAGCCATTATCTGTATTTTTTTAACTAAAGCTATTATCTGCCTGCTATCATTGGTTCTGGGTGTATCCACGGTTTGCTACAATCACTCTGGATTTGTGCATGCACTCCTTACATAATCTCACTATGTTTTATTCCTATGCATGCCAGTTATTGTACACAATGGAACTGATCATGTAGAGCAAAAGAGACAAGCCTTGCATGGCAATAAAATTTTATACAGACGTCGTTCCATGTTGGGCACAAAGGAAGCCCCCCTCCACCCATTTCGGATCGTAATCAAGAGGAAGATAATTGTTCTGAGGGGGATTTAGAAGGAGAAGACCACTCCTATTTACCCCATGAGGTCTTCGCTCTAACTTGGCATGCTGATGTTGGTAATATCATGCATATGGTGCCTTGCATTGCTTACTGTATACATTGAAGATGTCATCTGCTTAGTTTAGACATGCTTTGTGTCAATGACATTTGTTTAGTTTCCTTATCGTATATGTGAATCATGCAATGCCATCTTGTTTAGCGAGGCATCATATATGTGAATTTTGCAATGCCTCCCCGGTTAGCCAGTCATCTTATATGTGAATTATATCATGCCATCATTTTTTTATTACGTGTTAAATTTGTCAACAATTTTAGTACGTTCAATTACTCTTCCTGTGCATTAGCCATTCGACACGGTCATGGAAAAATCTGGAGTGGAAACAAGGTCTTCAGAGCACACAATGCTATCTGACGAAGCGCATGTCTTGCTGGTTACCGATAGCTCCTCAGAGGAGGATTCAGAGATAGATGACCAGTCATATTGCCCCCCCGAGGTGCATGCCCTAACTTGGCAGGGTTATGTTGCTCATATCGTGTGTATGGTATCTTGCATTGCTATGTCATTTGCTTAGTTTAGACATGCTTTGTGTGAATGCCACCTGTTTAGTGTCTAATTACCATATATGTGAATTATGCAATGCCATATTGTTGCAAGACATTATATATGTGAATTATGCAATGTTATCTTGTTGTAAGGCATTATGTATGTGAATTATGCAATGCCATGCTGTTTAGGCAAGCGTCATATATGTGAATTATATCATGTTGTCCTTTTTTTTATTTCCCATTGCTTTTGTCGACAATGTTTGTATATTCAACTGCTCTTCCTGTGCATCAGCCATTTGAATTGGTGATGGAGAAATCTGGAGTGAAAACAAGGTCTTTAGAGCAGACAATGCTACCTGCTGAAGCAGATATCTTGCTGGTTACAGATAGCTCTTCAGAGGAGGATTCAGAGGCAGATGAGCAGTCCTATTATCCCCCTGAGGTGTATGCTCAAATTTGGCAGGGTTATATTACTCATATAATGCATATGTTGTATTGCAATGCTTAGTTTTTACATCATATAAACAATATTGAATGCCATCTCCTTAGTTGACACATCATATATGCGATTGTTCTCTGCCCACTTCCTTAGTATATAAATCATATATTTGAATTATGCCATGCCCTGATGTTTACATAGACAGCATGTATCTGAATTATGGCATGCCAACCCATTTTCTAAAGACATAATATAGTTATATCATCTCCTCCTGTTTACATAGTCATCATATTTTAAATTATGTCATTCTATCCATGAATTATATAATGACATCATGTTTCCATCGACGGCATGTTTGTGATTTATGGCATGCCAACCACTTTAATAGACACATCATATAGTTATATAATGTCATACTGTTTACATAGTCATCATATTTTGAAGTATGTCATTCTATCCTGTTTAGTTGACCATCATACATGTGAAATTGTGTCATGCTATCCTGTTTAATTAGCCATCATATATGTGAAATTGTGTCTTGCTATTCTGTTTGCTTAGACAACATAAATGTGAATTATTTCATGCCCTGTTTTCTTCCCTACTATCCATTGCACCTGTCTATGTTACAATGTCTGTACATTCATTACTTTTCTTGTTTATCGGCCATTTCAATTGGAGGGAGTGATGGCAGTATCTATGGGAGTAAAAACACGGTCTTCAGAAAAGATCGTGCTACCTGTCGATGTAGATAGAACCACGGTTGTACTTGCCCAAGAACCAGCCCCACCACACATAACCCACACTCATGCAGATTGTACCCCTACCCAGTTGGACAGACAACCAGCTACACCCCTTCTAACCCCCAACCCCAGCAGATAGGCACCCAGTTCCCGTTGACACATCACAGTCTCCACCACAGAGCACCCAAACACGAGCAGTTAGTAAGGCAACTGCAGTGCCCAAATCACGAGGACCACCACTCCGAACCCGAAGTCAACGCTTAAACCAGAAGAAGAATTGTTCTCAGGTCAGGTTCCGTAGCTATGGTTCATACTACTTTGCTCTTGCATCACTGTATTTACTGATACCAACTAATTTCAAATTTGAAGGATGCAATTGAAACTCCAATGGCGCAACAGGTATGTTTTAAACCTGTTTCTTCAACGTGTTTGGCTGTTTGCTGTTGTAACTTGCTCTATGTTGATTTCAATTTCAATTGAATAAACAGTTATGTTCTCATGCCATGCACATTAAAAGTGTTGTTATTGCTGTGTAGTTTCCCACACTTATATTATGTCTATGTTGCTTTGTCTTAAATAGATATGATTCGAACTGTATCTATCTTGATTTGGCAACATAAACTAGAATGATATAGACCATACAGTGACCATACTACATAGATATATGTTTGTTTCATGCTGTTATCATGTCCACCTTACTACTGAACTGGTTTACCAAAATGAGTTTCATATACTACATTGTAAACCTGAGATGTGTTTGTTTGTTTCTCTTTTAGAACGCGGATAAAATATTGGAGAAGAGTACCCCGTTATGCAATGGTAAAGGAAGTAATGCAGATAAGGTTCAAGATAGTGAGACATCCCTGTTGGTCTCCAAGAAAGCTGATAAAAACTATATTGAAGACACTGAGACAACCCCAAAGTCCTGTCTTGATGTAGTGTTCGAGTTACTGGCTACCAGTGCTGGCACCAGCTCTTCGAACTCGTTGCCTGAATCAGTTCGGCTTGTTGAGTCTCAACTTCAAGTTGAAAGACATCGATCAGATGTTATGCGACAGGAAGCCGAAGGACTGAGGAAGTCCCTGCAGAATTCAGATGCATACTTTCTGGTGCAACAGCAAGTGCTGGAGGACTTAAGCACCAAACAAGAGAAAGTTAATAAGCTTGCTAAGCATCTTGCCAGCATTATGGGTACCCAGGATATTGTTTCTTCAGCTCTTCTGAAGTGGTTTCAGTTCTGGACTTGTTTTGCTGCGGCGTTTATATGCTGCTGTGTTCCCTATATTTGCACTGGTGGCGAACCTTGATGCCCAGTGGATGTAATGTGTGTAATAGCCGTGATAGCCTAGTGTAAGTTGCTTGCTTATTTATTGCCTTGTTGTCTTGTTTATTTGTTTGCTTGTAGTCAGTGCAGTTCTTTTTCCGCGGTTTGCTAGTGGCTACAATAACCTATTGTTTAAAACTAGGCCACAATAACCATGGGCTAATATTTACTGTAGTGACATTGGGCCTCCTATGGGCCGTAGAAACAGTGGGCCTTCTACGGGCCATAGAAACAGTGGGCCATATACGGGCCGTAGAAACAATGTGCCTTTTATGGGTCGTAGAAACAATGGGCCTTCCATGGGTCGTATCATCAATGGGCCTTATACGGGCCGTATGATCGATTGGCCAAACATGGGCCAAACATACCGCATTATGGCCGTAAACGGGCTAGAGTTGGAATCGTCCGTTCATGGGCTGGCCATAACGGGCCATCGTTAATAGGCTGTATTTGATGACGCTATGAAAATGGCCCAACATGTTAACGGACCACAAACGGGCCGACTATAACCACGGGCTGAATTTGGCCCACAAGCAGAAAATGACAGTAACGGGCTGTAAGTAAACGATTGCTAGAAATGAGCCCAAGAATAAATGGGCTCTGAGAAGGCCGAAAGATAACATGGACTGGAAACGGCCCAACAGAATAATGATCCCTTAATGGGTATAAAGTGATACATTGTTCTTTACGGGCCAGTTTCACCATGGGTCGTTAATGGGTGTAAAGTGATACACTGTTCATTACGGGCTAATTTCACCATGGGCCGTTAATGGGTGTAAAGTGATACATTGTTCATTACGGGCCAGTTTCACCACGGGCCGTTAATAGGCCAAGAGTTACATAGGGCCTCATATGGGCCGAAATATGTCATGGGCCATACATGGGCCAGAAGTGAAAACGGACTGGAATCATATTGGATGGCCCAGATGACGCTACTGGGCCTAATACGGATAGGGCGTAATGGGCCTTGGGTTAGCGGGTTGTAAATGGGCTATATGCGAACATGCCGTTAATAGGCTTTCCATGGTCCGGCCCGCCACCTTTTGACCAAGTCAAACGGGCCGGCCTTTTCACAGGAATGGGCCTCTGTTGGGCCATGCCACGTGTCGATGTATCATAGGTGCCTTCTGTCCAATGAGTGTATGACATCTGTCCCGGCGATGAGCTGACACGTGTTTCCTCCAGCCAATGATGATTGTCCACGTGGAAAATCCCCATTGGTCGGTGCTGTTAACGGGTTATCGGATCCAAAACCTGACCCGATAGCTTAACGGTGTTCCGTTACGGTGGATTCCATGTGCCGGTCACCCTTGACGAAAGCACTTCTGTGACGCGCGATGTATCGTCATGGAAGTGGACACTTCTGTGATGATAATTTTGGTAATGTCATGGAATACTTCTACGATAGCAGAGGTATGACTATCTTGATTCTGTCATAAAATTGTCATGGATGTACATGCATGACACAAAAGGCGTCCTACTTTGACAAACACGTATCATCACGGAAGTGTATTTTTTTTGTAGTGTCGATGACTCATCGGAATCTTCACGATTCCCTCCATATTAAACAAAGGACCGTTACTCTGGTCACGTATGTAAGCGCACCCTATTCGGATAACCGCGGACATACCAGGGGCTATATAATAGCCCCACTGTCAAACTCCTCTGGCTAAGTGAAAGTGTTAAAGCTCTATAGTCTGATTGCCTAGTTCGCCGCACTAACACCTCCTTAATGGACCAAGACGTTGGGACAAGTGTGATCAAGTGCTTTTCCGAACACCCCTGCATTAACAAGTCGCTGCACCAAACCGAAATAACTATTCGGAATGGGCTCATTTGGCCACAGCCAAGCTATGACGTCCTTCATGGTAGTACCAGACATCTTGTGGAGCTCGGCCCACTG
Source organism: Triticum dicoccoides (assembly GCF_002162155.2). Lineage (NCBI taxonomy): Eukaryota > Viridiplantae > Streptophyta > Magnoliopsida > Poales > Poaceae > Triticum > Triticum dicoccoides. Next base: position 657,833,577 of record NC_041393.1, read on the forward strand.
GGCCATCTGTTCGTTCAATAGTGGACGCTTTGGCGTGTCAAATTGCCGCCAAAATAGCTTTTCCGGCATGTCCTTCTTGCGCATGGAAAAATTGATTCGCATCAGCAGCACTCTTTGGCAGGTCCATAAAGATGCCTGGAGAACTCGACAGTTGATTAAGTGGTGCATACTTCGGATCGCCAAACTTAGTTTGCAATAAAAAGGGCTTACCAGCCGCAATCTCCCCAGCTTGTCAGATCTCCTCCCAAGCTACTCTAGACTCGGACCGAGATTCCTTCGCCTCTTGTAAGGCCTTTTCAAGATCGGCCGCTTTGGCCTTGTTATCTTTTTCAAGAACTTGGCATCAGCTAGTGCCATCCTTCATCTCAAGTGCAATAGTGGATATTTTCTCCTTGCACTGACGCCTAGCAGTTTGCTCGGCTTTTAATTTGGCGGCCACCTTTTTGGCAGTCGCATTACTCATCCTGGATTGCTCCTTGGCCCGGGCAAGTTCGGCCCGAAGGGTCTCAGCTGCGGCAGCACTATCTGCAGTTATGCATATACAAATTTTCATTATCACGCTCATTTCACAATACTAGCATGTACTGATTGCCCTAGAGACATACTTGCACCTCGTTGAGCCGCCTGTTCATAAGCGTGATGTCATCATCCGCTACATCAACTTTCTGCTTTAGATGTGCTACCTCTGTAGCCTGGGCAGTTGCCACGGATGTCACAACCTGTGTTTCAATTAGTCAGATCATCTCCTGGGCATACATTTTTTATCCTCTGATCGCATCTCTTTGGATGTCAACCAGAGTCTCAGGGGCTACTATATATACACAGGTGCAAGTTACACTTATAATATAATGGAAATTACACTACATACCTCGAAGCCTCTTAGTAGGCTCGTGAGGGCTTCATTCAATCCACTTTTCGTGGACCAAACTCTTTCAACCACCATACCCATCAAGGTACGATGTTCCTCTGAGACGGAGGCATGTTGCAATATGCCCATCAGAGTATCTGGCGCCTCCGGATCTGGAACGGGCTGCGTCGCCCTCCGACATTGGATAGTCCGGGACTTTTGTTGTTCCCCTTAGGGGCCGCACGCCCCGGACCCTGGGCGGCCGAAGCATTATCTTCGGCCCCGGACTTCACTGCCTCTTGCGCCACTCATTGATTGGGAAAGATCCTCTGGGATGACACCTTGGCGTCATCTGTGGAGGCGTCTCACTCTCCATCATCTCCGGAAGAAGATCCCCCGAAGAGGAGGACTGTTGAGGAAGGCTGCGTGCCTGACTGCAAACATGTGTTTAAAATGTTACCCTTACAACCAGGAAAGAATGAGATATGTGTAAAACACCGCGATTCACTTATTATCTGACTAGGGGCTTATCTTTATGGAGTGACTGTGTTTCAGCATCCTCCCCTGACTGGGATGTCTTCCCCCGTTTAGAAGCTTCTCTCTTCAAGTCTTCGGAGGCGGTCCGCTTCTTCCCATGAGGAGAAGGGATGTCAGCTTGCCCTTCCCTTCCTCTTTTGGAAGGGGAAGTTCCAGTCTCCCAGGACAAATTGCCTGGTGTGTCTCCAGAATGAAGGTCGCCTTGGGCCTTTTCGCTCTCCTCATTATCTTCCCCCGCCGGCACTTGATATGGCGTCGAAGCCATCATCCTTGTTAGCACCAGATCGGTGTAGTCTTCTGGAAGAGGAGACGGACACCTGATTCTCTCTGCCTTCTTTAGCCAACCCTAGCCGAGTGGAGTTTTATCAATACATTTTTATGAGTAATCTAACTAAACTGTGTTCGGGAGTCAAGTAATTACCAGAGTATCCAGATGATTGTAGTGAAGACCAAGGTCTTCTGTTGTATAAGGCCACTGTTTTCGTGCACCGAAGAACAATTTCGACATCTCTCTGAGCATTATGCTGGAGAAGTTCTGAAGGGTCCGTGGACCTTCCGGATTGAACTCCCACATGCGGAGAGGACGCCTCTGGCACGGAAGAATCCGGCAGACTAGCATTACTTGGACGATATTGGTGAGGCCGGTGCCCTTCTTAATGAGTCTCCAAATACGACTTTGCAAAGTCTACAATTCATCAACCGAACCCCAGTCCAACCCCTTGTTGACCCATGATGCAAGCTGAAGCGGAGGGCCAGATCAAAACGCAGGTGCAGCTACCCACTTTGTACCACGGGGTTCGGTAATGCAAAACCACTCCCATTGCCATCGATCAGAAGATTCTACGAGGAGTCCTTCGGCCAGGGGGAAGTGGTAAGTTTGCTTATTGAAGCACCTACGCACTCCACTTGTTTACCGCCGATTACCTTCGGTTTCATGCTAAAGGTCTTGAGCCATAAGCCGAAGTGTGGGGAGATACGGAGGAAGGCCTCGCATGTGGTGATAAACGCCGAGATGTGGACGAAGGAGTCTGGAGATAGATCATGGAAATCTAGCCCGTAATAAAACATAAGCCCTCGAACAAAGGGATGGAGAGAAAACCCAAGCCCTCGGAGGAAGTGAGAGATGAACACGACCCTCTCATTGGATCTGGGAGTAGGAATAACCCGCCCTTGAGCAGGAAGCCAATGGTAGATTTTCGCGGTCAGGTATCTTGCCTCCCTGAGCTTCGAGATATCTTCCTCTTTGACAGAAGAGGCCATCCACCGGCCTTGAAGGCTGGGTCCGGACATGGCTGGAGGCTCGAAGCGGCTAGATTGACCCTTGAGTGTTGGAACTTGAGGTGGGAGGTAGAAGGAAGGACTAGTGTGGAAGGAAGAGGACAAGCCTTAACCCCTTTATAAAGGCAACAAATATCAAGCGTCCCCTCCGTGGTCTTAAAACATGCCTATTCCCAAGGAGTTATGCCAATAGAACGGTTGGGTTACCCACGTCCGTGTTGATGAAAATCCCGTAATAAGGGGACACGATCTCTGCTTTTACAAGACGTGCCAATAAAAACCGCCCCCCAAAACATGGAGTGGCAGGCTAGAAAAGGATTCAAAATAATGGTCGGGTAGTGACATAATGTCGTGCTACCAAAATTGTTAGCGGATTGTACTTGTAAACATTATACTCTCTGCGGTTGTGTGTGGTACTTGTTTTGCAGAACCGGACACGTTTCTTTGTTCGGAAGACTATGTTGGAGTATTCGGAGAAGGAACCCGCCTTGCAATGCCGAAGACAATCTGCGCGTCGGACTCGTCGTCATTGAAGCCTGGTTCAGGGGCTACTGAGGGAGTCCTGGACCAAGGGGTCCTCGGACAGCCGGACTATATACTTTGGCCGAACTGTTGGACTAAGAAGATGCAAGATAGAAGACTTCGTCCCGTATCCGGATGGGACTCTCCTTTGCGTGGAAGGCAAGCTTGGTGATTCGGATATGTAGATTCCTTTCTCTGTAACTAACTTTGTACAACCCTAGCCCCCCTAGTGTCTATATAAACCGGAGGGTTTAGACTTCTAGGGTTTAGCCACAACAATCATAACCTCATAGGCTAGACTACTAGGGTTTAGCCATTACGATCTCATGGTAGATCAACTATTGTAATACTCATATTCATCAAGATCAATCAAGCAGGAAGTAGGGTATTGCCTCCATAGAGAGGGCCCAAACCTAGGTAAACATTGTGTCCCCCGCCTCCTGTCACCATTAGCCTTAGACGAACAGTTCGGGACCCCCTACCCGAGATCCGCCGTTTTTTACAGGACGACCTCTGTTGCGACTGTCTTAGCTAATTTCTTCTCAACCGCAATCTCAACCTTCTTATCGATGTTTTCTTCAGTTAACCTCCGTCTTTACTTTCTCTCCTCCGTGGTCTCACGATAGTACTTCTTCCAAGTGGTGCAGTCTCCGACACCGTGCACGCATCCATACGACGGTTGAGTGTTCACCGGGAGTCCTTTCAATATGTTCAACCCTCGGTTGAATGGGGTGTCCCACTTGGGCCTCGCCAATGCCTCAGAAGGCGAGTTGCTTTCGGCCGCAATCCTGTGCTGCTCTCTCTGCAAAAGGAACAAGGATCATTTACAAATATGACTAAACATGCAGTCGACTTGATCAGAAACTAAAATTACCAGCAGTCTCATGAACTCCGTCATGACTGGGTCCGTCTCGAAAACGATCTTGACTGGGTCCCAATGGTGTCGGGCCCTGAGGACGTCATGCTCCTGCGGGACGGTGAAGTCTGCCAAGGGGTCTGGGATGCCCAGACTTTCGCGTTCCGCATCCTCCTTGGCTCATATGGACCTCTTTCCGCCTTAACCACGGCTTTTGAGGGTGTGGGACCCCATGTTCCTCTCTTGAAGCCTCTTCATGTACTTCGACTTCTTTTTGGCAGCTTCAGCCTCGCAAGCCGCCTTGAATATTTGAAACTGCTCTTCCGTGATTGTTGGATTATCCTTCACAATCTCATAGTAGGGTTCCTTTTTTTTGATGATCCGATGTTTCACCCTTGCTTTCTAGGCGGCCAATGCGTCGCTAAACTTGGTCATGGCGTGTTTGTTCATCTTCTTCATTGCCGGATCTTTATCTGGATTTTTATATTCCTTTTCATCCCGGCCCGGGAACAAGAATATCTGGCGCATCTTCTTAAGGAGGGAGGGCCTCATATTATCTATCTTTTGAAGTTTCTAATGGTTGACGATGGCGGTTCTCCGTATGATGCAGCCTATTTGATTGTCGTAGCACGCGCGCGTTTCCGTGGGTGTTTTTGGCTCAAAAATGTTGTCATCCACCTCCGTGACCACCAGTCTAGTAGTCATGAGCTGGTTTGGGCGTCGTTGCCTCTTTGCTTTCGGTTCTGTACCGGCTCCGCTAGTCTCGGTGCCGCAGCGCTGGTCTCAATGTAGGTCTGAGTCTCAACGTCGTGTCGATGTTGGCATCAGTCTCTGATGTGACAAGTGGGCCCAGCAACATCAACCGTTGATCGTCGGCAAAGCTTAAAAATTTGTCTGCCACCAGGTAGACGTTGTCGCAATCACCAGAACACTGTCCTTCATTGTTGTTAGCCATATTTCCTACGATTAAATCTAGTCGATTAATTCTAGACCTAATAAAATGAATAATGACAGAAATAAAGGCCTATGTTTTGCAGGAATGTTGATTCCTTCCCGGTGCGGCAAATCCCGGGCACTCGATATGTCCTAGTTTGTAACACAAGTCATGCCTAAATTCACAGAAAATTTCGGCATGACCTTTGCTAAAAAGTGGACAAATCGAGCACCTGAAATTTGCCGGAACGGAAATGAATCAACATTTCGGCAAAACAAAGGTCACTCGGCTTCATTCCTTGGAAACAACAAAAGGCCACTTGGGCACAATCGAACCACTTCAATGAAAAGATATAACATGACCACTTAAGAATATGTACATGAGAAACTACTTAAGCATACATTGGGTGCAGAACAACTATATAAGTACTTAAGCAACTATATATACAACCCTATAATATATTTAGTTAACTACTTAAGCATATACTTGTTTGTCCTAAAAATAATATTTAATTAAGTACTTAAGCATATACACATTTTTCCTAAAAATTCAGTTAACTACTAATTTCATTCATTTAGGTCATTCATTCAACTTCACCTAATTAACCTAGTAAAACCCTACTTCCCTAACTAAAAAACATCTAATTAGCATCTACTAGTACCACTACGGCCCTAACCTAATTAACCTAAGTTAGTTCCTAGGGTCCTGTTATATGCTGCTGCTCTACTGCCCTAATCTAATTAACCTAAATTAATCTAATTAACATCTACTAGTACCTCTACTGCTAATTCCTAGGGTTCATAACCAAATTCACCTAAGTTAATCTAATTAACATCTACTAGTACCACTACTGCTAATTCCTAGGGTTCATAACTAAATTCACCTAAGTTAATTAACCTAGAGAGGAGGGTTGGGGCTTACAGAGAGGAGGGCATTGAGGGTGGCTCAGGGGAACAGTTGCGGGCAGGTAGGGGCGACAAGGAGTAGACGAGGGTGGCTCCGGGGGCGCGCGGCTCAGGCGCAAGGCGATCGATGGTGGTGACAGATCGAGTGGGGGAGAATGGGAGAGTGAGGAAAAGGACTTAGAAATTTTTTGAGCCCGTGGTTAAGTCAAACTAGCAGTAGCGCTGTCCGGTAAAACACGCTATAGCTAAGTTAGCTACAGCGCGTTTTAGCAAAACACGCTACTGCTACAGGAAGTAGCTATTTATTTTCCTTTTATCTAAGGAACTTAGCTATAGCACGGGATAACAAAATGCGCTACTGCTTATGTAGCTGTAGCGCTTTGTCAGGACAAGCGCTACTGCTATGCCTTTCTCCACTATTTTCCTTTTTTTCATTTCTCCTCTTTCTATTTCTTTCATTTTCATTTACTTTTCTATATGTTTTTCTACTTATTTTCTTTTTCTTAGCAGTAGCGCTCTACAGCATAAACGCGCTGCTACAAGGCACTTAGCAATAGCGTGTTTTCCTCACGCTCGCTACTACTATTCCTAGCCTACGGGCATCAATGTGAGAATTATAGTAGTAGCGCTTTTTTGCACAAACGCGCTACTGCTACAATTATAGTTGTAGCGTGCTTTTCTGACACGCGCTACCACTAAGTATCAGTGGCGCTTAGTTTTTTCCAGCGCTACTGCTATACCTCTGTGTAGAAGCTTTTCCCTAGTAGTGGCGGGACCTTCATTTTTTCCTTTCTTTTTTTCCTCCTTTGGTTGGGTGCATCCTGGATGTGTTTGCGACATCTTATAGGTACAAAGGCTAGGTATAATTGGTATCTTGACGATATTAATATATTTTCTTTTAAAAAATGATCATCGTATGGTTGAGATTAGAGGTTTAATGATTCTTGGGGAGTTTATTCCACTTAATGTTAACAAAGAACATAATGGAGTATGATGTCAGTAAGGTGTGGTTCAACCCATCCCCCTTGTATTGGGGATTTGGGTAGGTTGTTAGACCTTAGTGCAAAAAATAATAATTGACCCCACCCACGAAAAAAACTACATGACCCCATTTTGAATGATTGATGTAGTGTCAAAACCTTTTAGTAAGAAGCACAGTTCAAGCATGTTTTCTAACTCAAGAGAGGCACATGGTTCTCAAAAGCCATATAATTTACAGAGGTAGTACACGAGAGTACTATAATAAAACATATAAGGGTGTGATGATGAAAACACACCTGAAAAAAGATGATTTGCCACATCCAAAACCATTTGGCACGAAACTAAATCCATCGAATTCAAGGAAAAAATGGAGGCGTTACTCGGGCATACATAGATGTAGCATACATGCTACCATTATATTAGGCCAAAGACATGCTTAACTAAGCTCTGCTAGATCATGCATCAAAGGTGAAAGCACCAAACACTTGGACCTTAGCGACTAGCAACATTTTTAGTTCTTACCGTTTGTCCTAAAAACAGTTGTTCAGTGTTAACAAATCAAACATGGTTTTACCCAAATGTTGTTGTGAATATGAGAACTCAGATGTGAACCTTACAACGGAGGCTCTGTAAATGAGAAATGTGTGGGGATCCTTTTTTGTGAGAAAACTTCCGATTTAGTTATCAATTGTGAAGGTAGTACAAAGAAAACTAGAAGTAAAATTTACATTTAGGTCCGTAGACTACCTAGCGACGAGTACAAGCACTGGAGCAAGCCGAAGGCGCGTCGCCATCATCACACCTCTCTCGTCGGAGCCGGGCAGACATTGTTGTAGTAGATCGTCGGGAAGTCGTCGTGCTAAGGCCCCATAGGACCAGCGCACCAGCACAGCAACCGCCACCGATGAAGAGAAGCGTTGATCGAAAGGATCCAACCTGCACACACATAGACATAGACAAACAAAGGCCGGATCCAGAAGGATCCACCAAAGACAAACAACGACCGTATCCCTTGAGATCCACCGGAGATACACGTTCACACACCCTCTAACGACGCTTGAAACATCACCAGGACGGGGGCTAGGCAAGAGAACCTTTTTTCCATCATCAAGAAGTAGCGGGATCGAGGCTGAGATTTCTCACTTCATGTGACAGAGAGATATCTCTAGGCCCTCTCGGTAACACAACATCATAAGAAGTTTCATGTGACTAATGAATTTAGTCACAGGATCTTGTATTACGGAACGAGTAAAGAGACTTGCCGGTAACGAGAGATACCGACGATCAAATCTCGGGCAAGTAACATATCATCGGACAAAGGGAATTGCATACGAGATTAACTGAATCCTCGACATAGTGGTTCAACCGATAAAGATCTTCATTGAGTATGTGGGAATCAATATGGGCATCCAGGTCCCGCTATTGGTTATTGACCGGAGAAGAGTCTCGGTCATGTCTGCATGTTCCGAACCCGTAGGATCGCACGCTTAACATTCAATACTGCTATGGTAGTAATGAGATGTTAATAGCAGAAAGTCTGAAGGTTGTTCGGAGTCTTGGATGGGATCAGGGATATCAAGAGGAGCTTCAAAATGGTTCGAAAGTAAAGATTTATATATGGGAAGTCCTGTTCTGGCCACCGGGAAAGTTTGGGGGCATGCAGGCAAGGGTATCGGGGGGTCTGTCGGGGGGATGGACCCCGGGCAGGCAACGGAACCCGGATCCTCTTCAAAAACAACTGTGCTGGCACCGCCCCTCAAAACCGGCACGTGCCTCGCCGAGTCACTCGACCCGGCCAAGCCCCGCAAGCCGGCCAGACTCGCTGACCCGGCAAGACACGTCGACTCGGCCCCAACAACTAGCGCAAGACAGTCGAACTCGGCATGACCAAAGCTTCCTCGACAAGCCAGTGCCACCCATGGCGTGCTACTCAATCCAGCCGCGGATCAGCTCTCGTCGCATCAAGGCCGTATGATGGGGACGAGTCTTCAATCAACAATGACTGAGGAAACAGTGCCCCACCCATGTCTTTGGTCAGCCGGGCCGTGGCAACAGTGCCCCTCACCTACCCGCTGACGAGGGCAGGTGTGGCTACAGTGCCCCCGCCCTCGCCGCTGATGATAGCAAGCGGCAACCTGACGGAGAGCAGTGTACACAACTCGACTCGTCCACGCCCTACCGATCGACAAGATGGCGCACAGTCCCCCTAGGCATGCGGGGCCCGCACCTAGGGGAACCCGGCGAACCACAGGCCCTCAGCGGGACACAGCCCGGGTCCCCGGACACCGACAATACGGACCCACCGACTTGTAACATTACCATTGTACCCCCAAGCGGTTGGTCTATAAAACCCCCCGGGAGCCCACGATCATAAAGGGGGCAAGCAGGCGAGAAACAGATACAGGAGAAAAGCAAGTAAGCATAGGACTAGCCACCAAACCGCAACACCGGAGAGAAGGAGCAGCCCAAGCCTTGGCCAGCTTCCTTCCTCCTCCATACAGCTCAAGGAGCAACATTGTACTATCGATCATCCAACTACACTCGGCAGGACTAGGGGTATTATCTCTCCGGGGAGCCCCGAACCTGGGTATGTCCGGTGTCCCGCGCCCGCTCATGCCAACCTCGCCTCTGGAGTCCACTAGCGCCCTCGAGCCTCCTCCTCTCTTTAGCCATCCCTTGGCATCTGCCGTGCGACCACCATGACAGTTGGCACCCACCGCGGGGCAGCTCTAGGAGCTGGCCGGGAGCATGCTTCAGACGGGGCCCTTCTCCTACACCGACGAGTCCGTCACGCTGGCAGACGATGTTGTCGGCGCGCTTACCGCCTCCTTCGCCGCGCTGTGCATCTCCAATGCGTTCGTGGCCGACGAGTACCACAGCGAGGTGCTCAGCTACTCCGACTCCCCCCTCTCCCTCGGCGGCGTTTCTGCCGGGGCAATGGACGTCCATGTGGAGGTCTTCGTCACCGGTGATGGCGCCTCCTCCTCGTCGAGCAAGACGAGGAAGGCTGCCGAAGCCAGGGCCGCAGCGGAACAGACCGAGCCATCCAATCCGTTGCGCGCCGTGATGCAGAGCCTCCGCATCCCCGTCGGCACCGATGTCGATGCCACCAACGTCGCCGAGGCCCAAACCCAGCTCGAGGAAAGGCGCCAGCAGATGCTGGACCTATCCAAGACGCTCGCTGCCACTCAGCGTCGCCTGGACGCCGCTCAGCTGGAGCGCAATGCCGCCTACGGATTCACGCCCGCCACGGCCGAGCCAAGCCGGGTCGCCGACGTGCGTGCCCGGGGAGGAGCGATCGGCCGGGCCCTCGTCGCCGTCCCAACCGTCTAGAGACCCCGGCGAAGAACATGTGCGCTGCCCAGGCAGCCGCAGCCGGCCTGGACCAGCTCACGGGTGAGGAGCTGAAAGAGCGCATGGGGCGAATGCGCGAACTCCTCCACACCGCGAACACCCAGCAAAACCGCCTCAACCAGCACGCCAAGCCGGCGGGATCTGGCTCCGCCCGCCTTGGCGGGCCCGGCGAACTTCTGCACACCACTTCCTCGCCGCCCGGCGAGGCACACTCCGGCCGAGCCCGGACTCGGCGCGACCCGGCCGCTACAGCCATCGGCGGATTGGGCGACGAGCCCATCCCAGAGATCCAGCACGGACCCGACCAGCATGGTCGGTGTCTGGCTCCAACCGACCCGGCCCCCCATGGCCTGGCCACAAGTCGACTCGGCCAGTGTGCCATTGACAACACCGACGCTCGCCACCGCCTCGATTAGCTCGCTCGCTCCCTGGAGGTGGAGGAGAGCGGCGCTATTGGGCCAGCGTGCTTCGGCCCGCACATCTGGGAGGAGCCCTTCCCCAAATGTCCATCGTCCCTCGCAACACTCCAAAGTACAACGGGACGGTGAAGCCAGAAGACTGGCTCACCGACTACACCACGGCTGTTGGCATCACTGGTGCAAATCGTCATCTCGCCATGCGCTACGCACCGCTCATGCTCCAAGGGTCGGCCCGCACATGATTGAACAGCCTGCCTATGGGCAGCATCAACACATGGGTGGACTTTGAGGAAGCCTTCGTCCGCTACTTCACGGGGACCTACAAGCGACCCGGTCGCCCTAGCCAGCTTCGCCATGTGTGTGCAAGGGCCTACGGAGACCGGTCGTGAGTACCTCACACACTGGACCGAGCTCCGGAACAGCTGCGAGGGCGTCCATAAAGTCCAGGAAATCCAGTACTTTGTCAATGGGTGCCGAGACGGCACCCTCCTCAAGCACAAGCTCTTACGCTCCGAGCCAGCCACCATGGCCGCACTCATGGTGACAACGGACAAGTACGCTAATGCCGACTCCGCCATTAAGATCCAGGTGGTGCTGGATGAAGCCGGCAAGGCGAAGCCAGTTCCCCTCCGAAGCTGGCCGGCGAAAGCAGCCGGCAGCAGCATCACCAAAACAACAAGCGCATGGCCGACAAGCCGGCACCACGTCACGACAACCAGCTCGTCGCGGCCGCCGAGCCTGCGGCGGACCCGGCGGCGAAGCACCGGCAAACCGGCAAGATGGCATGTCAACCCGCCATGAGCTTCGAGCAGATGCTCGACGCCCCCTGCAAGCACCACAGCGGCGCAAGACCCTCCACGCACACGCTTCGGCAGTGCGCCATCACCAAGCGCATCATGAGGGGCGACGTCCCACCTCCTCCGGCCCCAGCTCCAGGCGCGGGACAGCCGCCTCCGCCTCTAGCTGGCGGCGTGATGCGCAACGACGCCTACCCGGACCAGAACGCGGCTTACATCATCTTCACCAGCCTCGGCGACGACAAGCGCAGCGAGCGCCTCCTTCGGCAGGAGGTGAACACTGTCATCCCAGCCAAGCCAGAGTTCATGCATTGGTTGGATCACCTGATCACCTGGACCCGGGAGGATCACCCGGCAGTCATGCCGAGCCCGGGTGTTTACACCCTCGTCCTCAACCCCACCATCATCACGCGGCGCACATGCAAGTTCTCTCGAGTCCTCATCGACGGCGGCAGCAACATCAACATCCTCTACCGCGACACGATGACCAAGCTCGGCCTCAAGGCCGAGGACCTGGAGCCAACCCGGACGATCTTCCACGGCATCGTGCCCGTATTTCCTACTCCCTCATTGGCCGGGTCCGGCTCGATGTCCTGTTCGGCGACAGCAACCACTTCCGACGTGAACCAATCTGGTTCGAGGTGGTGGACCTGTCCAGCGCGTATCATGCATTGCTGGGCCGTCCCGCGCTCGCCAAGTTCATGGAGGTTCCCCACTACGCATATCTTAAGATGAAGATGTCGGGTCCCAAGGGCCTCATCACCGTCACCGGCGACTACCGCAAGTCCCTGTAGTGCGCCCGAGACGGTGCCAAGTTGGTCGGGTCATTGGTCATCACCGAGCAGCAGTGCCAGCTCGACCGGATCGTCGCCCTGGCTGGCGAGGCCTCCTCTACGTCGATCCCGACCCTGGACCCGGCCGACAAGGCCGCCTTCAAGCCCTCCAAGGAGACCAAGAAAGTGAAGCTCAACCCGGAAGACCCCAGTAGCAGCAAGTACGTTATCGTAGGCGCCCGGTGTTGGTGTCAAAACCGGTGGATCTCGGGTAGGGGGTCCCAAGTTGTGCGTCTTAGGTTCAATGGTAACATGAACACGGGATTTTACCCAGCTTCGGGCTCTCTTGATGAGATAATACCCTACATGCTGCTTGATTGACTATAATGAATATAGGGGTTACAAGAGTTGATCTACCTCGAGATCATATGTTGTGGTCTAAACCCTAGAGGTATGATGAGTAATGTCATAATAATCATCCTCTATCGACTAGCCTAGCCTTGGTTTATATAATGTAGCAGAGGCCTAGGATAACTAGAGTCCTAGCCGAATACGCCGGTGGGGGAGGAGTCCTTGTCTTGATCACCAAGTCTTGTAGAATCTTCCTTGTATGCGGCAACTGTCCAAACTGGCCCATGAGTATACGGCCATGGGGGTCCTCGGCCCAATCTAACTGATCAGGAGACGACGTGGTGAGTACCCCCTAGTCCAGGACACCATCAGTAGCCCCCTGAACCGGTCTTCCAGTTGGGGACGCTCCTCGATTCTTCCGAACTGTTCTTCATCTTTGGTCGTCGGTCTTGAAAAGTGGTTTAACAAAACTTCTCATCTTCGATCTTGATGATCGCAAAGTAAATCCAAAGAGTTTACATGTTGGTTATTCGAGGAGCCCCTTTAAGTTTCCAGCCTTTATCAATGCCTTGTTATTATTATGCCACACCTCAGGTTTGAAGTCATTCCCGGGCGGCAGTGTCCTCTTGCGTCCGAGCTCCAACGCTGGATTACAGTCGAGGTATCTTTTGCAGCCAAGCACCAACACCAGACTACTTCCGAGCTCCAACGCAGGAATGTATCCAAGCTCTAACGCCGGACTGTGTCCAAGCTCCAACGTCGAACTGTGTCCAAGCTCCAACGGCGGACTATATCCGGGCTTCAACGCTGGACTATATCCGAGATGTCATAGATCATCTGGGTTTAAAAAGTTGAAGGAGTTTAGCCGAGCTTAATGCCGGAAATGCCCTCTATGGAGCCAGCCACTGGCGCTCGAGCTTTATGCCGGACGGCTTCCGAGGTGGTGCAATTTATTCTCTGTCGAGATATATAGCCAGTAGCCCTCAAGGTATGTGCATCGGTCTAAAACCAAGATGCACCTGAAGGAAAACATGAAACTGTTGATCCTAGTAGCCCCTGAGACTCAGGTCGATGCGCGAAATCGGCATGAGGATCAACTCCTAGCTCGACAGCATACATATGAATGGAAACGCGGTGTGCAAAGTCCTCGAGACTCAGGTTGGGTGCGGCCGACCAACCTAAGGATAATAATCTCCTCGAAAACTATATTGCACTTTAAATTTTCTGCATTGGATTGCCAATGCAGTATCCCCCGAGACACTGGTCGGGTGGCGACACCAGATCAGGGGATCGATGTACCCCTTTGATATTTGTAAATAATAAGCACGAAGCCCAGTAGCCCCCGAGCCTTAATGTGGGCACGGGTGGCCGAATTAAGGATCGATATCCAAAGTAAAATCACAAATTTTGTGTAATGATTCTATGTATCCAAGTACTTTACATCATCAATGCTCGGATCCGCATTGTACAAAACTTTGTTGACCGGCCATCGGCTTCAACCTCCTCGGCCAGTAGCCGGGGAGTGTTTGTCCCACTTTATAAAGCCTTTATGAGGGCAAAGATTTATGGCAAACAAGGCAACCCGGCCATACGGTTTTATAAACAAAGGTACGCAGAGAGACATGTTATATTATTGTTTTAACATAAGAAACATCGTCCAAAGAAAATAGTGTTAGGGAACGTAGCAGAAATTCAAAATTTTCCTACGAATCACCAAGATCTATCTATGGAGAAACCAGCAACGAGGGGAAGGAGAGTGCATCTACATACCCTTGTAGATCGCTAAGCGGAAGAGTTCAAGAGAACGGGGTTGAAGGAGTCGTACTCGTCGTGATCCAAATCACCGGAGATCCTAGTGCCGAACGGACGGCACCTCCGCGTTCAACACACGTACAGCCCGGTGACGTCTCCCATGCCTTGATCCAGCAAGGAGAGAGGGAGAGGTTGAGGAAGACTCCATCCAGCAGCAGCACAACGGCATGGTGGTGGTGGAGGAGCATGGAAATCCTGCAGGGCTTCGCCAAGCACCTGCGGGAGAGGAGGAGGTGTCACGAGAGGGAGGGAGGCGCCAGGGCTTCAGGTGCGGCTGCCCTCCCTCCCCTCCACTATATATAGGGGCAAGGGAGAGGGGGAGGGCGCAGCCTTGCCCCTTCCTCCAAGGAAGGGGTGCGGCCAAGGGGGGGAGGAGTCCATCCTCCCCAAGGCACCTTGGAGGTGCCTTCCCCTTTTAGGACTCTCCCCTCCCCAAGTCTCCTTGGCGCATGGGCCTCTTGGGGCTGGTGCCCTTGGCCCATATAGGCCAAGGCGCACCCCTACAGCCCATGTGGCCCCCCGGGGCAGGTGGACCCCCCCGGTGGACCCCCGGACCCCTTTCAGCACTCCCGGTACAATACCGATAAAGTGCGAAACTTTTCCGGCGACCAAAATAAGACTTCCCATATATAAATCTTTACCTCCGGACCATTCCAGAACTCCTCGTGACGTCCGGGATCTCATCCAGGACTCCGAACAACATTCGGTAACCACATACAAACTTCCTTTATAACCCTAGCATCATCGAACCTTAAGTGTGTAGACCCTACGAGTTCGGGAACCATGCAGACATGACCGAGACGTTCTCCGGTCAATAACCAACAGAGGGATCTGGATACCCATGTTAGCTCCCACATGTTCCACGATGATCTCATCGGATGAACCATGATGTCAAGGACTCAATCGATCCCGTATACAATTCCCTTTGTCTAGCGGTATAGTACTTGCCCGAGATTCGATCGTCGGTATCCCGATACCTTGTTCAATCTCGTTACCGGCAAGTCTCTTTACTCGTACCGTAACACATCATCCCGTGATCAACCCTTGGTCACATTGTGCACATTATGATGATGTCCTACCGAGTGGGCCCAGAGATACCTCTCCGTCACACGGAGTGACAAATCCCAGTCTCGATTCGTGCCAACCCAACAGACACTTTCGGAGATACCTGCAGTGCACCTTTATAGCCACCCAGTTACGTTGTGACGTTTGGTACACCCAAAGCATTCCTACGGTATCCGGGAGTTGCACAATCTCATGGTCTAAGGAAATGATACTTGACATTAGAAAAGCTTTAGCATACGAACTACGATCTTTGTGCTAGGCTTAGGATTGGGTCTTGTCCATCACATCATTCTCCTAATGATGTGATCCCGTTATCAACGACATCCAATGTCCATGGTCAGGAAACCGTAACCATCTATTGATCAACGAGCTAGTCAACTAGAGGCTTACTAGGGACATGGTGTTGTCTATGTATCCACACATGTATCTGAGTTTCCTATCAATACAATTATAGCATAGATAATAAATGATTATCATGAACAAGGAAATATAATAATAACTAATTTATTATTGCCTCTAGGGCATATTTCCAACAGTCTCCCACTTGCACTAGAGTCAATAATCTAGTTCACATCGCTATGTGATTAACACTGATATGTCACATCGCCATGTGACCAACATCCAAAGAGTTTACTAGTGTCACTAAACTAGTTCACATCACCATGTGATTAAGACTCAATGAGTTCTGGGGTTTGATCATGTTTTCCTTGTGAGAGAAGTTTTAGTCAATGGGTCTGCAGTATTCAGATCCGTATGTACTTCGCAATTCTCTATGTCATATTGTAAATGCTTCTTCCAAGTTGCACTTGAAGCTATTACAAATGGTTGCTCCACTATACGTATTCGGTTTGCTACTCAGAGTCATTCGGATAGGTGTTAAAGCTTGCATCGACGTAACCCTTTACGCTGAACTCTTTATCACCTCCATAATCGAGAAACATGTCCTTATTTACTCCAAGGACAATTTTTTTGACCGCTGTCCAATGATCCCCATTTCTGGATCATTCTTGTACCCCTTGACTGACTCATGGCAAGGCACACTTCCGGTGCGGTACACAGCGTAGCATACTATAGACCCTACGTCTGAAGCATAGGGGACCACCTTCGTCCTTTGTCTCTCTTCTGTCGTGGTCGAGTTTTAACTCTTAACTTCATACCTTACAACTCAGGCAAGAACTCCTTCTTTGACTGATCCATCTTGAACACCTTCAAGATCATGTCAATGTATGTGCTCATTTGAAAGTACTATTAAGCATTTTTGATCTATCCTCATAGATCTTGATGCTCAATGTTCAAGTAGCTTAATCCAGGTCTTCCATTGAAAAACACTTTTCAAATAACCCTATATGCTTCCCAGAAATTTTACATCATTTCCGATCAACAATATGTCAACAACATATACTCATCAGAAATTCTATACTGCTCCCACTCACTTCTTTGGAAATACAAATTTCTCATAAACTTTGTATAAACCCAAAATTCTTTGATCATCTCATCAAAGCGTACATTCCAACTCCGAGATGCTTACTCCAGTCCTTAGAAGGATTGCTGGAGCTTTGCATATTTGTTAGCGTCTTTCAGGATTGACAAAACCTTCTGGTTGTATCACATACAACCTTTCCTCAAGCATAACGTCGAGGAAACATTTTTTGACATCCCATCTGCAAGATTTCATAAATCATGCAATAATTGCTAATATAATCCCAACAGATTCTTAGCATCGCTACGAGTGAGAAAGTCTCATCGTAGTCAACTCCTTGAACTTGTCAGAAAACATCTTAACGACAAGTCGAGCTTTCTTAATGGTGATACTTACCATCATTGTCTGTCTTCTTCTAAAATCCATCTGTACCCAATAGCCTTACGACCATCAAGTAGTTCTTCCAAAGTCATGGATCCTTTCTCGGATTTTATGGCCTCGAGCCATTCGTCAGAATTTGGGCCCACCATCGCTTCTCCATAGCTCGTAGATTCATTGTTGTGTGACAACATGACCTTCAAGACAGGATTACTGTACCACTCTTAAGCAGTACACATCCTTGTCACCCTATGAGGTACGGTAGTGACTTGATCCGAAGTTTCATGATCACTATCATAAGCTTCTACTTCAATTGGTGTAGGTGCCACATGAACAACTTCATGTGCCCTGCTACACACTAGTTGTAGTGATGGTTCAATAACCATATCAAGTCTCCACCATCCTCCCACTCAATTCTTTCGAGACAAACCTTTCCTCGAGAAAGGACCCGATTCAAGAAACAATCCCTATTGCTTTCGGATCTGAATTAGGAGGTATACC
This sequence comes from Triticum dicoccoides, assembly GCF_002162155.2. NCBI lineage: Eukaryota > Viridiplantae > Streptophyta > Magnoliopsida > Poales > Poaceae > Triticum > Triticum dicoccoides. Next base: position 657,851,307 of record NC_041393.1, read on the forward strand.
CAACTGTTTTGGGTGTCCTATGAAGATGCATTTTATCCACTTTGGGTTCGAGCTTATCAACCTGAAACTTTTTCACATAAGCGTCGCAGCCCCAAACTTTTAAGAAATGACAGCTTAGGTTTCTCCAAACCATAGTTCAAACGGTGTCGTCTCAACGGAATTACGTGGTTCCCTATTAAAGTGAGTGCGGTTATCTCTAATGCCTAACCCATGAACGATAGTGGTAATTCGATAAAAGACATCATGGTACGCACCATATCCAATAGGGTGCAACTATGATGTTCGGACACACCATCACGCTATGGTGTTCCAGGCGGTATTAATTGTGAAACAATTTCCACAATGTCTTAACTGCGTGCCAAAGCTCGTAACTCAGATACTCATCTCTATGATCATATCATAGACATTTTATCCTCTTGTCACAATGATCTTCAACTTCACTCTGAAATTACTTGAACCATTCAATAATTCAGACTTGTGTTTCATCAAGTAAATATACTCAACATCTACTCGAATCATCTGTGAAGTAAGAACATAACGATATTCACTACATGCCTCGGCACTCATTGGACTGCACACATCAAAATGTGTTACTTCCAACAAGTTGCTATCTTGTTCCATCTTACTGAAACCGAGGCTTTTCAGTCATCTTGCCCATGTGGTATGATTTGCATATCTCAAGTGATTCAAAATCAAGTGAGTCCTAACGATCCATCTGCATGGAGTTTCTTCATGCGTATACACCAATGGACATGGTTCGCATGTCTCAAACTTTTCAAAAATGAGTGAGTCCAAAGATCCATCAACATGGAGCTTCTTCATCCGTTTTATACCAATATGACTTACACGGCAGTGCCACAAGTAAGTGGTACTATCATTACTATCTTATATCTTTTGGCATGAAAATGTGTATCACTATGATCGAGATTCAATAAACCATTCCTTTAGTTGCAAGACCATTGAAGGTATTATTCAAATAAATAGAGTAACCATTATTCTCCTTAAATGAATAACCGTATTGCGATAGACATAATCCAATCATGTCTATGCTCAACGCAAACACCAAATGACAATTATTCAGGTTTAATACTAATCTTGATGGTAGAGGGAGCGGGCGATGTTTGATCACATCAAACTTGGAAACACTTCCAAAACATATCGTCAGCTCACCTTTAGCTAGTCTCCGTTTATTCCGTAGCTCTTTTATTTCGAGTTACTAACACTTAGCAACTGAACTGGTATCTAATACCCTGGTGCTACTAGGAGTACTAGTAAAGTACACATTAACATAATGTATATCCAATATACTTCTATCGACCTTGCCAGCCTTCTTATCTACCAAGTATCTAGGGTAATTCTGCTCCAGTGGTTGTTCCCCTTATTACAGAAGCACTTAGTCTCAGGTTCGGGTTCAACCTTAGGTTTCTTCATTGGAGCAGCAACTGATTTGCCGTTTCATGAAGTGTCCCTTCTTGCCCTTGCCTTCTTGAAACTAGTGGTTTCACCAACCATCAACAATTGATGGTCCTTCTTGATTTCTTCTTTGGCGGTGTCAAACATCGTGAATACCTCAAAGATCATCTATCCCTGATATGTTATAGTTCATCACGAAGCTCTAGCAGCTTGGTGGCAATCACTTTGGAGAAACATCACTATCTCATCTGGAAGATCAACTCCCACTCGATTCAAGTGATTGTTGCACTCAGACAATCTGAGCACAAGCTCAACGATTGAGCTTTTCTCCGTTAGTTTGCAGGCTAAGAAAATTGTCAGAGGTCTTATACCTCTTGACGTGGGCACGAGCCTGAAATCCCAATTTCAGCCCTCGAAACATCTCATATGTTCCGCGACGTTTCAAAAACATCTTTGGTGCCTCAACTCTAATCCGTTTAACTGAACTATCACGTAGTTATCAAAACGTGTATGTCTGATGTTCATAACATCCACAAACGACGTTTGGGGTTCAGCACACTGAGCAGTGCATTAAGGACATAAGCTTTCTACTGTCCGCATAATCGCTACTATCAACTTTCAACTATATTTTCTCTAGGAACATATCTAAATAGTGGAACTAAAGCGCGAGCTTACGACATAATTTGCAAAGATCTTTTGACTATGTTCAGGATAATTAAGTTCATCTTATGAACTCCCACTCAGACAGACATCCCTCTAGTCATCTAAGTGATTACATGATCCGAGTCAACTAGGCCGTGTCCGATCATCACGTGAGACGGACTAGTCATCATCGGTGAACATCTTCATGTTGATCGTATCTACTATACGACTCATGCTCGACCTTTCGGTATCTTGTGTTCCGAGGCCATGTCTGTACATGCTAGGCTCGTCAAGTTAACCTAAGTGTTTTGCGTGTGTAAATCTGGCTTACACCCGTTGTATGTGAACGTAAGAATCTATCACACCCGATCATCACGTGGTGCTTCGAAACGACGAACTTTCGCAACGGTGCACAGTTAGGGGGAACACTTTCTTGAAATTTTAATGAGGGATCATCTTATTTACTACCGTCGTTCTAAGCAAATAAGATGTATAAACATGATAAACATCACATGCAATCAAATAGTGACATGATATGGCCAATATCATATTGCTCCTTTTGATCTCCATCTTTGGGGCTCCATGATCATCATCGTCACCGGCATGACACCATGATCTCCATCATCATGGCTCCATGAAGTTGTCTCGCCAACTTATTACTTCTACTACTATGGCTACCGGTTAGCAATAAAGTAAAGTAATTACATGGCGTTGTTCAATGACACACAGGTCATACAATAAATAAAGACAACTCCTATGGCTCCTGCCGGTTGTCATACTCATCGACAAGTCATGATTCCTATTACAAGAACATGATCAATCTCATACATCAGATATCATTCATCACATTCTTCTTGGCCATATCACATCACATGGCATACCCTGCAAAAACAAGTTAGATGTCCTCTAATTGTTGTTTGCATGTTTTACGTGGCTGCTATGGGTTTCTAGCAAGAACGTTTCTTACCTACGCAAAAACCACAATGTGATATGTCAATTGCTATTTACCCTTCATAAGGACCCTTTTCATCAAATCCGATCTGACTAAAGTGGGAGAGACTGGCACCCGCTAGCCACCTTATGCAACAAGTGCATGTCAGTCGGTGGAACCTGTCTCACGTAAGTGTACGTGTAAGGTCGGTCCGGGCCGCTTCATCCCACAATGCCGCCGAATCAAGATTGGACTAGTAACGGTAAGCATATTGAACAAGATCAACGCCCACAACTACTTTGTGTTCTACTCGTGCAAAGAATCTACGCAATAGACCTAGCTCATGATGCCACTGTTAGGGAACGTAGCAGAAATTCAAAATTTTCCTACGAATCACCAAGATCTATGTATGGAGAAACCAGCAACGAGGGGAAGGAGAGTGCATCTACATACCCTTGTAGATCGCTAAGCGGAAGCGTTCAAGAGAACGGGGTTGAAGGAGTCGTACTCGTCGTGATCCAAATCACCGGAGATCCTAGTGCCGAACGGACGGCACCTCCGCGTTCAACACACGTACAGCCCGGTGACGTCTCCCATGCCTTGATCCAGCAAGGAGAGAGGGAGAGGTTGAGGAAGACTCCATCCAGCAGCAGCACAATGGCATGGTGGTGGTGGAGGAGCGTGGCAATCCTGCAGGGCTTCGCCAAGCACCTGCGGGAGAGGAGGAGGTGTCACGAGAGGGAGGGAGGCGCCGGGGCTTCAGGTGCGGCTGCCCTCCCTCCCCTCTACTATATATAGGGGCAAGGGAGAGGGGAAGGGCGCAGCCTTGCCCCTTCCTCCAAGGAAGGGGTGCGGCCAAGGGGGGGAGGAGTCCATCCTCCCCAAGGCACCTCGGAGGTGCCTTCCCCTTTTAGGACTCTCCCCTCCCCAAGTCTCCTTGGCGCATGGGCCTCTTGGGGCTGGTGCCCTTGGCCCATATAGGCCAAGGCGCCCATATAGGCCAAGGCGCACCCCCTACAGCCCATGTGGCCCCCCGGGGCAGGTGGACCCCCCCGGTGGACCCCCGGACCCCTTTCGGCACTCCCCGTACAATACCGATAAAGTGCGAAACTTTTCCGGCGACCAAAATAAGACTTCCCATATATAAATCTTTACCTCCGGACCATTCCGGAACTCCTCGTGACGTCCGGGATCTCATCCAGGACTCCGAACAACATTCGGTAACCACATACAAACTTCCTTTATAACCCTAGCGTCATCGAACCTTAAGTGTGTAGACCCTACGGGTTCGGGAACCATGCAGACATGACCGAGACGTTCTTCGGTCAATAACCAACAGCGGGATCTGGATACCCATGTTAGCTCCCACATGTTCCACGATGATCTCATCGGATGAACCACGATGTCAAGGACTCAATCGATCCCGTATAAAATTCCCTTTGTCTAGCGGTATAGTACTTGCCCGAGATTCGATCGTCGATATCCCGATACCTTGTTCAATCTCGTTACCGGCAAGTCTCTTTACTCGTACCGTAACACATCATCCCGTGATCAACCCCTTGGTCACATTGTGCACATTATGATGATGTCCTACCGAGTGGGCCCAGAGATACCTCTCCGTCACACGGAGTGACAAATCCCAGTCTCGATTCGTGCCAACCCAACAGACACTTTTGGAGATACCTGTAGTGCACCTTTATAGCCACCCAGTTACGTTGTGACATTTGGTACACCCAAAGCATTCCTACGGTATCCGGGAGTTGCACAATCTCATGGTCTAAGGAAATGCTACTTGACATTAGAAAATCTTTAGCATACGAACTACGATCTTTGTGCTAGGCTTAGGATTGGGTCTTGTCCATCACATCATTCTCCTAATGATGTGATCCCGTTATCAACGACATCCAATGTCCATGGTCAGGAAACCGTAACCATCTATTGATCAACGAGCTAGTCAACTAGAGGCTTACTAGGGACATGGTGTTGTCTATGTATCCACACATGTATCTGAGTTTCCTATCAATACAATTATAGCATGGATAATAAACGATTATCATGAACAAGGAAATATAATAATAACTAATTTATTATTGCCTCTAGGGCATATTTCCAACAAATAGTCCCACTATCGGTTCCTTTCTTTGGGTTGTCATGCTAAGCATGTTCATGAAACCTCAGCTCGGGAAAAGCTTCCAAACTCTATGGTCTAGATGAACCCAAATTTTCACTTCCGTTGCGACCGTTTATAATCTGAAAGTGGCCCATCGTCGGCTTCTACCCCCTTGTAGATGCTATGCAGGGTGTTTCCGGAATAAAAAAACCACCCTTAGCCGAAGTCTCGGTGCCCGAAGGCGGGTGTGTTGGCGGAAACGAGGCAATAAGATATGCGGGCTTTATAACTTTCACTTAGTCATAGGAGCTTAAGGTTGGGAGGCCAGCAAGTAGCCCCCCGCTTAGTGTTCGACGACAGCCAAGGTCAAGCCGTAAACACTTCGGCCGATGTTATGAACAGCCCGTCATTTAACATAGTCATCGGATCACTGACCAATTTATGTTTTATTGTGATAGTCAGTTTTCGGCTTTCTCCACCGAGGTGCTTAACCATGCGAGCTGGAAGCACAATCGTAGTGGTTCTCCTTTTGCACACCTAACTGAACAAAGCGGAATGTAGGAGGCAAGCACAGGAGCCGGCCAACCCAACTACCGACCGAAGACACAATTTAAAACCGATGCATATATATAGCAATATCCGAGAATTTTTGCCGAATCTCTAAAGGTGTCTGGCGTTGCACTGCAAGACTTATGCGGAAAATACACAAATAGTTGAAAAGTGCCATAGGATTGGAAAACCAAAAAACGTCAGTAAAAACTCGACGTCCGAACTAGATCAAGTGTTCGGTGCCAATCCGAAAATTGAAAAAAAAAAGTGTGCTTCTGTCGTGCTTTAACATGACACATCCTATCTCAAGACTTCAAGCGGGTCGGCCTACGGCTTCAACCTCCTGTCCTGAAGGAGGAGTACTCTAGCGTCTTTCAGAGGGAAATCCGGCTATTGACCACACACTCGCATCAAAAAAAGGAGTGATAGAAAAAAAACTTTGCAACGACTAGGAAGAAGAACACTTATTATAAAACAGCTCACATAAATTTAAGAGCCCCCAAGTTACTTGGGTAAAAGAATTTTCTGTATAACGATTGTATGTACCGAAATACTTATATCATATATGTGTCCACCTGAACTTTATACGCATCTTAACCGACCGTCTTCTTCTCCCTCTTCGCTCAAGGACCGAAAAGTGTTATGTACTATCCCTGTCGAGAATATCGATGGTGTTTCCGATAACTAGGCAATCAGGCCATAAGGCTGTAACAGACAAAGCGCGCTCAGGGAACTTATGCTATATTACTGACAAAGTGTAAGAAGCATATCGAAGAAAATAGGACCCCCACCGATACCTTTCTTTGTTTTCTCATTGTTATTATGAGACTTGTGCAATAGATTTTTTGTACTCATGAGTTCCATTGTGTGCCGACCATGATTGGCAACAATAAGAGCGCTAGCTTTCAGCTTCACCTAGTTTGAGGTCAAAGCTCGGATGACCCGGTCATGAGAATCGCAGAGGTGCTCCCTTTACTCCCTAGCCGAACAATCGGGAACATAGGGTAAGCACAGGAGCCAGGCAACCCAGCTTGTAGAACAACTTAAGTCAATATGGTGCATATTGTGGCGTAATACACGAACAAGGAATGAAGTCGTATAAGTATAATCATATGCAAGAGGAAATGCTTCATAAAGGAAGCCCCAAGTAAATGGGGTATTTGAATTTATGTGTCACAAACAAAGTTTGGACAGGGAAGTTTTTCACAAGCAACTTTTTGCGAGAAAAGTATAATACTTGGTCGGACCGAACAAATTTTAAAACTGAAAGTTTTTGGGCATGAAAGCAACTTAGCTGGTTGATATGTTCGGCATTGATGATGCGGTCCGAGCTGGATGCGGGACAAGGTTCCAGCCTCCAGGCTGGTCCCGAGGTGGCCGAGCAGAGAGTTCGGCACCCCGAAAAGATGAAGCCCCCAGCCACGGTAATGGAGTAGGTCGGCGCGCCAGGGCGACAACACAATTCGGTCGAAGGAGGTGACAATGTAGCTCAGTCTGAGTCAATTGGCTGCATAGATAAAATAGCGCAAACCAAAGGTAATGACAAATAAAGATAATAATGTATATTAAAAAAATTCTTCTACTTATTTAATACAAGTGAAGGAAATAATTAAAGAGATGTGGCCTGAGCGTCGAGGTCAATTTCGATGCAGGGCGTCAGCGTGACGCAGTGAAGGCGTGAGAAAGCCCGAATTCACAGGTCGGTCCGAGTTCCGGATACGGCGTTTGCCGAACTATGCACGGAAACTGATCGAACCACCACGTAATCGTCGCTAATGCGGCCACCATTAGATAGACCTGTGTACACATGATGGAACAAAGCGGAGTAATAATTCCTTGGGAAAATGAACCCAAACGAGCAAAAATTGCTAGGATTAATAGCACCTGGTTTATTTGTTGTAGCGGTCCGAAGAAAGGTTACTCCCAAAATTGGGACTCGATCCGCACACCTATTGCCTGATGGGTGATGAAGCGATGGCATGGAGATCCTGGCAAAGGTTAGCTCGCCACGGCGAAGCCCGTGGTCAAGTAATGTGATGAAGCTGGTCGGCTGGTGATGTCGAAGTCTTTGAAGTAAGTTGCTGAAGAGATGGCGAAGTCCTTGGTCTAGACGAGGTGACGGAGCAGGTCGGTAAGGAGACGTTGAAGCTGACGTGTCAGCCGAGGTGTTGAAGTAGTTCGGCGTGATGGACATCGGCTTGAAGAAGCAACAGTGCGGCTATGCCGACGCATGTCGTAACTTGTGACGCGGTCAACGCTGGCTTGATGAAGTGACCGCGCGGCGATGCCGGTGTGCCCGCTCCGTGTAATCCGTGGGGCAGCGATGTTGGTGACGATTTATCCTTCGCAATGCCGAACTATTGTATGGCTGGCTGAGATGATGATCCGAAGAAATTGAGCTCGGCTCAACAAAGCGACGACATGTCTAATGCAGGTTGGCCGCCATGGAGTGATGTTGTCGGGCTGGTTTGACACCGGCGCGACGGTGAAGTTCGTATTGTAAGAATACGTTTAATACTAGTGGGATGTGTTTGAGAATAAAACACAATACCCCATACAAAAACTTCCTTCAAAAAGGATGTCCGAGATCCCGTTCATAAAGAAGATGAACTCGGGTCGGATTCGTTCTCGCGCAGAAAACAGATCCGAAAAGTGATGCACTAATCGGAAGTTTCCCGGAGTTTGGATGGTCAGATCGAGCTGAATTTTTGGTAGATCGTAGATATGGGAATTCCGCAGCAAATCAATGGTTGGATCTTCCAAAGGACATCCGAGCTAGATGCTGGACACCACGCTCTAAACTCGTCCTGATTCTCGTCCAGATTCAACAGGGCTCCGGTATATCGGAGATTGCCGGAGATTCCTCCATCGAAACTCGACGAAATTTTGCAGGGTTGTTATAAACTTAATTCCGCATAATTCCACCGAAGCAGTCGTTTTAGGCGACACTCGAGGAGGCAGTGGCGGAGGATACGAATTTTCTGTCCAGAAAAACAGCTCGGTCGCCCGAGGGCAATGTTTATGTTGAGCCACCGAGCTCCATGGATGACTCCTCCATGATCTTGATAGAGATCGGAGTTGATGTTGATGAAGGCCCTCATCCGAACATAATGATCGGAGGTAGGGCGTAGTCCTTGGTCAAGCCAAGGTGACCAGTCGAGCTGGTGACGAAGAAACCGATGTTGTAGTTGACCTGCAGTCGAGCCATTGATCCATTTGCTGATCACAGAGCGGAACTCTCAATGAAAGCACCAATGTCGGTGTCAAAACTGGTGGATCTCGGGTAGGGGGTCCCAAGCTGTGCGTCTTAGGATCAATGGTAACATGAACACGGGATTTTACCCAGCTTCGGGCTCTCTTGATGAGATAATACCCTACATGCTGCTTGATTGACTATAATGAATATAGGGATTACAAGAGTTGATCTATCTCGAGATCATATGTAGTGGTCTAAACCCTAGAGTTATGATGAGTAATGTCATAATAATCATCCTCTATCGACTAGCCTAGCCTCGGTTTATATAATGTACCAGAGGCCTAGGATAAGAAGAGTCCTAGCCGAATACACCGGTGGGGGAGGAGTCCTTGTCTTGATCACCAAGTCTTGTAGAATCTTCCTTGTATGCGGCAACTGTCCGAACTGGCCCATGAGTATACGGCCATGGGGGTCCTCGGCCCAATCTAACTAATCGGGAGACGACGTGGTGAGTACCCCCTAGTCCAGGACACCGTCACCCGCCTCGACAGCAAATAGGAAGGCGAGCTCGTCGACTTCCTCCGTGAGAATCGGGATATCTTCGCATGGACCCCCAAGGACATGCCGGGTATCCCGAGGAAGTATGCCGAGCACAGACTTCATGTTCGCAAGGACGCCAAGCCTGTCCATCAACCCCTATGATGATTTCCCGAAGAGAAGAGAAGAACCATTGGTGAAGAGGTTGCCAAGCTTTTGGTGGCCGGCTTCATAATGGAAGTGTTTCACCCCGAGTGGCTGCCAATCCAATCCTCGTCCTGAAGAAGAACAAGACCTGGCGCATGTGTATCGACTACACCAGCCTCAACAAGGCTTGTCCCAAGGATCCGTTCGCTCTCCCACAGATCGACCAAGTCATCGACTCGACCGCCGGGTGTGAGCTCCTGTCCTTCCTGGACGCTTACTCCGGCTACCACCAGATCAAGCTGGACCTGGCCGACGCCCTGAAGACGTCCTTCATCATGCCATTTGGGGCATATTGCCACATCACCATGTCGTTCGGCTTGAAGAACACCGGTGCCACCTTCCAACGTTGCATGCAGAAATGCCTGCCACCGCAACTCGGCCACAATATCCACGTGTACGTGGACGACATCATGGTGAAGACCAAGCAGCACCTCACGCTCCTCGACAATTTGAAGGAAACATTCGCCAACCTCTGCGAATACAAGGTCAAGCTTAACCTAGAAAAATGCATCTTCGGCGTCCCAGCCGGAAAGCTACTCGGCTTCCTCATCTCGGAACGCGTCATTGAGGCGAACCCGAAGAAGATCAAGGCCATCGAGCGCATGGCAAGCCGGCTCGGCTGCGCGATGTCCAGAAGTTCACCGGATGCTTGGCCTCGGTCAGCCTGTTTCTAAGCCGGCTGAGCGAGAGGGCGCTACCCCTGTACCAGCTGATGAAGAAGACAAGCCCGTTCGAATAGAACGGCAAGGCAGACGAGGCCTTCCAAGACCTCAAGCGCATGCTCTCCACCGCACCAGTCCTGGCCGTGCCGACCGACAAGGAGCCGCAGTTGCTCTACATTGTCGTGACCTCGCGGGCAGTCAGCACGGTGCTGGTGGTCGAGCGACCAGAGAAGGGCAAGATCCAAGCCGTCCGGCGCCTAGTCTACTACCTGAGCGAAGTGCTCTCCATCTCCAAGCGGAACTACCCGCACTACCAGAAGATGTGTTATGGCGTGTACTTCACCGCAAAGAAGTTGAAGCAGTATTTCCAAGAGCACGTTGTCACCGTGGTCAGCACGGCGCCTATCGGAGAAATCATCGGGTGCCGGGATGCCTCTGGCCGGGTTGCCAAATGGGCGATCCAGCTAGCCGGCCACACCATCCTCTACGAGCCCCACACCGCGATCAAGTCTCAGGCCCTAGCCGACTTCCTCGTCGCGACTGGACCGAGACCCAGTACTTGCCG
>NC_041393.1:657862292-657893818 GCF_002162155.2 Triticum dicoccoides
TTGGCGCATGCACTTCGACGGGTCCAAGATGCGACTCGGCTTGGGGGTCGGCATCGTACTGCCATCCCCGAAGGGAGACCGGCTCCGCCACGCACTCCAGATCCACTTCGCCGCCTCCAACAACGTCGCCGAGTACGAAGCCCTCGTGCATGGCCTCCGGCTTGCCAAGGAACTCGGCATCCGGCGCATCCTGTGCTACGGCGACTCGGACCTGGTGGTGTAGCAGTGCTCCAGCGAATAGGACGCCCGCGACAACAACATGGCAAGCTACCGCTTCCTCGTCCAGAAGCTGTTCGGATCCTTCGAGGGCTGCGAGTTCCTCCATGTCCCGCGCGCGGAGAACGAAGCAGCTGACACGCTCACCAAGATCGCCTCGTCATGGCAAGCCATCCCGTCCGGCGTCTCCCTCGAGCACCTGCGCAAGCTGTCCGTCAAGCCATCGCCAGACTCCGAGTCCATCCACGTTCCAGACGACTCAGCTGCACCTCAAGCCGGCCCGGGGGCTGCTGAACCCGGCCCGGGGGTTGCTAAGCTCGAACCGGCCACCAACGTCCCGGACCCGGTCATCGCCATCCCCAACCCGGGGGCTTCTCAACCCAGCTCGGGGGCTGCCGACTCAGAACCCACCCTGGTGGCCGTCTTCGCCGTGGTTACGGCTCCATCTTGGGCCCTCCCAATATCAGAATTTCTGGAGAACGGGGTTCTCCCCATGGACAAGACCGAAGCTCGGCAAGTGCAGCGCCGGGCGTCCGCCTACAGCATCATCAACAACGAGCTCGTCAGGCGCAGCTCCACCGGCGTATTCCAGCGATGCGTTGAGCAGGAACAGGGCATCAATATCCTCCTCGACGTACATCAGGGTGAGTGCAGGCAGCACGCTGCATCGCGATCCCTGGTGGCCAAGGCGTTCCGCCACGGTTTCTACTGGCCCACGACCCTTCAAGATGCCGATTCGCTCGTGCTCAAGTGTGAGGGATGCCAGCGCTTCAGCAAACGCAGCCACCAGCTGGCGTCAGCACTCCGCACCAAGGTCTAGGGACTCGACATGGTGGGACCCTTCAAAACCGCTCGGGGTGGCATGACGCACCTGCTGGTGGCAGTACACAAATTCACCAAGTGGATCAAGGCAAGACCGATCAAGAAACTGGACGGGCCAACAGCCGTCCGGTTCATCAAGGACATAGCGGTGCGCTACGGCATGCCGAACAGCATCATCACCGACAACGGCACCAACTTCACTAAGGGCGCGCTCGAGCAATACTACTCTGTCTCCGGCATCCGCCTCGACCTGGCCTCCATTCCGCATCCGTAGTCCAATGGGCAGGTCGTGCAGGCCAATGGACTCATCATGTCCGACGTCAAGCCGCGACTCGTTGAGCCACTCATCCGCTCACCCGGTAGCTGGCTTGACGAGTTGTCGGCCGTTCTCTAGAGTCTACGCACCACGCCAAATCGGTCGACCGGGTTCACCCTGTTCTTCCTCGTCTACGGAGCCGAAGCCGTCAACACGACCGAAGTCGAGTTTGACTCGCCGCGCATCGCGATGTACACCAAAGCCAAAGCCAGAGAAGCCCGCGAAGATGGTGTTGACCTGCACGAAGAAGCACGCCTCCTGGCACTTAGCCACTTGACCATCTACACGCAAGGCCTAAGGCACTACCACAACAAGAAGATCAAGCCCCTTGCATTCCGTGAGGGCGACCTCGTCCTCCGAATCGTCCAAGAGCAGGCAGACCAGCACAAGTTGTCCCCTCCATTGGAGGGCCCATTCATCATGAGTAGGGCCTTGCGCGATCGCAACGCCTACTACCTTATCGATGCACGCAAGTCAAGGAAGCGCAAGAAGGACACCACCGGTGAAGAAATGACCCGGCCGTGGAACACGGAACTCCTCCGCCCATTTTACAGTTAGCTGCATGAGTGTATGTATCGTCGCCTTTTGTAAACGCATGAAACTATGGGGTCCCCGAACAAGACTCAGGGGCTGCCTTTTGTCGACCAATTTATTGTGTCCCTATTTTCTTGCATCACTATACCACTGAACCCGGCCACCGGTCCAACTTGCTCGACCCGGGAGCTCGGGGGCTGGCCGGCTCGGTCGCCACCCCACCGCCTTACTTGGTGATTCCTGAGAAAGTTAGGATGCCACGGCTGGCAAGCCATAGATCCATAGATCCAACTTTGGCTGTCGGCTGGCAAGCACAACGGGGTAAAGCTCCTATACGCTTCATACACTAAGTCAAAGGCTACCGGGTCGATCAACCGACCCGCCATTCATCAAACGAGCAGCCGCACAATCGGCTGCTTGCCAACCAGCTTCGCCGGATTGGCGACAACCGGCCCAGTGGTTGTTTCGCTCGCACTCAACGTTTCGAGGGACCCAAGTCCTGCACGCTCCTTTCAAAGAACCGAACTCCTTGTCACGGACCGGAGCCTCGGTCGTCTGACTCACGGGGGGGGGGCGGCTTGAGAAAGGAAAAGCGCATGAAATCGGAACCAAAAAACGGAAGGCAAAAGCAAAAGCACTCACGCCATTTACAAAAATATTTAAGAAAATGCCCATGGCCCGAGTTCATTACACCCTAAAAAACCCCAGTGGGTGGGTGGACCTGCTACTTAACAAATTTTTACGAAGTGTCTCAGGCATCTCCAGCGCCGCATCACGAGGTTGGCGGCCCTCCCCTGGCGGCCTCTGGGTCCGGCGAGGCGCCGGTGTCCTCCTTAGCATCCGCGTCACCGTAGACGCCCGTATCCTCCGAGCTCCCCTCCGGATCGTGGACAAGCAAGCCGTAGTCGTCACCACATCCACGGCCTTGCCGTCTTCCGTCCGCTCCGAATGGAACTCGTCATGGAAGGCGAACTCGGCGATGTAGCTGGCCCGGGAGGCGATCCCGCCGGCTTGCTCCTGTAGCAACTGCTCTGAGCCGGCCCGCTGGCCCATCAGCGCGTCCTGCTGAAGATCCGGATGCCAAGACAGCGCAAACTGGAGCGTCATCTCAGCACTGGCACAAGTGGCAGAGACACGCCACTCCCCAAGCCGGTCTGGCCCCATCTCCAACCAATGCGCCAGGCGCGAGAAGCTGCTCGGTTGGACAGAGTCTGGCCATAGGGCCGCTATCATCGCGGTGCTGGCCTAGGACAGCCGCTCCATCTGCGTTCCCAGGACCCGCAGGCGGGCCTCAGCGGCGGCGATGATATCCAGGAAGGTCCAGGCCGTCCGTGGATCCATCCCGGACGCAATGACGTCGGTCGGGTCATGCTGATAGCGGACGGCTTCCTCCGCTAGCCGCCGCGTCTCTGGGAAGACCCCTTTCACAAAGGAAGAAGCGAGTTAGAAGAAGAACAACAAGGAAGAAAGGTCAGTTCCCGACCCGGCAAACTACAAGAAAAAGCACTTACTGGAGAAGGACTCTTCCAGGTGCTGCGTCTCAAGCAACATACCACGCCGCTCTCATTCGATGGCGTGGTCGCGCTCCTCGAGCGCCTTCTCCAGATTGGCCACCTTGGAAAGGGCCGCCTTCAGCTCGGCATCCTTCTCTTTGGCCGCCTTCTCGGCCGCCTCGCGGCGATGGGCCTCGTCCTGATAGGCCCCCTCAGCTATAGTGACCTGCCCCCGCAGGCGACCCACCTCGGCCTGGAACCGGCCCTTGTCGTCAGCTAGCTGGTCGTGCTGTTGGTCCGCCTCCACCAGGGCCTGCTGCGCCTCTGCCACCTTGGCGGCCTCCGTCTTAAGGAGCTCCACCTCGGCCTCGAGGCGGCTCTTGTGACCCGCCAGCTGCTCATGCAGCCGGTTGGCCTCGTCGAGAGACCGCCAGGCCGCGGCCGCCTCCGCCCTCGCCTGCGCCGCCTCGACGCCAAGACGGCCGATGTCGGCGACGAGCCGGTCATAGTGATGACCAGCCTGGAGCAGACGAGTCCGCCAGGATAACACCTCGGCTGCGAAAAAGGATTTAGCAGAAGAAAAAAGCAAGACTGAAGGTTTGGCCCAACTGTTACACAGTTGGCCCGAATCTCGGGGGCTACACCCAGTGGGTGCGCTAGCGCGCCCCCACTAGAAAAGAGCACAAGAGTACCTGCGGAGACGCGGAGCTCCTCCTCCTTGGTGGTGAGCTGCTCCATGAGCTCCCGGAGCTTGCCCAGGAGACGGTTGTAGGTGGCAACATGGAATGCATCGAGATGCTGAAGAAAGCAGAAGTCAGAACAAGGCCAACGCTCTAAAGATTCGACCCAACTACTACGTAGTTGCCCCGAACCTCGGGGGCTACACCCAGTGGGTGCGCTGGCGCGCCCCCACAAAGAAGAAACTACAAGAAAAAAGAAGACTTACCAGAACAGCGCGCTCCAGGTCGCGCGTCCGCTCCACCTCGGCCTGGGCGAAGGCCTTGAGCCGTTCCGTCCGGCCTCGCAGGCGGCGGCTAACGGCGTCCAGCGCCACCTCCTCCTGGGTCTGAGGCCCAAAGACAACAGCACCCCCGCTCTACGCCGGCAGCTCGACGCCATCCCTGCCGGGGCACCAAGGCGTGCCCCCCGCTGGCCGCTCGCGATGTGGACAGCACCTCCTCTGACGCCCCTCCCGGCGCCGACGACGACCCGGACTCCAGGATGCCCTGCATCGCCACCTTTGGTCCAGACGCCAGGACGGCCTGCTGCGCCACCACCGGCCCAGCTGCCGGGGTGGCCTCCGGCACCGCCGCCCGCGGTGCCTCCTACATAATCGGCGGCGCCTCTTCCAAGATGACGCTGCCTCCACCACCATCAGTCCCCGCTCGCTCGACCACGCCGACCCGCGGCGGGGTGTCATCCTCCACCTCCACGACCTCCCGGTCGAGGATCACCACCTCAGCCCGGCCTCCACGGTTGCGCTCCCTCACCGACGGCTCAAAGACCGTCGCCGCCACCACCGTGCCCTCCGGCATCTCGCGCCAGGCCGGCTCCGCGCCGGATCGCACCCATACCGCCGCTGCGTCAGTCCAAGCCCGGACTGACGCCGCCTCTAGCTCCGCCTCTGCCCGGTTCCTGTCCCGCTAGGCCAAGGCTTCGGCGTCGTTCGGGTACAGGCCAAGGTCCGAGTCGGCTCGTACCTCCACCTCGGCCTAGTCAGCAAGGTTGGACCGGGTCCTACGGAACACGCCCCCTTCGGCGGCCGCGGCTTCCACCGCCGCCCTCGCCAGCGCGATTGGTGACCTGAAGTAGAAGACAGAATGAGCAAAAAAGAAACAAGACTAGCTCAAAAAATCCGGGCGCAAACGAGAGATGAAGCTTACCCCGACAAGACCGGGACCGGGGTTGGCCTCCCGTGCCCGCCGCCGCGCTTCTTCTTGGCTGGCCTCCCGACCCCAGCCGGGTCCGCCGTGCGCTTCGGGGCCCGGGGTCACGGCGCGACGCTGTCCTTCCCATGCGGGCGGCTCGGCGCCGCCCCATGCGAGGACCCGGCTCCGCCCACGTCGCCGCCTCGCCCGTCGAATGCCGCTACACCAACAACCGGGTCAGCATCGCCCGCACCGTACCATGATCAGCAATTCAAGACACATAAAGAAAGATACGAGACTTACCCGCGCGACGCCCGGCGCCAGCGTCGGACTCGGCCACCTCCTCCCCGCCATGGGCCGCAGGCTCCTCTGGGGCCACCGGCACCACCTGCGACGGAGCCCGGGCGTAAGGATGCCAAATCGCGTTCAGAAGTACCTCCCGTGTCGCGTCAGGACGAATGAGAAGGTGCGCAGCAGCAAAGTAAGAAAACTAGACACTCACCTACAGCGCCGAGTTCGACTCGCTGTATGGCGCCTTGCCGAACCGCCAGTCATCTCCAAGATTGACCCTGGAGATGTCATTCATGCCGCGCACGATCTGCTCCACGGACAGCCGCGTCGACCCCATGTGGTTGGGATCTTGAAGGCCGACCATTTCGCTGATGAGGCAGGAGCGCCCCTGAAGCGGAAGGACCCGACGCATGATGAACGCGGCGAGGAGGTTGGTGCCAGTGAGCCCCTCCTGCATCCTCATCGCCGTCACCCGCTCGCAGAGATTGACGATCTCCTACGACGGGCGCCTGGGAGAGTAGCCCCAGTTCGTCTTCGCCCGCGGCGGCGCGATGGCGAAGGCCGGAAGGTTGATGCGATCCGCACCAAGGTTGCGTACGTAGAAGAAGGAGTTCTGCCACTTCTTGGCAGAATCCTCCAGCGGGATCTTGGGGAAATCCGCCCCCGACCGATTTGAGATGACGGCGGCACCACAGTCGACGAACTCCCTGGCCGACGGGCCCTGCTGCTTCAAGGAGAAGAAGCGCGCCCAGAGGTCGATCGAGGGCTCGACCCCCAGGTACCCCTCGTAGAGGGTGACAAAACCGGAGAGCTGGACGATGGCGCCGGCGCCAAGATGATGCGGCTGGAGCCCGAAGAACTCCAGGAACGCGCGGAAGAAGGTGCTCGCCGGCAGCCCGAACCCGCGCTCGAAGTGCGTGAGGAAGATCACGCGCTCCTACCCCTCGGGCCGAGGCCTCTGCTCGCCGCGCGGCAGGCGGACGCCGACGTCCGTCTCCCGCGGCAGGCGCCGCGTCGCCCGGAGTTGGGTGGTGTCCTCGGTGGTGACATTCGAACCCATCCAAGAGCCCGATGGAAGCGCCATGATCAAAGGAAGGAGGAAGAAGATGAATGGCGAAGGAGTTCTAATCGGAGCAGCGGGCGCTGCAGTGCGTCAGTTGCAAAGAGCGGAGCAAGAGCAAAGGGACAGGAGGGCGCGAGCGAGAATAATGTCCGCCGCCCCCCTGCCCCCTGATTTATAACCCTCGGTTTGAACGTGGGGAAGTGGGGAAGTGGGATCGTCTGCAGACACCCGTTCCCCTACCCCGCAATAAGTGTGCATGTACATGCGTAGTTACTGCCTGGGGAAGTGCAACCCACCCCCGGACGCCGCAATTAATCCGCGCGCATGGACCGAGGGCGCACGGCAGTGGGCCCTGGCCCGTCACCCAGTCCTGTCACACACGTGGCCTGTCAGGCCCCTCCAACTTCCGGGCACCATGTGGCGCCCTCGCCAAGCCCGAGGGATTGCCCCAAGATTCTACGGACTCCTCGTTTCCTGCCACGGTTGGGATGTCGCGATCCGGTTTCCGAGAAAACCGGCACACAGTGGGTGTTGCCGGAGCCGGTGCTCGCAGAATCCGTCTTGCTTAAGGGGGAAACTGTGAAGGCCCACTCATCCGAAGACGGCGGACCTTCACAGCTTCGGGGACTACTGGGGGGGATGGACCCTGGGCAGGCAACGGAACCCGGATCCTCTTCAAAAACAACAGGGCTGGCACCGCCCCTAAAAACCGGCACGCGCCTGGCCGAGTCGCTGAACCCGGCCAAGCCCTGCAAGCCGGTCAGACTCGCCGACCCGGCAAGACACGTCAACTCGGCCCCAACAACTAGCGCAAGACAGCAGAACTCGGCACGACCAAAGCTTCCTCGACAAGCCAGCGCCACCCGTGGCGTGCAACGCAATCCAGCCACGGGTTAGCTCCCGTCCCATCCAGGTCGTACGATGGGGACGGGTCTTCAATCAACCATGACCGAGGCAACAGTGCCCCTCCCATGCCTTTGGTCAGTCGGGCCGTGGCAACAGTGCCCCTCACCTACCTGCTGACCAGGGCCGGCGTGGCTATAGTGCCCCCGCCCTCACCGCTGACGACGGCAAGCAGCAACCTGACGGAGAGCACTGTACGCGACTCGACTTGGCCACGCCCTGATGATCGACAAGATGGCGCATAGTCCCCCTAGGCACGCGGGGCCCGCACCTAGGGGAACCCGGCGAACCACAAGCCCTCAACGGGGCCCAGCCTGGGTCCCCGGCGCCGACAATACGGACCCACCGACTTGTAACATTACCATTGTACCCCCGAGGGGTTGGTCTATAAAAACCCCCGGGAGCCCACGATCATAAAGGGGGTAAGCAGGCGAGAAACATATACGAGAGAAAAGCAAGTAAGCATAGGACAAGCCACCAAACCGCAACATCGGAGAGAAGGAGCAGCCCAAGCCTTGGCCAGCTTCCTTCCTCCTCCATACAGCTCCAGTAGCAACATTGTACTATCGATCATCCAACTACACTCGACAGGGCTAGGGGTATTATCTCTCCGGAGAGCCCCGAACCTGGGTATGTCCGGCGTCCCGCGCCCGCTCATGCCAACCTCGCCTCTGGAGTCCACCAGCGCCCTCTAGCCTCCTCCTCTCTTTAGCCATCCCTTGGCATCTGCCGTGCGCCCACCACGACAGGGTCCCCCAGCCTCGGGGACCCACGTGGGCCATAGGGGGCGCCATCGTCTAGTTGGGTCAGGCACACCAACCCCTCCCCCCCCACTAGACCCATGCACCAAAGGGGAGAAACCCTAGGGGTGGGTGCCCCCCTTGACTTGGGGGGCAAGCCACCCCTAGGGCCGCCTCCCCCTCCTCCCTTTCCCCTCTATATAGTGGGGGGGAGGGCAGCAACACGCCTCCACCCTTTCCCTCCATCGATCCCAACTCCTCCCACCTCTCCTCCGGTACGCACTTGGCAAAGCCCTGTCGGAATTCCGCTACTGCCACCACCACCATACTGCCATGCTAGTTCCGAAATCATCTACCTCCTTTCCCTCGCTTGCTTGATCAAGGAGAGGATGCCATCAAGTTGAACGTGTGCTAATCTTGGAGGTGTCGTCCATTCAGCATTGGATCGGAGTGGATTATGATTGGATCCTGAAGAGTACGACTACATCAACCGCTTTACGACATTAAAGCTTTCGGTCTACCAGGGTATGTAGACACGCTTCTCTCCCATTGCTTTGCATCTCCTAAATTGGGGCTTTTCGTAGGAAATTTTATGATTTTCATGCTTGGTTCCCCACTATTGGTTACAAAAGATCACGTGAGAGGTGGCTTCTCAAAGGTGATTAGAACACCCCTTTCTTCCACAAAGAAGCTAATCATAGAAAAAGGAAAAAACATGCTAATTTCACTTAAATGATGGCAATGATGTTACTACATGAACTGAAAATCATTTAAAATATGCTAGTGATAAAGGTATTTTTTGCCCTGCTCGTGCAACATTTTCCATCTAATTCGTGGTCTTTGGAATCTTGCTGATCGACTGCCCCATGACGATGATTCACTCATGGCTAGAGATTTTTCTGTTGATGAAGTTAAAACTACCTTTGTTTTTGTGAACTTTAACATAGCCCTTGGTCTCGAGATTTTTCCAACAATGTTGGGATATATTTCAACATATCATGTTTATTTTTGATTGCTTTCATGTTGTTTCCCTTGATGCCGAAAGAGTCAATTATTGAGTCATTACCTTTCTTCCATAATTATATGGACTAATAAAATTCAACAACTCAGGCATATTTTCCTTCTTATATGTATTTATAAATGGATCATCAAAATCATGACCTTGAGGCTGGAACCTTTCTTTGAAAAGAAAATTAGTGCTAATGAGAACGTCATTATAAATTTGGAAACATTATACATCAGGTTATCTCCTCACATGAAATTTTTCGTCATTCTCATGAAATTTTTTTGGAAATGTTTTGATTTATACTTTGAAATGACTTATGTGGAAGTACTCTGGGACTTTTTGATTGATTGTCATTCCTTTGGAAACATTGATATAAATGGATGTCGATGGTAAAACAAATATTTCGCAGGGTAACGCCTTGTCCGCTTGTTCTATAAAAATTGTAGTTCATTGTCTAATTAGATTAGTTTAAAAAGATTAATTTGGCTACTTATCATATCGGCAATGGAGTTGATATACTTTGTTATGTTCCCAATGAAGTGTTGTGCATCAACCTTGACTCGCAAAAGTCTTTAATCTTAAATTGCTCTCTTATATCTCTAAACAAATGTTTTCGCGATGTACACCATTCCTTTAGGATAAGATTATGTCCTGCTTTGATTCAACAGTTACGAACTTATATTCCAGAGTTACTGCTATCCATAGAACAATATTCTCAATGATATTTTCTCAAATCTTTAGAGAAAAAACCCCAAGCTTTCAACTAATCTAAGTAGCCATGGATTTAAAATGACATTGGTGTAGCACATTATAGATGTATACCAAATGCTAGAATTCCCTTAAGATTCTGATTTTCCTTAGGAAACTATTCTAGAACATCATTTTGACTATGGAATTGATGAGGAAACGACGGACTGGTAATCATGCGTGTTCCTTTTACCATCTGATTGAATATACTCATCATTTGTTCATTTTTTATGTTGTTGCTCGCGTAGTATGGAGGACAATTGATTATTTTGCACTGGCCTATGACCTAACCTAACTTTGGCAATTCTACACTCCGTGCAACACTTTTTCCAAGTGTTACCGAGAAAAGTAGAAATTTTCCATTGGGGGAGGTGGGGGTGAGAAGTATACTCCCTCCCTTCCGGTTTAAAGGGCAGTACCTTGGGAGATTGGTCAATTGGAAAATCAGGAATTGATAATGTGTGAAGGTTTGCCAAAAAATAGTAAGAACGTGCCTAGATTTGGCATTATTGTGTATCGCCCTACTATTTTACGTTGTTTTCTCATGCTTTTTCATCAACTATATATTGTATCATTAAACATCAATTTAAAATTCTCGGATTAATTTTATAATTGCTCTAATCTTTTCTATACCCTTATGTCGTTACCTTTTGGGATAGTTCTACTCGTTTACTTTTTGGTTGTGGTCTACATTGTATCCTGGCTCTGCCATAGGAAGCCATCACTAATACTAAAGTTAGTCGAATCCACATATGCTAGGAGACTCAAAAGCCCATGGATCCCTCTTCCACCCGCTCTAATAGAATGAGAGCCCGCTCCATAGGAATGGATGAGAATGGCATATTTTGACCAAAGGACTCTGCAACCGCCTTCTACCTGAATTTGGTAAACTTACCACAAGAATAACCTTTCCACTCCCGCCACATCTCCCTCTTATAAAAAAAAGTTGTTGCTTCTTTAAAATATTCCCACCAATAACAAAAAACTGCCCACCTTGACTAATATAAGAAGACCCTAGGGGAGGTCTCCTACAGTCATTCAAGGTAAACAAAAAACAAAACAAAAACACATTTAGCAAGATTTGGCACAATTGTGTTTGTCTTCGACTAAGTACTATTTTTCATTGGAATACAAATGGATGGTAGCGGAGAATTGTTGGTCATTAATGCTTTTCCTAGAATTTTCAAATATGACCAGTCGTAATCTTTTGTTTGAACATTTCAAATGATGCATTAAACTATTTTGAAAAATCAAACCATATTCACATAACCAACAAATTATAAGAACTTAGTGAACAAGTTCCAAATTAAGATGAAGGGGTTAAGTAAAAAAGGCAATTTTATCTTTAATTTCTCACTAATTCCTATTAAATTCCAAGATTACAAGTATTATGCTAGCATTCATTCTATACGCAATATATACTAAGAGCAATTGCAATAAAAACATATAAAAGAAGTTGGTCATAGGTGATCATTAGGCAAATGCCATATATAAGCCATGCATAACAATGGTCATGCATCGGAGGGAAGTATCAAATGCTTTTTTTTGCAGGAAAAAAAATGCACATATTTAATTGGGACTAAACAAAACACATAAACATGCATACATTTGTCTTTGTCCAGTCCGATTCTTCAGAGGCCATCCCTTCATTATCTTCTAATGGCCTATCATGCTCTGTTTACGGTCATCTTATAGCTGAGATTAGAGGTTTAATGGCTCTTGGGGAGTTTATTCCACTTAAGATTAAGAAGGAACATAATAGAGTAGCAGATCAATTAGCAAATTGTAGCCGCACAAAGAGTACTGCGGCAGTATGTTGTGGTGCAACCATACCCCCCTTGTATTGAGGATTTGATGCCTCTTGATTTGAAACTTGGGTAGGTTGACCTTACATTAGTGCGAAAAATAATATTTGACCCACCCACAAAAAATTTACTTAGAACCCATTTTGAATGATTGATGCAGTCTCAAAACCATTTAGTAAGAAGCACGGTTCAAGCATGTTTCCCAACTCAATAGAGGCAGATGTCAAAAGACATATAAGACTTTTTAGATCTAAAAGGTCTTATGTAACTGCTCTACACACGATGAATGATATGCACGATCATTGCACGATGCCCCATCATGCGGTGGGCAGCCGTTTGGTGCCATGCATGGACGGCTTGACACGCTTGTCGTCCAAAAATCGTCCGAACAGTGTCGTCTCCGGTCTTATATCACTGTACAGAGGCAGATGGAGTACACGAGAGTACTAATGAAACATATAAGGGCACAACAATGGAAACAAACCCTAAAAGGAATGATTTGCCACATCCAGAACCATTTGGCACGAAACTATATAGATATTCCTTTTCTTTAAGAGACTTTTTGTATCCTTTTTTAAAAATTTAATAAAAATATCCTGCTGTCTCCCTCAAAAAGATAAAAATAAGAAGAAGATCCATCGAATTCAAGGAGAAAATGGAGGCGCACACTAGTTACTCGGGCATACATAGCTGTAGCATATTGGGCCAAAGACAGGTTTAACTAAGTTCTGTTAGATAGATTATGCATCGAAGGTGAAAGCACCCAAAACTGGGGCTTTATACCGCCTACCTACGCTTCAGTTCCTTCTCCCACACGTAGAGAGGACAATGCTAGTGAGCGCAGAAGGGCAGCTTGCCTCCAGATGCTTATATCCCTCCGTCGCCACCACGGCGTCAAGGATCTCAGGAGTACTAATGATGAACTGCACACACTTTTCTTTGAGGTGCGGACAGTTGTGCTGCTCTGCCAAAGCCAAAGTAGTCCCCGCCGTGTCAACGCCTCAACGGTGATGCCACCGGCGAGCTTGCCCTCGCAGATGATTTTGAGCCTGTCAAGTCCGTACCTGTCAGCCGCCGCAAGCAGATGCTGAGCCATCGTCGCCACGGCTTCCAGCTCCCGGTCAAGTTCAGGAACATTGTCGGTGTAGATAAACTCCAGCAGCGCCCCGAACACGGCTGCCTCCATGTCCTTGATCTCCACGCGCCGCGAGCTCTTCTCCTTTATGTCCCCGAAGAACTCGGCCATGAAGACCGGGGATCTCGCGGCCAGCACGAGCTTGTGCGCGGCGAAGGTCTTGCCGGAGACGAGGAACGTGACGTCAGCTCCTGTGCCGTTCTGCAGTAGCTCCTGGAAGTGCTGGTGCATGTTGGATGCCGGCGCGGGCACCGTCGCTGTCGTATAAGCGAGCTCCTTCAGAATCGTGACTGTGCACTGGACGGTCACGTAGTCTCCTTGGCGTGAAGTCCGATCCAGCAGAACGGATCTCTCAACAAGCGAGACTCCAGGCGAACAGTCCTTGGCGCGCTTGAACACATGCCACACGGTCTTCTCTTCATTGCCAATGTCTGGCAGCCTCGGGTGTAGCAGGAGACAACCAAAGCTCGCCCTCACGTTGCAGGTGCTGGAATTTAGTCTATTTTAGGCAGCCCAATAACTATTTCAGAAATTCCTAATAAATCCTAGAGGCCCATTTAGCTCATTTGTGCAAGGCAAGGGATACTACTAAAAGTTTAGTCTCACATTGCTAGTTTAGTGGGAGTTGGACCTCCTTATAAGGGGGATTCTTTCCCCACTTGTATGAGCATGAGAACAAGAGGGACATCCACGCGCGCTCCTCCTTCGCCGCCCGCCTCGACACGACACGACACGACGTGCCGCAGGTTGCGGGAATGAGCCGAGCCGATGTCTAAATTTTTACCACGTACTACGGGTATACAAAAGGTCACTCGGGAAATGAAAAGTTTTGCTGTAGTGGAGATTAAATGCGAACGCTGCACCCTTCGGCTGCTGTCTGTTCGTTTCATCTCCCTCGGTCCCTTCCTCTCGCTATCGGTTCCTGAGCACTGCGCTGCTGCTACAATCTTCTCCATCCCGGCTTGCGGCGTGCACCGCAGGTCGGGACAATAGGCCTCCGAAACCGCACTCTTTGAGTCCTGTAGCCGCAGGTCGGGACAGTAGGCCTCCGAAACCGCACTCTTTGAGTCCTGTACGGGAGAAGGGTGATAAGGTTTTTGGGGAGCTCCGGTCGCCGACGACTACTTCCCCGACAACGACTTCTTCCCCGACGTTCACGACCTCCTCGACGACATGGCAGGCGAGGACACCGACCCCAAGTCCAGCGCTCCTGCTGCTGCTGCCTCGTACGTGTTCGTCCCATTTCTATTAAAGGTTCTGCTACAGTTCCTTGTTCTAGTGTTTGTCCTGGATATGTTAGACTCTATTTCATATATGCTCCTTGCTATACTGTTCGCTCAAGATATGTTTAGTTACTGTTCATATATGAAGATGTTGTTTACCTTCCCTTTGTCAAATCGCATGGCCTGTTTTATCACTGCTACACTACTCATGCTTTATCTAGTATTTCTGTTAATAAAATCACTCGGTAAATTGCTCATATTTCCAACAGCAGGTGCTTGCGGCTTCGGTGAGTAACACGAGCTCCACCGTTACCCACGGTGTCGCAGGGTACCAGCGGATTTCGAAGTCGTGGCCGTCGACGTTCCAGCTGGTTCTGAATCTGATGCGCTCGCCTTCGCGCATGGTCTTGTACAGCAGGCGGAAACTGTCGATCTTGAGCAGTTTCACGGCACGCACGGCGCCGGTGAAGACCGTGCAGGCGGTCGCCATGGGGGCAGTGTGGATCTTGAACAGCCGCGCGCGCAGAGCTATGGCGTGCTGGATGTAGGGGGGAATGGGGACTTGGAGTACTTAGCCAGGAACATGATTGTGGAGCGATGGACTGGACCAGTGCGATATTTACCGACTGCGTGCGATATTTATCGATGGATTGGGAGCGACTCCTCGGGCACCGACTCCTTTCAAGAGACGATGCGCCGCGCGCTGCCTCGGTGACGTTTGGGTTTCGTTTTAATCGCGTGCACCGCCGCACAGGTAGCGAAGAGGTTGCTTGGGAAGCGGGGAGAGTTATCTCTGCTGAAGTAATGACAGCGAGCGTGCTATCGGCCGTTCATTCCTCAATTCAGCTGTGGAAAGTGGAATATTGTGGAGTACACTAGCTGTGGACCAAGTATACAGTACTTGCCTATGTTTTTCTAGAATAAAAGTCACTTTATTCAGATAAAATGACGCAACAACAGTTTTACATAAAGTACTACAACCCTTCGGTCCAACAAGCAGCCGTCCACGTGAACCTGACAGTAGCAAAACACACTCACTTTTTGACACGTTTTGACATGGCTAATCGTCCCCGTGGCAAGAGGGGAGACAGCGTGCGTGTAACGGCCGGTCCAACCGCGCCGGTCGAAACGTTCCCGTAAAGGTTAACAGTCCTGCTCACTCCCTCACTCTCCTCTCGCACTCCCTCTCCTCTCTCCACCTCTGTGCCGCTGCCGACAACATCACTCACCCTCGCCGCCGGGTCGCAATTCCTTCCTGGAAAGATGGAGAGGAGAGCAGTGACGGCGACATGTTGCAGTTCAACTCTGATGCAAGCATCTGCTATACTCCGTCTGGTAGGCTAGGGTTAGGGTTCTTGATAGGATTTGGGGATTTTTTATGGACGAGTCTACGTAGCGGCCGGCTGCTCGCTGGCATGCGCGAGCGGCCGGCCTAAAATAGAAATTCTTTTATCCGCTAGCGTCTGCTCTGCATAGACATGCATGTGTGTAATTTTTGTCCGCTAGCGCATGTATCTTTTAGCATTTAATACATTCACATCGGTCACAATCA
Source organism: Triticum dicoccoides (assembly GCF_002162155.2). NCBI lineage: Eukaryota > Viridiplantae > Streptophyta > Magnoliopsida > Poales > Poaceae > Triticum > Triticum dicoccoides. The sequence goes on from NC_041393.1 coordinate 657,878,007, forward strand.
GTTGAAAAAAACAAATCACATATGCATTTGTTTCGATTTTCAAATTTTCAAAAAGCTATATCTTCCAAACCGCGCGTCGGAATTAAGATCCGTTTTCACCGCTGGAATCCTCGCAACGTGCTCTTCAAAACTATATCCCGCATGGGGATGTTTCGACGAACTAGTCTTCCTGCCAACTAAACATCAATGTGTGTGCAACTAGACTAGATTGCCGCGCCAACTGAGCATATGTGTGTGTGCCAAAAAAGTCCTGCCAACTAAACATCAATGTGTGTGCAACTAGACTAGATTGCCACGCCAACTGAGCATATGTGTGTGCAACTAGTGTCCTGCCAACTAAACATCAGTGTGTGTGCAACTAGACTAAATTACAAGCCAACTAAGCATATGCGTGTGCAATTAGTCTTTCTGCCAACTAAACATCAATGTGTGTGCAACTAGACTACATTACAAGCCAACTAAATATCAATGTATGTGCAACTAGACTACATTACAAGCCAACTAAACATCAATGTGTGTGCGACTAGACTACATTACAAGAGGAGGTTGCACATCGACTTTCGTCGAGGCAATAGACTAGTCGCACATCAAAGTTGTCGTGGTTGCTAGGTTGTAACCTCATACGAAGGCGCAGCTCCAAACATTAGTTTTGGAAAAAAGTTGCACGATGTAGTAATAAAGTTGCACAATGCAGTAATAGAGTTGCACTATATAGCTCCAAAGTTGGCATCGAAAAAAATTCGTCAAAATATACCCATGCGGGATCTAGTTTCAAAGATCTCGTCGCGAGGATTTCAATGGTGAAAACAGATTTGAATTCCGACGCGCGGTTTGAAAGATATAGTTTTTTGAATTTTTAAAAACCCGAAATAAATGCAGATGGATCTGTCTTTCTTAAACTAAAGGAGCAGTGTGAACGTATTTAATGTCACGCCTACATGCACTAGCAGACAAATAAATTACCACATGCATGCGCTGTGAGAGCCGGCCGCTCGGTTCGACCAAAAAGTGCGCGGCCACTTTTTAGATTTCAGGATTTTTTATTTGTGGTGATTTGGACCGGATCCAATACATTTGACCATTTCCAGTTCCTTTCAAACTCAAACTAGCCCCTCATAACCGTAGCTGACTCGGACTTTGAAGGCGATGTGGAACGAGGGCCCTTTTCCTTGCTACCACCGAAAGGTTGCCAAGATCTCTATTCCTAATGAAGCAGTTGGTGAATAATCAGCGCGGTTTATTTTTGCTGTTTTATTTTTGTCATCCTTCCACTATCGTTTTTTTCGTCATCCTCCCACCTCTACTTACTCGCTACCCTCCATCGAAATAAACCGGTGCCAAAAAAAACCTGGGATCGATCCCTCGTGCCCACAGAAGATCGATCTCCGCCGCCAACCAGACCTTCGCACGCCTGATCCACCCCTTCGCCCCAGCCGTGACTGATCCATCCCTGTGCCGCGGCCGATCCTAACCTTCGTCGTCGCCCTCGCACATCAGGGCCGCCACCCGTCCATCATACGATCTGCTTCAGGATCACTGCAGGAGGCGGCGCCGCAATCCCGTTTAGGAGACGCCGGCGATCACGCCCAGGATCTGACGGTGATCCCCTTCTGGACACGCACATCCTCTCATACGCACAACTTGCATTCGTCCCTTTGCCGCCGCCCTCCCATCGATCTGCCGCCGATCCCTGCGGAGCTTCCCTCCCCATTCCGATTTGACAGAGAGAGTGCCAGATCCGGCTGGGGGAGCCGCCGTAGAGCCTCCACGTCGGTGGAGCAGCACCTCCTGCCACGGGCGCCGCCGCCACCTCCTGCCTCACGACCCTTTGCCGCGACTCCGCCCCCTAGCGCCGCTCCCGCACGCAACCCTAACCCTATCCCGCCATGCCTCGCTGCTTGAGCCGCGCTGATGGAGCCCGAGCAGCGGTGGCCGACCCCGTCGTCGCCGCTGAGCCTGTGGACGAGGAGAAGGAGAAGGAGAAGGAGGAGGAGACGAAGGCGGCCGAGGACGAGGAGGACACGCTGCTGGACCGCGCGCAGCCTGATCTCACGGGTCCCTTTGCACATGTGCAGGTACAAACCATCCTCATCCAAAATCGTGTTTTCCGCTCTGATTTGCCATGCTAATGTGGTTTCAGACTTGCCCAATATGTGATACTGTGTTTTGCAGTTCGTCAATGGACCAATGCCTAATCTCCCCAAGGTACTAACTACTAATTTCTTCCACCCTCTTGGTTCTAACTATGTGCTCCGTCAAACTGTTTCCACCCTTGGCCTTCGGTACAACTCAAACATGAGATGTAGTCTTAACCCTCCACCTGACTTTTGTGTGTTTTCTGAATAATAAAAGTATCAAGCATTTGGTTTACTAGTTGTAATTGCTGTTTTAGGTTGATGTTTCACTGGACCCGGTGAAGGAGTTGAGCAGAGTAATATCTGAGCAAAAAAATTGGGGGGCGTGCTTTGGTTGTGCTCTCAGGTATTTTCCACACATAAAACTTGAAGTGTATTTTGCGTATTCGCCATTTTCTTCTTGATGCTTGAGAAAATCAAAAGATGCCTACAAATACACAGAGTTTTGCATCTCATAGTTAGTCCATCTCATGCACCCGTGCTTCTGGTACACGGAGAAACACTTTTCTCAGGTTATCCAACGTTTTAATTAGGATGTGTGTCGCTGTGGGTACCTGATATTCTAATATCCTTTCAGCTAGGTTATTTTACGAGGGTTGTGTGCACTGACCCATTTCCCTGGACCAAGGTATTCTTCTGGCTCTTTTCCAGCAACGGACATGCGACATAGCCAACTACACATTTTTTCCTAACATTGATGTAATGTACTGCTAGAAATTGATTATATTTTTTTCAGTTAGTACATCGGATGTAATGTACTCCTAGAAATTGATTATATTTTTTTCAGTTAGTACATCGGATGTAATGTACTGCTAGAGATACGAATTAGTTTCAAGCACTATGATTTTACATCGAGATGATGTTTCTTTGTAGCAGGGACGATGAACAAGATGGGAATGAGGAGGATGCGACCTATAGATGGTTGCAATGGATCGGGAGGTTGATACTGAACATCAGTTTACTACTAATCCGGAGTAGTAATATTGGATTACAGGTCATGGGTTAGTAGTTAACTGCAGAAATCAGAATATTGGATAGCAGTAACTAAGGCCATTGGCAATTTCTATCATATATCATAATTTATTTGTGTGATTCCTTTACCAACTACATGTTTCTATTTGTTTCATATATTTTGTTTGTTCCTGAATATTTTATGAATTGTGTATTTCTATTTTAATACATAAGACTCTTTTTCATGCAATTTACTCAATGGCTATATGAGAAGCCCTAAATAAAGCTATTCCTCATTTGTACGCTTTCTTACTTATATAGATCAAAATATGGAATTCTCTGCAGGTTAACTAATACATGCATCAGCTTATCATAAAGATTTCACCATCCCAAGGTAATGGAAATAAGTTCACAAGATTCTCATGTTGAGGTCTGTACAAAGAGATACAAGGCAATGTCTGTGTGCTGGAAGGAGAAACTCACTGCCAAAGCTATAATCCCTGATGCTAAAGCCTGCATGTTCAGATCTGCAGAGTTTACTCATATTACTGTATGGTATATTATTAACTTTCTTTTTATACTTCATATTTGCAACATATATCATCCATTTTAGTATGACTAGCAAAAAAGCACGTGCGTTGCAACGGAAAAAAAAATAACACATGCCTCTAACACTGTAACCACGACTCAAGACCCAATAGGTCGATGTCGTTTATTTCAACATGTCATCTTATCAGTGTTGTCGTTTATCCTTCTTCCCACCATCGTCGACGGACATGCATGGTTATATATGATTTATTTCGTCTTCAATCTGATTTTGCTGAGTTGTTTATTTTCAATCTGGATTGGCACTGGTACAAAAGAAAGACGGATCATGCACTGCTGATTAATGTTGTGTAAGCCCGACAATCGCGGTTGGTTTTCTCTTCTCTATTTCAAAGTTATAATCTTGTAAAGATTGGTTGCCTCTGCCTTTTTTTTGCCTCTGACTTGATGCTACAAATTGTGTATTGTTTTGCTCATAGTCCGTTGTATTTGGCACTTTGGTTGGAATACGAAATATCTGAAATGGTTGAATAGTGACTACTTTCACTGCCATGCACACAGTTCTGTTTTGGCCAAATTCCTTGGAGCGGGCAGTTTTGTTATTACTTTCCCTGTGCTAATACCAATGTGATGTACATGTACTAACTTATGTGCATATTTTCAATGCACGGCGCTTGCTTAGACGCTTATAGGCAAAAAAATAAATACGTAAAGAGTAATTATGTAAGCGCCCTCTTACTCAACTCTGGCCGCTAATTAAGGCGCTAAATAAACTACGAAACCGGCGAGGAAAAAGGGGCCGATGCCATGCGTGGCTCCAGGATTCTTTTTTGATCTGGTGAAACTCGTCTGTGAGTAAAAAAAGAAAAGGAACTGCGGTCAACACGTGTGCACGCGAGCTTAACACGTTGGCTGGTCTAGAAAAAAAAACAAGCAGCCTCGGTGGCGCTCCTTCAGCCATGTATATGGACTCCTCGCTCGTAAGCCATTCATGTTGACAGCGGTTATCTTCCGCGTGGCTCGGCTCTTGCCGGTTATCCACTGCCCCACATACCACGACCCCTCACCCCGGGACACGCCGCTGGCTCCTACGCCCACCGCTGCCGGATGACCCTGCACAGCCAGGGAGACCGCCCCCGAGTTCTCAATTGCGTTGCTCTTCTTCCACATCTCCATTCCTCTAGCACAGAGCTGCTCTTCTTCTTCTTCCCTCTATTCATCCATCCAGCGAGCCCACGAACCCACATCATCAGCGCTGCTCTCCTTCTCTTCTCTCTATCAGCGGCTGCTCTCCTTCCTCTTCTATCCGTTCTCCAGCCACACCAAACTCACGCACGCCCGTGGCGGCTGCTTCGCGTTCGTCGCCCGATTTGCGGCGCGGCTGCATATCGTGTATGGGCTCGTGGTGGTCGGGCCGCACGCACGATGCTGGCTGGGCTTGTGGCGGAGGGTGCGGCAGCAGTGGCCTCGACCTTGGAGGCGCGGCAGTGGTGTGGCCCGGCCGCGCACACGGTGTTGGTTGGGCCTGTGGCGGAGGGCGCGGCAGCGGTGGTCTGCTCATGGTCGAGCAACAACGGTGGCCTGCGCAAGGTCGACCTTGGCGGCTGCTCGACGGGGCCACGTGGATCTGCGTCGGGGCTCCGGGCTCCGGATCGGCGTGGTCGTGTCCAGCCCACCCTCCTCCGACTACGCCTTGCTGCGGGGCTGCGGGCCCAGATCTCGCCGGTGGACGCTTGGACTATTTTTTCTGAATCTTCACCTGGGCTCTCTTTTTTCTTTAAGATTAGCCTAAATGGCAAATTAGCTGCAACCATTCTCCTCTGTAAGCTGGGCAGCTAGTGCTGCTATTTTTTTTTATTCACGGTAGTGGTGGCAAAGAGGCGGAGGAGGTCCCGGCCAGGGGAGGCACATACGGCGGCGAAGAGAAGGGCCACCGGGAGTGGGCACACGTGAACCACTCGCAGTCGCCGGGGATCTGGAGGCTGGCCGACGGAGATCGCCACCTCTGTTTTTTATCAGGCGGCGGAGGTGTTGAGGAAGAGGAAGACGGGACCGCGGGTTGAATTACTACAAATGCAGGGGCTTTTTTGTAAAAACAAAACGTTTTCTCAGATCCCCTTAAGAAGGGACTACAGGTTTAATTATGAAGTACATTGACTTTTCTGTAAAAAAGCGAATGACGGACGGCAGAAACCCAATTCTCTTTATTATTAGGTAAAGATAAAGATTTTACTTTTCAGACATTTATTAAAAAAACTGCAGTTAGGTTCTTCACAGCTAGGAGCTCTTAATCAATTGTAGTTATAGATTAAGATGGAGGGAGTCATTAAAAATCAGCAATTGTTCCAGCCAACCGGTAGTAGTGGGTGCAGCATTTGAAGACACCAAAAAGAGCCTTGGACTCTGATGGATGTAATGCCTGCCATTTATATATGTTGATTTAGTTCTACTAAACATATGCATGAAAAAAAGTTTGTATTTGCTGACATATAATCATGTATTTTAGCATGATTTTACTTTTCAGACATTTACTACAAAACTGCAGTTAGGTGCTTCAGAGCAAGGAACTCATAATTTTGTTTTTTCTGCAGAATGATTAATACAGAGGGAGCCCTTTTGTCAGGTCATTTAATCATTTAATCATAGGTACATTATCTCAGGTAACTTACTACTACCTTTGTTTGAAAATAAGTGTCGTTAACTTAGTACACCTTTGGACTAAAATTGTACTAAATCCGTGACACTTATTTTGGGACAGAGGGAGTATTTCATTTTCTACCTGAACCAAGTTGTTATTTCATTTCTAAGAGGCAAAGAGTTCCTCCTGGTTAGTTTGCCACATTTTATATGTCTATCTATGTGCATTACTAATTCACTATATGCACCTTTAGTTCCCAGTTTTGGCTCACTTTCTTGATGCATCTCGGATGAGAGGAAATGAATGGATAATCTGACGAGCAATGTTCGGGCATACCCTTATATTTACGTCTGATGAAATGCTGCGGGTGCAAACTAATCAAGGCTGCTGCCATGAGCAAAAGAGCAGACATTACTTATGAGAAAACAATAAAAGAATCCTCCGTGACTACATACCACGACGAGTCAAAGACGATGAAAGCACTACTCCATTGGTGGTGTTAGCAAGTGGAGTCTGGAGGGAGAACAACACAAAGTAGGAAACTGATTCCCTCGCCCTCGCTTGCTTCAACGACCCTGCCCGTCTTGGTGGGGTCGATTCCCCCATCGCCCGACTCATCTCCGATGAGTATGGCGTCAGTGGGTACGCCCCGCCGTTCGTATGCTTGGCGGGTCCCAGAACACCCGTGACGTGTATGAGCTTGACCAGGGCGAGGGGCTCGAGCTCGTGCTCGAGCTCGACAAGACGCACTTCGTTCTCGTCACCAACTACGAGCTGGACTGTGAGACTCCAGAGCAGGCGGGGGCGACGAAGACGAAAGTGGGGGCAGTTCAAGCTTGTCGCTGCCGGAGACCCTGGAGAGGTGCGCGAAGAGACCTGGTTAGATTTGTTGGCCAGCACTGGTAGATGCTCCATGTCTCCTCCTCTGGTTCCTTGTGCATTATTGGGTTGTCTCAAATTTCAGTTTGGAACACTTAGCTATGAATATTTTTTTGATTAATATTGATGTCGTTGTTACATATTGGTACTGGGAAGATTTTATGTATTATTGCTGAGCTCTCATGAGCAGGCCTAATTTTACAGATGTTTAGTGCACCAAATGATTAAAACTAGGACACACCAAGGGGTTTGCGAAAATTAAAAAAACTAGGACACAAGCACGAGTCACCTTATGAGGTGATGATGTAGGAGACACAATGAGGTGAAAGAGATGTGATGGACATAGAAGAGTAAACCCATGAGGACAAAGAGATGTGATGCACATAGAAGGAGGAAGCAAGGACCTCGATCCACATTATTGAAGACATAGATAAGAACAAGAGTGTCACACTTCACACATCAACCAATCAATGACACATGTTGGTATTGGGGCATATCGCCCTCCCTTGCATTATACCTGTTAATATTAAGATGAAACACTTAGTTGGATGCATTTCTCTTATATTGTTCTATGGCAACACCTGAGCATTCTGCTAGAGAAGATGCTCGGGTGTAGACAAAATCATATATTATATTATTATCATTAGTATCAACATATTTGTAAATGTTTTCATACTCAATCTATGAGGTTAGATTCAACACGAGATCTAAAGTTTTGTGTGAAGCCAAATATGCAGTGTCAGCAATACTGTTTGATAGCTTGGGGGTATGATAATGCGGCAAACGGCCAATGGCTAGCTAGCTGTGTGGGAGAGCAAGAGATGTCCCGAGAAACGTCTCAGTATGGTGGGAAACCGAGCGGGAAGGGAAGGGTCCGACAGGGAAAAGGAAGTCTGTGTTGTGCCTGCGGGTTGAGATAACAAATGGTGGATAGTCTGGACAATGACATTTCTCCCCCACATATTATCTGGATATGGGTAAGTCCGGACTATCCAGGCGGTTGAATTTCGGGGAGCTCATTGGGCACCGGACGTATGAGGGAGAAATGAGCTCCGACTTTGAAAACGACTTTAATAATTTATTTGATTCGTTTATGTGCATTGTAGCCCGTAGTAATGCATGGGCATTGTACTAGTATTGGTAGCATTTGAAGGTAACATAAACGGAAGGAGGTTTATGGATGTACTAAGGAAGTAAGCAACAATCATGTCCTACTATTTTCCTTTATGTTAATCCTTGTTATGTTTGCAGTTTTTTTTTGTAATTTTGGAAATACTATTTAGTTGAGTAAGTACTAATTGTGTGCATTCAGAACATGATTTAGTCAATGAATGCAAGCCAAGTGTTTCTACATTTTTACTACACTATTTGGCCAAACTGTGCAATTTCTTTGAATATAGTTATCTCTATGTTGAACATTGATTTCATTATTAGTGATATGAGCAGTGTTAATTGTAAATCATATAACATGTAGGCTAGTGTTAACATGAATTTTTTTGGCCAAATGGCAAATGTCTATCATTCTTTGCCAAATACCAAATTCCAAATGCCAATTGTCTTAATATTTTGGCCTTAATGCAGTTATCAATTATCTCTATTTACCAATCTTTGGTAATGTGAATGATTGGAGTTGTGGTACTCCCTCCATTCCCTTATATAAGGTCACTATGAAAAATACATTTTGCATCTATACAAGGCCACTAACAATAACCGAGATAAAATTTAATAATGCTTTCTCGTAGTAGCAACTTGTTTAATACTTGCATGCATGTAGTCATAATGACACTATGCTACTTCCTTCTCATTCTTTCCTTGTGCATGCGGGCATATTAATGATTCCAGTTAACAAGAAAAAAAGTTGACTTGCAAAGTAGTCATTAAATTTTACCTAGGTACTTGTAATTTGAGTTTGCGGCCTTGTATAAGGGAATGGAGGAAGTACCATTGTTAGTAAATGTGAATTACTCCCTCCTTATATACCAGGCCACTAACTCAAATTATAGGTACCGAGGTAAAATTTAATACATGCTTTTTGACCCAACCTTTCTTTTCGTTTACTGTGATCATTAATACATCGCATGCATGCAAGAAAACTGAGTGGAGGAAGCAGCTAAGTGCCATTATGACTATATGCATGCAAGTATTAAACATGTCGCTAGTACGAGAAAACATCATTAATTTTGCCTCGAATACTGTTGGTGGCCTTGTATAGATGCAAAACGTATATTCCATAGTGGCCTTATATAAGTAAATGCGGGGAGTATATGACAGCTAGGCAAGTCTCAATTTAAATTTTGGCCAGTTTCCAAATGTCAATTGTCTTATTAATTTTGGCAAATGTCTTAATTCAATTAACAAAGGTAGTGTCAATGATTTGAGAAAATGTCTTAATTCATTTATCTTGTAGTTGCTTATGGTTCAGTGTTAAAGCCTTCTCAAATGTTTTGTATTGCAGCTAGGCAATTGTGGCTATATTCAATGGGTTGGTATGGAGTCTCTTGAAGCTATGAAAAAAGCTCTTTATAAGCTTTGGGGAACATATGAAGAATGTTGTGCTACTAGAACCCAGGAAGGGCTTGATCATGCAGAGGTAGTGCTCAAGCATCAAGACAAGGCTAACACATTGCACCTTCAGTACACCACCCTTGTTGCTGATGTGAACAAGACACTAGATGAACAAGTGCAGAGGACATATTAAGAAAATTACAAGAAAATAATGTTAGAGGACATTGAAGCCTCAGAGAAGAAGCAATATGTAATAATAGATCTGAAGGCCATTCATAAAGTGCAAGGAGAACTGATCAGAAACATGAGGAATGAGGTACATAAGATGAAGCAATATAGCAAAGGGATGGACTCAATATGGAGATCCATCTGCTGAAGAGTGAACTCCAAAACCACAAGAAGGATTAAAAACAACTAACCAATGACACGCTTAAGGTGTTAAGGAGAGGGATGAGCTGAAAAGGAGAAAACGAAGCTAGAGATAGCCATTTCTAAGCTACTTAAAGTTAGGGAAATTCACAAGGCAAACTGAAGAAGATCAAGGGGATTTTGTGATGAGGAACATGTCACCGAGCTGAGTTGTTGAGAAATAGTCTAAATTAGTGTTGTTGTTGTATGTACTATGCTACCTGCCTATATTTGTTGTGTTGTATGCACTATGATAACTACCTATATTTTGGCGTTCTATGAACTGTGCTACTCTATTTGTGCTATGGTATGAACTATCTACACAGTTTAATTAGTGTGTGAGAAAGTTAGTTTCCAGTTTCCAGTTTGTGTCATGTTGTTGGGAAGCTAGTTCCTACTTTCCAGTATCTGTCATGTTGTTGGCAAGCTAGTTCTAATAAAACAGGAACTTCACAAACTAGTTCCCAATAAAACATGAACTTGACAAGTTGTTACCAATAAAACACATTTAACTAGTACTAGAACAGGGATAGACAAATCGAAACAAGTTTCACACCAAGGATCATAACAGAGTTAACTGAATTCAGAAATCACAACAAGGATCGAACACAAGGATCATAACTGAATTAATAGATCACAACATGTTTGTGGTGATCTTACAAGTTCGGTCCATAATTTTTATTGGGGAGCGAAGAAGGAGAAAAGAAAATTTCATTGGAAGTGTTGGGCCAAACTGCAGCAACCAACAAATAAAGGCGGTGTCGGATTGCGTGACTTTCACTTGTTCAACCAAGCTTTATTAGTCAAGCAAGAGTGGAGAAATTTGGTCATTCCGGACAGTTTATGTGCTTAGATTTTGAAAGCTCGTTATTATCCAAACGGGAAACTTGAGGACATAGTTTTTTAGGTAATCCATCTTCCTCTTGGCAAGCTATTTGCTACGGACCAGAATTGTTGAAGAAGGGGTTGATATGGAGAATTGGCAATGCCGAAGCATTCGAATTTGGCGTGACAACTGGATCCCACGGCCGCACTCTTATAAACCTATCTCTCCAAAAGGCAAGTGCAAGTTCTGTATTGTGTCAGATTTGTTAGATACTAATGGTTCTTGGATGGCAGATATGTTGGAGACCTACTTTTCCCCTTGTGACACGAATGAGATCTTAAAATTTTGGGCCTCCCCAACGCATATGGACGACACTATTGCTTGGGGTCCGGAGCATCTGGGATATTTCTCGGTATGACCGGCCTACAAATTTGCTCTTGATGAGTCCTCAAGGGTGTTCGAATCAGCAGCAAGTTCTTCCCTTGATGGTACTAGGAGGTGTTGGGATTTCATATGGAAGAAATTGTTCCACCTATAGTCAAAGTTGTCAGACTCGCGATTTTGTTGTACGGTTCTACATCTTTACGATCCAAACTAACCCCTCTTGTACGATTTTAGTTCATGGAGTCTATGTTTCTATTATCCTCATAGTTATGATTCTACAATGTGAGATCCTAGCATGGGAGCTCCAATCCAATTCAAAATTGTGATTCTAACAATCTTGCATACAGTAAAAATAATTGCATGGTGTGTGGCCACCAACTCACTCCCAACATGGCATAATAAGAAGAGAGATTTGGAAGAATCAGACCTATGTACGATTTGCCAAAGAGAACCAGCTGAGCACATTTTCCATGCGCTATATAGATGCCCAAATTCAATTAATCTGTGGTCTTGCATGAGCACTATTTTGCCTTCACCAAACCTGAAAGAGATAGAACATAACGGTCCATAATGGCTCCTACATGCTTTGCAACCGTTGAATGAAACTGAACGATGTACACTACTGTTTACCCTATGGCGTTGTTGGCATGTAAGGAATGAAGTGATTCATTTCAATCTTGTCCCGCCTTTGGAAATTTCCAAACTTTTTCTGTCAAGCACTTACAATCTGTGATGAGTATTAAACAAGCTTATACCTGCGATCCAATCAAAGGGAAGGGGCCTGCTGTGTTGGATTATGAAACTCCAAAGATTGCTCTGAAAAAGGATGGGAACACATGTAAGTGGACTGCTCACCTGACAATTGGGTCAAGCTGAATATTGATAAAACAATCCATTCATCTTCGATAGCATCCCTTCAATGATCCTGAGAACGTGCCAACGTAGCAAGCAGTTTCTGCACGCGCAGGTAGCCCCTTTTTTTGTGCACGCTGGCTTCTTTCAGTTCAGTGTGCTTTACTTAGGTTTTTCTTTTCTGTTTGGTTTTTCCTTTTTTCTTTTCCTGTTTGGTTTATTGCTTTTTTTGTTTTTCTTCCACTTTTCATTTTCTTGTCTGGGTTCTTTACCAGGTTTTGTTTTTTTCCTTTCTATGCAATTTTATTATTTTCAATTTTTAATTATTTTCAAATACATGTCATACTTTTTTCAATACACATTGTAAATTTTTCTTGTACATGAGTAACATTTTTGGCATACGTTGAACATTTTATAAATACATGATTAACAGTTTTGGAAAATACATGTTTGGGACAATTTTCTCAATATCTATAAAAGATTTATTTTTCGAATACCCATTTAATATTTTTTCGAATGATACCAAATATTTTCTTTAAACTACGAGAATATTTTTATATTATATAAACCTTTTATAAATATCATGAACATACTTTTTAAACACGTGAACATTTTTAAAATGTCATTAATTTCTTTATGAGTGGTAAGAAACGTGTTTGAATTACGCAAACATATTTTTACATTGTATAAACATTTTTTCTAAATTGTCACAAACTATGTTTGAAATGCGTGAACATTTTTTTGATTGGTATGGAAGAATTACGTGAATATTTTTAATTCTTACTGTTTGGCCTCGAAGCAATTGTTCAGTGTTGCCAAATCAAACATGTTTTTAGCAAAATATTGTTGTGAATATGAGAACTCAGATGTGAACCTTACGACGGAGGCTCTATAAACGACAAATGTGTGGGGCTCCTGACTATGATAGGTTTCAATAAAAGTGATTTCTTTTCATTTTTGAGTAATCAGATATTCCAGAAGTTGGTTGTTGGAAAGGATAAGTTAAGTTGATGGCTCAAGCACATTTAAACTTCTTTCCGCTACACTATAAACTTCTCCTTTTGCAATGCACTATTGGTTTGGACTACAAAATTCAAAGTTATAAACTTGTAGGATATATTTGTAAGATAGAGCCTATACAAAATTCACTAGCCAGAATGCAACCTGGGTAAAGATCCACAAAAACAGAATCATGTTGAAGCTTTGTAAGCCATGGTACATAGTCTCCTGTGAAATCCGGCTAATGCATCCAAGGCATCATCACCGTCTAAGGGCTTGTCTCAAGCCACATGGATCCTAACCGCAAGCCTCCTATTGGGATGGTTTTCCGTTCCTATGCGGGATTGGTTCCTAGTAGAAAAAAAATACTAGCATATGATGAACTAAATGACATCTCTTCCCAATAGGAATTACGATACACGTCCTTCCGGTTGCTATGATATTCCTATCCTATGAACAAGATGAGGCCTTAGGGGTTGTTTGGTTCCTAGCCATACTTTGCCACACCTCAAAATATGCAAATTTGACCAAGTTATGTGGCTCTTTAGTTTTTGCCACACACCTAAGCAAAGATTCTATCATAGACACAAGAAATGTTGAAAGATTCCCATAGGCAAGCAGAAGTGTGGTTAAAAAATTGAGCACAAAGAAAGCAAGTTTGTAAAGAAAAATGTGGTAAAGTATGGAAAACTTAGCCACCAAATAAATAAGCGCCCTTATTCCGATGCGAGGGCTCTGATGTCCTCTCTTGCCTTCACTACAAAACCGTAAAATGGTAGCAAGAAAGAAGATAATCATGCCCGTCAGGTTTTCAGTAAATTTCATTGAAATTCTCTTCTATCTGCCAATAGTTGTTGCTTAATGTTTTTACACATGCAGTTTTTTGTGCAATCCATAAATGAAAATGAGTTTATGCATCTGAATAATCACACATTTTCTTGATGTTGACCATTCTTACATTACCCATGTGAAAGTAGAAAGCTGTGGATATTTCTCTGAATTGTTGAGAATCACAAGCAAGAGTTGCTCGATATTCACACATTTTTTGCAAGTTTGAACAATTTGATTAACTATAGTTTTTTTTCAAATCCACCCAGAAACATTAACCTGTAGATATTATTCATGCTGACCCTTTTTTTACGTTACCCATCTGAACAATTTGACAAAGAAAGTTGTACATATTACACCATGCAGTTGCCTATAAAGGAAACATGAGTTGCCATTTTTTATTAACATGTGCGTGTTTTCCCACATGTTTTACCAGATAAGACTTCAGCAGTTGATCTGGAACACACAAGAGATAAGGGACATATTCGACAAGAAAAATCACTTGGATTGAAAAGACATGGTCAGTAGGATCTTTTGTTTTTTACATCATTTTTTCTTGAATGCGACCGTCCTTTTCTTTTGCCTTCATCGAGCACACATTTGTAGGATGTTGCACTCACTTCATCTTTTTCATTTTTTTCACCCACATCGTGCAGATAATGTTTCCAATTCTAGAGAACATAGACAGTGCAAAACCAGTAACAGGGAACCACTACTAGCTGTTTAATGTCAACATACGGGATCGGAGGTTCGAAGTTCTTGATTCATGGAGAACTCTGGCAAAGAGCAAAACTTTGTATGACAACGCTAGGCTGATTGCAGCAACAGTGTGTTCCTTATGGGATGAGCACTACCCTGGTTCCCGTGTGAAGTTGGATGATTTTGGCTTGAAAGACATCAATGTACCGAAATAGGACATTGAGTAAGTGTTTTAGTCTGCATCCCGGCCATCCTACATATACAAGAAATGCAAAGCATCATTTCTCCCTCATATTTTCTAGTTTTCATTCTCAGCTCTAATGTTTTTTCTTCATCATACCATGATTACAAGTTGACTGCATCTCTTTTATATTTTTCGCTTCGCAAGGTTTGATTGCGGGATTTTTGCTGCAACATTACCAAATCTTTGAGAAGCTAGGTTCGTGCCAAACTTTGGTCCCAGCAATATCACCAACATCAGAAGGATCTTGACAAGCGCTTTCGTAAATACTGATGATAACAAGGCACCATGGCGCGATATCCTCAAGCTCTCAACCTGACAGGTGGCTAGCTTCAAGGTTTTTTTCGTTGAACCATACATGCTTTTTTACTTTATTTTTATTTTGAATGCACGTTTAAATGTTGAATGTTTTTTGCAACACTTGTCCACAATAGATAGCAACATCAGTACACATTAGTGGCTGAAGTATGTAGGAGCAGACATTTTCCTCCCTGTTTAGCATTTGATAAACATGTTCCACAGTAGCGCTTTAGAGGTATTAGTTGAAATAAATTAACAACTAGTTCATGAATAACCATTACTAAAAGGGTGTAACCTTAAATAGTAACTCTTACATAACAAATGGTTGCAAAATATGTTTCTTACAACAAAAACACCCCCTCCCCACCAAATTAAGCATGAGGCACATGTATCGCAGTGTTCAACCTTTCACACACCAGGAAGCAACCATAATTTTTGTAAAGTCATAATTAAAACACACAATAGCCGCAAAAATGTGTTGCATCAGCCATTGGGAACACACGCCCTTTTTTCAGCAGAATGGATCGCCTCTCCGACTTCACTGCCTTTTTATCCATCTCAAACCAACCGCCCTGGACAATTTGCAGCATTGTGGTCAACTGAATTACAAAAGGAACATTT
>NC_041393.1:657895037-657895596 GCF_002162155.2 Triticum dicoccoides
GCCAAGATGAAGGATGCGTAGTAGCAGTAGTTCATAGGCAAGTAAATGAGCAAACGATGTGCCGATGTCTCCCGGGTCCATGGGTGTCGTGACAGCCCCAACCAAGCATCAGTCCACCACCGGCGCGAGGGCATCATCTTCATATATTCACGTTATATCACTGATAGCAATGATAAAATATCATACAATAAATATCATTAATTTAGATTTAAATTTGGCTATTATGCCATTCTAAGAAACACCTTTGTATAGACTGGATGAATGCATATAATTAAGTTTAGATTGCAAGATAGCATGGTATCTTTGGATTATGATATAGCTATGCACGATGATTTAGCATTGATTGTTAGTCATTAATATTATATGTACACTTCCAGAAATATGTATATAATTATTATGTTTCACCAAAACAGTGGCCAAATATTGTTTGGATAAAGTTATAAAGACACATGTTATTCTATATTTGTGTTATTTGAAAGATGAATGTAGTGTGTTCGGTTTGAAATGGTGTAATAATCATCATCTCTAATAGGTATAAGAGTGGGATGTTATATTATTT
>NC_041393.1:657895884-657896403 GCF_002162155.2 Triticum dicoccoides
ATTCTTATTAGTTATGAATTGTTTAGGCATGAAAACAAAGATTTATCAGATGTGGTATGCTAACAAATATATGGTCAGCCAGATTGATGACCAATTTTTCTCTTGTATTTGGTGCTCCTCTTTTCCTATCGTTTTGTGCTTTTCAATAAGCAACTTCTATTTTAAATTGAATGTATCACTATCTCTTGGCTTAATTTTCTATTATTTATTGATGAAGATCTAATGGTTACAATCTATTAATAAATGGATGGTTCGCCAGGGCAATCCTTGTCTCCCCGCAAAAAGAAAGAAAGAAAGGGCAATCCTTGTCAACCCGCCAATGAGATCCAGAATCCACCTAGCTACTTGCTGAATAAGCATGCAGTGATTCTGCTTATTCTTGAAAAACACTTTATACCTCTGAATATACAAGCAGAAATAACGGATTTTTGGGAAACAAAATTGCCAACATGAATTTAGCAAGATTTTCACAGAACATATTTGTCTTCGACCTAATACAAGGCGGGATCCAAATACGAA
>NC_041393.1:657898551-657924823 GCF_002162155.2 Triticum dicoccoides
GATGACTCACCTCCGTAGCCTCACAATCCACGCTGGCTCAAAGATGATCTCGCCATCATCCAATGGCTCTCTATGTTTTTAAGGCGGTAAGGCGAGGCGAGGCGCTGGGGGGGCGCCTCACTGCCTAAGCGCTAAGGCATAAGGCGAGGCGATGCCTTAGAGACTTGTAAGCAACAGAATTAAGTAGAATTTGGTAGGCATTAGGCAACTAGGCATACAGCCATACACACCTTGCAACTGATGGTTGTAGAGCCCATATAGTTCTGGAGAGGATGGAGAATCTGCAGGAGAGGAGGAGGAACTGCAGGAGAGGAGGGGGAGGGGGATCTGCCAGAGAGGAGGGGGAAGCTGCCAGAAAGGAGGGGGAGAAGCTCAGATCCAGCCTGGGGGTGGGGGGAAACTGAAAATGGTTACAGGTCTCTCTCTCTCCCTCTAGTACCTGTTGGCGCCAAAACAAAGTTTCCCTCCTTTTCCTCCCCTCCCGGTTATCTGTTTCCTGCCTAAACCACCCAGCTCTGTCTAAGGCGTCCTTATTTGCCTAAGGCAGACACAGTGGCGCCTAGGCGGATGCCTTGGACGCCTTAGACACACATGTAAGGCAAGGCCGACGCCTTGCCTCCTAGGGGCTCCCTGACGCCTAGGCGTCGCCTAAGCGACGCCTTAGGGACGCCTTAAAAACAGAGATGGCTCTACATGCGCATCTCCACCAAGCTCTTCAACCTCGTCGTCAAGGACGGCGCGACGGCGCGCGATATCTGGGTGGAGCTCCGTCGTCTTTTTCAAGACAATTGGGACGCTCGCATCTCTGCCCTCAACACAGAGCTGCGCACGGTCATCCAGGGTGATCGCCCCGTTGGCGTCTTCTGCCAGCAGATCAAGGCCATCGGCGACGAACTCCGCGAGCTTGGAGAAACGGTTGCCGATCATGCTCTTCTTCACGCACTCATGGGTGGCCTGGACGAGCGGTTCGCCCAACAGGCGTCCCTGATTCCGCTTCCCCGACCTCTGCTGACCCTGTCCGAGGCCCGTTCGATGCTGCAGCTCGAGGAGCAGACTCAGGCCCGCAAGACTGGCGCCCCGCGCCTCTTCCACACCACGGCGCGCTCCGCTCTACCACCAGTGGCTCCTTCGTCCGCACCGCCTGCCGCGCAACCGCCGCCAGGATGGCGCCCCAGCCCCAACTACAAGGGTAAGAACCCAATTTACCGTCCACCGAAGCAGGGCTCTTCTTCCTCGGCGTCGAGTTCGTCGGCGCCCGCGGCATCGTCCCCACCTCTGCCGCCTGCGGCGTCTTCCTCGCCGGTTTCTTCCACATGGCGCCCCACAACTGATCCGTGGACTGGGCTCGTCCAAGCCTGACCGATGCCTTGGGCTGCGCCGTCCCCGTACGGTGCGCCGCCCGCCTACAGTGGAGCCTGGGCGCCCGACATGCGCCCCTCTGCCGGCGCTCCTGGTCTCCTCGGGTCCCGGCCGCCGCCGCACGCCAACACTGCCTACGCGCCCTTGTACCAGTCTACTCCTGCACCAACGACGTCGTCCATGTATCCCTATGGTGTTCCTCCGGTTCCGAGCTGGGAGATGGGCGGTCCCTCGGTGCAGCCTTCTTCCTCGACGTACCACCCGGCTGCCTCTACTTCGACTTGAGCTCCGCCGACCTGGGACCAGGCTGCTCTCATTGCGGCTCTGAACTCGCTTACCACTCAGGACACAGGTACAGAATGGATCTTTGATTCTGGTGCATCTACGCATATGTCTGCATCTAGTAGTACGCTTTCTTCTCTCCATCCATCTATTCTCTTTCCATCCATCACAATCGGTGATGGCTGTTCCGTTCCCGACTCTTGCGTTGGTTCAACCACTCTTCCCTCTTCTCGATCACCACTTCTTCTTCGCGAGGTTCTGGTAGCCCCTGCTCTTATCAAAAATTTGATTTCTGTTCGCCGTTTTACAATTGATAACCATGTTTCTGTGGAGTTTGATCCATTTGGTCTGTCTGTGAAGGATCTCCACAGCAAGGAGGTGATAGCCCGGTACAATAGCTCCGGCGACCTCTATAGCATCAGCGACGTACCTTCTTCGACACCTCATGCTATGCATGCTTCCGTGTCCCTCTGGCATCGCCGCTTTGGTCACCCCCAACGCCAGTACCACGTCCAAGCTTCTTCAAGAATTTCAGCTTCCGCATGATCGAGCCTCTCATGATAGCACTCTGTGTTCCGCATGCCAAATGGGCAAACATGTTCGCCTGCCCTTTGGCACATCTACCAGTAGCAGTACTTTTCCCTTTGAGTTGTTGCATTGTGACCTATGGACCTCTCCCATACCTAGTGTTTCTGGCTTTAAATACTATCTTGTACTTGTGGATGACTATTCTCACTATATATGGTATTTTCCTATTCGCAACAAATCAGAAGTTCATGGTCTTTTCGTTAATTTTCAGAATTATGTCTATACCCACTTCTCTCTTCCCATCCGCTTTTTACAATGTGACAACGGACGCGAATTTGACAATACTCGCAATCACGAGTTCTTTCTCCACCATGGCATTCTTCCACGTTTTTCTTGTCCTTACACATCCTCACAAAACGGGAAAGCCGAGCGCTCGCTACGCACCATCAATGACATTCTTCGTACACTCCTTATCCAAGCATCTATGCCACCCAAATTTTGGGTCGAAGCACTCCGACACGCTACCTATCTTCTTAACATTCGTCCCACTACCACCTGCCCTAAATTTTCTCCCTACGAATCTCTTTTTCTTGCATCACCTCCCTATGATAGCCTCCACACTTTTGGCTGTCTTTGCTTTCCAAACATCAGCGCCACAGCACCGCACAAACTTTCTCCTCGCTCCTTACCTCGTGTCTTCCTTGGACACTCGGAGTCTCACAAAGGCAATCGTTGCTTTGACCCACAAACTGGTCGTGTTCTCCTCTCTCTACACGTTACCTTCGATGAAGCAGTCTTTCCCTTCGCCTCACACTCCTCACCAGATTTTTCCGCACCACTTTCCGCCACCAAACAGACCATCCATAGCTCCTCTCCGATCGACGTGCATGGCCTGCATGGTCCTGTTCACGTGGTCTCATCCCAGCCAATCAGCTACCCCCTGCCAGATTCCCCTGTGCGCATATCTTCTCCGGGATCCGCACCCTCCCTTTCCCGCAATCATTGCACCGAACCCGACGCTAATTCTTCTGCAGCCAATCCCACTGCTGATTCTCCCGGGCCCGCCACTACACCGTCGACACCACTGCATGCCCCATCCGCTGCATCTTCGGGGCCCGCCACTACACCATCAACCCTACCCCATGCGTCTGCCACCCCACCAATCACACCGCATGCATCTTCCCCTCCCATGCATGCATCTTCAGCTGCCTCTCCACACACACCGCAGGACCTGCGTTCTCGTTCTTCGCCTTCCCTTCCCCCGCGCCCATTGCCTAAGACAGTTGTTCCTGTTCCTATTCCTACAAACGACCACAACATGCGAACTCGCAGCAAGGCAGGTTTTGGTCTCCCCGTCAAACGCCTCAACCTCACTGCCTCATCCACTCCGCTTTCTCCACTCCCTTCTTCTTATAAAACCGCACTTCTCGGCCCAAACTGGCTTCACGCCATGAAGGAAGAGTATGATGCTCTTCTTCTAACGACACCTGATCTCTTGTTCCCCGTCCTCATGGTGCCAATGTTGTCTCCAAGAAATGGGTTTTTTGCCATAAGTTTAACTCTGATGGCTCATTGTCTTGTTACAAGGCTAGGTGGGTTTGTCGCGGTGACTCTCAACAAGCTGGTATTGACTACGATGAAACGTTCTCTCCAGTGGTTAAACCAAGTACAATTCGTGTCGTCCTCAGTCTTGCCACCTCTTCTTCTTGGCCTATTCATCAATTAGATGTCAAGAACGCCTTCCTTCACGGTTCCCTAAACGAGACTGTTTTTTGTCACCAGCCGCTTGGTTTTGTTAACCCATCATTCCCTGATCACGTTTGCCGTCTGAACAAATCACTATACGGACTCAAACAGGCGCCTCGTGCTTGGTTTCATCACTTTGCCACTTTTATCCAAACACTAGGATTTCTTCCCTCTCGCTCAGACTCTTCCCTCTTCATTCTACAATCACAGTCTCATACTGCATACCTGCTTCTCTATGTCGATGATATTGTGCTCACAGCCTCCTCTACCTCTTTTCTTAACACCATCATTGCCTCTCTCCGTCATGAGTTTTGCATGACTGACCTAGGTGCTCTCCACCACTTTCTGGGAATTGCCGTGACCCGGTCTTCTTCCGGACTCTTTCTCTCTCAACGTCAGTATGTCCTCGATCTCCTCTCTAAAGCTGGTATGTCCGACTGCCATTCCTCCTCAACACCTGCTGCCCCCGGTTCAAAGCTTTCCGCCGAAGGTGACCCATATCCTGATCCTACTCTCTACCGTAGCATCACTAGTGCTCTCCAATACATGACTCTTACTCGTCCAGAAATCACATACGCTGCCCAGCAAGCCTGTTTGTATATGCATGACCCTCGTCTCCCTCACTTCAACCATGTCAAACGTATCTTGCGTTATCTCAAGGGTACTCTCGATCATGGTCTTTCTATTTCACCCTCGGCACCAACATCCCTAACCGCGTACTCTGATGCAGACTGGGTTGGATGCCCAGACACTCGTAGATCTACTTCTGGCTATTGTGTATACTTGGGTGATAACTTGATTTCATGGTCGTCAAAGAGACAGCTAACAGTTTCCAGGTCATCTGCTGAAGCCGAGTACAGCTCTGTTGCACATGCTGTCGCCGAAATAGTGTGGCTTCGTCAACTCCTCCAAGAGCTGCATCGGCCTCTTCACCAAGCTACTGCCGTGTACTGTGATAATATCTCTGCTGTGTACATGTCTTGTAATCCTGTACAACATCGTCGTACAAAACACATAGAGATAGATATTCACTTTGTTAGAGAAAAGGTAGCTCTAGGTGATGTTCGCGTTCTCCATGTTCCAACCAGCGCCCAATTTGCTGACATCTTCACCAAGGGACTACCAACAGCAGTCTTCGTCGACATTCGTGCCAGTCTCAACGTCGTCGAGCCCGCCGATGACACTACTGGGGGTGTTAGACAGGAGACTCGGTCCACCAAGTCTCCCCATGATCTGCGCACGACTGGGCGCACGTACTCAGTTACGTTGGGCGTGACCCTCCTATATGTACTTTGTCTTGTACTCTGAATGAATTAATGAAAAATCTCAATCAGTTTTCACATATTATCATCCACCCCCGGATGTTCCAGGAAACAGCTTAGGCTCGCCGTCACAGCGCCAGTGCGGGCTTCACTCAGCAGCTTAAGACTGAGTTCTACCCAACCATACAACCAACTAGGTGGATAGCAATGGATTTCCCACTCGTACCCGTCGACATCCCACCTGGATTTGATGCAGTTATCGTGGCCAAGGGTCACGGAGACAACGTTGAAACCGTCGATCTTGAACCTCCGCACAGAGCGCACAGTGTCGGTGAGGTTTGTGCAGGCATTAGCCATGGCTAAATCTGGAGAAGTGGAGGCTGGGGAGGCTGGGGAAGTGGAGAAGTGGAGGTTAGGGGCGAGCAAAATGGTGGAGCAGGGTAACCTTCAAAAGAGCCTGTGTCTCCTTGGGTAAAGAGACCGGCGTGCATACCATTGGGCCATTGGGCGGTGCATGTTGGAAACAAGCGATATCAATGAACAAGCGATCACCGTGCATGACCACCAGCTGCTCCCTTTGCCTTCCCGATGAGTCGTACGCAATGGCCTACACACCCACATCGGGCGGCTCGATCTCAAAGCGGAGCAGTGCGCGTGCAGCCATGGACTCCGTGGGGTTTCAAGGAAAAGCTAATCGGTTCGGTGTTACGGTGTTCCTAGGAGTAGTACTCCCTCTGTTTCATGAAATTAATTTTCATATTATATAGCTTTACGAGTATTGTAGATGTTGATATTTTTTCTATAAAGTTGATCAAACTTTTTTAAGTCTGACTTTGACCAATTCTTATATGTAGACTAAAAAAAACAGAAGGAGTACTTCATACGCACAGCTGTGTAGTGCAGTGCAGCACACCCGTAGTAGTCAACGTTAAGTATGGATGGTTTCCACAACTAGCTGGCCGAGATAAGCTATACTCCATGTACTTTCATCAGTGGCGGGGCAAAATCAAGCCGCAGCTACCCTACAGTTCAACAAAAAGAGGCAACTCGTTGTGACATGCATGCAGACAGGCAGCAGGAAACATGGCCATACTATGCTGGCTTGTGCAATAATGCTACACCTACATATTGGTTTACGAAACCTTATGTAAATCCTTCCCACGCTAACTAAACCATAGCAAGTACTGGTTTACACCTACGTATTGGTTTACGAAATCATAGCAAGTACTCCCTCCGTTCATAAATATAAGTCCTTTTAGAGATTACACTATGGACTATATACGAAGCAAAATGAATGAATCTACACTCTAAACTATGTCTATATACATCCCTATGCAGTTTGTAGTGGAATATCTAAAAAGACTTATATTTAGGAACGGAGGGAGTATCATGCATGCCAACTAGTCAATTTTGATGAAGTGTCATAGAATTAAAAAGAGATGGTTGAGTATCATATCATATCATGATACCATATCATAATAAATGTTATGCTATTAGTACTCCCTCCGTCTAGGTGTGTAAGTCATCTTACGAAAACCAAATAATCCCAAAACACATAGGCGCGGTGTATTAACTTCTACCTCATTTCTTGTTTCATGACATATCAACCAATAAAAGATGAGGGTGTGCATGCTTTTAATGACCTGAGACTATCAAACATGACATGCAGTGGTTAGTTCATTGCATGCAATACTATTAATTAGCAAATAAACATTAAAGTCTCTCGTTTTTCCCTCCTTCTTGGTCACGGTGCACAGCCTAAGATGACTTACTCACCTAGACGGAGGGAGTATGTGTCATGCATGGCAATAAATAAAGTACTACATGATACTAATACATGATATATGCATTAGGGAGGTAGTATCACATACAAGTATCATATGCATCATATGCATGATACTATTATATGATACTCCTCATTACAACCAGCCTAATGGACATGCTCAAATTCGACCAATAGAGGGCTCTCTATACCGTCTTTTTATAACTTATATTATTGTAAAATCTCTGGCCTTTTTTTTCGAAACGGATGCAAAAGATTTACCTCCTCGATTAATTAAGAAGAAGAGAATTGCCCAGTTAATTAACAAAAAACCAGGCAAAAACTGATACAAACAACCGAAAGGTGTACTACTCAGACAACATGAAACTCCGTGACCGCACCCTCCCAATGCACTACAACCGGAACCATCAACACTTGTACAACATAGCGAAGCTTCACACAAGAACACCGACCACGATAAAACCGAAGCATCCTCCATCATGAAATCGTGGGCATCTTGTGGATGACACCATCCTTCTTTCCTTTGTTTCTCTTCGCTTTCTCCCTATTGGGTTTCTTCTTGAGGAGGCAAACACTTGCGTTACCGGGTCCAGGACGATCAGCCACCCATTTGTCAAGAAAGTCATAGAACTCATTGTACTTCTTGATGTAGTTGTCATCAACCAAGGGGTCCTACTAGGGCCAGGCACCAACAAACCAGCCACATTGACATCATCGACCCGAGGAACCCCCAACACGACATCCTCCACCACAGGAACCATCGACACAATGGACTTCGGCGCCTCTAGTTGCTAACACAACAGAGGCAAAACATGCCCCTCACACAGGGCCGTCAACGAGTCCACCTCAAACCGCTCCAAGGACAAAGGCGAAGCAGGACTCAAACATATATTCCGAAGCTCTGGCATAAGTTGCAGCACCGGAGCCGCAAGCACGACGATGGACTTGCCCACAGCGGTTGGCACAACGAAGAAGCAGACATCAACGATGAATTGTCCCGAACACGAGGGGAGTAACAATCATAGGGCTCTGCTCCTCCGTCCTCCGTGGAGCCAACAGGGGGTAGTGGCGTCTGCGTGGCCAGAAACGTAGCCGGCACAAAGGAGAGCCTGCTCAAAACAGCCTCCGCCCGCTCCAGGAAGCTCTCGATTCGTGTCTGCCAGCCTTGAAGCAACTCAATCTGATCTGCCAGAGCGGTCTGAAGCACCGCGATGGATGAGAATGCCGGGCTAGCGGAAGCAGAAACCATAGATGCCCAAGATCCACGACGAAGCGCAATGTAGGGAAGTGCGGATTTTAATTGGGCCTCTTTTGGAGCAGGAGATTGACAATGCTGGGTGCCGAGGCGAGAGACAGGCGGGGCGGCAAGACGTGCCAGCGAGCTGGGAGGACGCCATAGGTTGCGGCAGTCACGAGCACGATGACCGTTCTCCAAGCAACGAAAGCATCGAAAGGGATCTCTGCAGACCGCTGCATGGTGTCCAGGGACGATGCATCTGTAGCATCGACCATGGAGCCACGCGGGGATAGGCCAGGGAGCCAGAGCCGAGGCCGGCCCCCCACCTTCACCCACCCCTGGTCCGAAGACGCCTCAGGAGCAGCAGCCGGATCGCTCACCCCACTCGAGCACCTGGCAGCCAACGACGTCAGCGGGGCGAGCTCGCCGTCCTCGCCAATGCTAAGGACGTTGTCGGCGAGGGGAGCCCACGACACGGCCAATGGTGGCTGCGGGGTCTACACAACGGCGTCGGGGGCTGCACCAGAATCAGGGCCAACAAAGGGAGCTCCACCAAGACCATCGTATTCAGCAGCAGCGACAGGCGGCGTGGTAGGCGTGGAGTCGCCAGGCTCAGATCGGAGCTGCCCCGCGTCTTGGTTGTGGAGGACCGCAGCGGTTGCAGGCGTTCCCGCGCACGGCCGGGTCGGACTTGCGGAAGGCAAGCAAAGTCGCAGCGGCGCGGTCCACAGGCCGTTTTTCGAATCCTCAACAAGTGCATAATCGCATTGCTTGCCTTAAGCCTTGACCAACCAAAGCCCCTGACGATATGCACCTCTGTTGCTCTGTTAGTTGTTTGGCAGACTCAAATCCAGAGAGACGGTCCTATAAGAAGGTGCAAAGTAGTACATCCACGTGTCAGTAGCCCAACTGCATCCTGAGTATGTCACGGGAACCTTGTCCGCGAAATAGTCACACAATAATAATCCAAGAGTAGTCTATAATCGATCATACAGAAGCAAAAAGTGTACACTGTTCCCAAACTTAACCAGGAGGCCATTTCATCTGCCTTCCGCCAAGCACATGCACATGGATGACGAAAAGTGTCAATGGAGGACGAGCTCCACGGAGCTTGGTATTAAAATACCCTTTTATATAGACATGTATACAACGTATGTGTAAAACATTATAACATTATACTACCCCGCAATCAAGATCATACTACTAGAACATAATAGTCACACAAAGATCATGTGATCAGGTTTTACCACTAGACGCACAGTCACCACGGTGAAAGTAGAGTTGGTGATGCGTGTAGCCGATCAGCTGGGTCGCCTCCTCATCGTGTAGATGATCTCCTGCGAACGGTTCTTCACGGATCCCTCGAACAGTTCCTCGTGGATCTCTCAAACAGCTCCGTGCGGTTCCCTCGAACAGTTCGTCCAAGCACCGCATATGCGATGCCTCCAAGGTATCCATACGTACGGGGAGTAGCGTCAGGCGGCAGACTACTAGCTAGGTCCATCACACGACATATGGGTGTGCAAAGTGGCGACGACAGTTGTGGTGGGAGAAACATGATCAACCCTCAAAGGTGCACCCCGCTCCCCTTTATATAGACCTCCATGGTGGGCTCAACACTTGAGATCCACTAGGAGTCTAAGCCCAATTTGCACTCGGATCCAATCTGAATTGGTTGTAGCCCCTTAAGTGTGACCCTATAAGTTCACATATACATAGACACGATCTGATTCGATAGTTGTTAGCGGCTCCTAGCAGAACATGTCAACTCACATGTGTGCATAAAGTCATTTGACGAACCTCGACAATGTGTTATATGGAACATTCCTTTTGCCTCATGATATATGTTATCGAGTAAGGTGAGTACTTGTCACCCCTGTGGCATCTGTTCTTGAAACCATGATACATATTGCTGAACTGGGCTAACTCTTAAGCCAAGTCACACGGCCATGCTCTTCTAAATATGATCCCTCGAGAGGGCCCAGAAAATGTCTTTCCAATAGGAGGGGCGAATCTCATCTTGGTCAGCCATGCCTCACAGCATGTCTCGTGGCTCACCTAAAAGCTACCTTATGACTACCCAATTACATAGTAGCGTTTGATAGACCCTAGGTGATTCGATCCTCATCCCGAGAACATGCGCGCACATCATGTCTAGGACATAACATATACATCGTACTTGAGAATAACAAATGACAATATCTCGCAGTGTCTCAAAGTGGGTTTGTCCCACTCGGTGATCTCCATCTCCAAGTCCATACTATCGGTTTAGCATCATATAAGTCACATATGAGAAGTTCACAAGCATCATACAAGTCATAAAAGAGATGTTTGTAAGCAACATAAGAAGTTCTTCGCTGGCACTAGGCATGAGTGCATAAGATCAACCTTGTAGACATGGCCTCTACTGTTGTGGAGGAGATGGAGGATGGCCAAAAAACACACCACATGTTCAGTAAGTTTCTGTGGTTATTTTACTTAGCATTGCAGAAAAGAATATTATCAGTATTGTTTTTGGTTGTAATGTGAAAGAAGTAACCTCAAGTTGTGCTTGTAATTTCTCTCTTGCAGCCCTTTCTTGCCGCGGCTCTACCGCCCATGCTGTCTCACATTCCTCCCTTGCGACATCGGTGCCCTGCCTTTGCCTCTTTTCATCCTACAACAGGGCCTATATAATATGTCATCACAATATAAAATGAAGGTTGCAATGTAAGAATGAAAAGACATGGGAGGGTGAATCAAAGGAACATACCTGGAGCTATGCAATCATAGATGCAGTAGTCGTCGGGTGACTTCGTATAGAAGCACTTGAGCTTGTCTTCTACACCTGGAGATCAGAAAGCTTTGGATGCGAGGATGCTGAGATTGATCCGACGAAAAGGTAGCGCGGCCAATCTTCTTCCCTCTTCCTTCCTCCATGACCACTACCGGATCAACATCCTCCTGCACATGATCACTTGTGGCCTCGTGGATCTTTAACACATTCTAGGGGTCATTTGTAACATATTGTCTCCTTATATCATGTCTCATTGAACCGAAGATATGTCATTATGCATGATTTCCGATTTTCACTCTTTGCACTTTGAGCATTGCATAGTTTGTAATTGTATTCAGTCTTAGTTAGTTTCCTTTGTTCTGTCATGTCTGTAGGTGTTTTGGAGCAACCTAGCACCAAGCACGATGAAAAGGTCAAAGATGGGTTCAATACGGAGTACTTCCGGGCACCAGATTTAGCCATTTGGAATGACAGAAATTTCATTTTTCCGTAGTTCTCCAAATCAAGATCTAATACAATAGGTGCATCGGTTTAATTCATATGATCCCATCGAGCCCAAGCACATCGAAATCTAAGTTCGTATGAAGAAATGATGACCAATATACCAGAGGAGTCCAAAGTGTTCCACGACGCATGGTACGATTGCGCTTGGTCGTACCATTGCTCGTACCACTCCCATACATGCCTGAAAATTGCCAGAATAGATAGAATTCTTCACCAATTTTTGTCCCCTTTGTTCCTATGTGATTCTTGGCTTATAAGGAAGGGTTTGAGAGAGGATTTATCTCATCTAAAGATTCTGGATCAAATGAGAAAAGCTACATCTACAGATGAGGCTTTGGAAGAGTCCTTATATATACACCTTCAACCCTAGTCGCCGCCGTCATCGGTGATCCGTCGCACTTGTGTTCACGGGAAAACTCTTAATCACTGTTAATCACCGAATCACGGGAAAGCTACATCTACAGAGGAGGCTTTGGAAGGTTTATTTTGTGTTCACGGGAAAACTCTTAATCACTATTGCGGTAACCAGAGTGGGGACATAGCGATGGCACGCGTGTTACATGATTTTTTGCCGATTTGCATGTATCTTTATTTGGCTCCGCGTACGCGTAATCATATCAATTGGACTAGTGATACGAACATAAAGTTATATTTTCACATGTGTTGTTAGGATTGTACTTGTTGTGCTAACTCTGGATCCCTTGAGAATGTTTACTACTCAAATACCATTCCACTTAGTTTATTCCCCTTTAATTTTACGTCATTTATCTTTTCGTTTTTACTTTAGTAAACCACCTTTTTATTCGTCCTCCTAGCAACAACCTAAATGGACTACTTTCAAACTCCAGTTTGAGTATGTACGAACTGCGTCCATGACGACGCAATTGCGAGGTTAGTACTGCCTTTCTTTTCACTCCTTGTGGGTTCGACACTCTATTTACTATGAAGTGATACAACACCCTATGGTCTTGCAGGACATCAGCTCTCCATGTACACCTTACAATCCATCTTCTTCTTGGCACTGTTGCTGCAATACTCATGTCCCTTCTTCTTACCCCTATGGGCATGTTTCCATGCCTGCATCTCGCTGACCTGGCCACCAAGTTGTTGGTTGTCCTGCAGAAGAAATGATGATGATTAATAAACATAGTTGAAGAGAAAAACTTGACAATGGCGTTGCACATACCAGTTTTTGATGGAGAACTGTCAGGTTGAGGCTGCCCTGGACATGTGTCGGGCCCTGCATCTGCAGTTGCTCATCCCTTTTTTGCAGTTGTTGCTCTTTCCACGCTGGAGTGCACCACTTGTCGACCAACATCTTCGAGCATTCCTCGGGATCCATATCTACCTCACCTACACAAACAAAATACATCACATGATGAAGGAAAGAAAAACAAGTTTTGGTCATCTAAGTAACTACTACCAAGCACTTATTGTACTTAATGACAAATACTCCTGCCACAAAGCACACTTCATGTTGGGGAGACATTTCTTCACAACTCTCTCCATGTTCAGCTAATAGAAGCAGTGGGGATCAACTATTCAAGTATATAAGAAGTCACATCAGCACAACAACTACATTATCAGTTTTAGGCAATTACCGAATCTAAGAGCATGTGTTTTGTGCCATTTACTATTTATCTATGAGCATCAGTTTTTGTAAATGCTAATAGAAGCTATTACATAGAACTAAGAGCATCTGAGAGCATCAAATAAAACTCAACACACATTCAGTACAGAATGCAATCACAAGTAGGAGACCAAAAGATAATATTTTTTTTGGAACGTAGACGCTAGAAGCGTCCAGCTTTAAATTAATAAAGCCCATAGGCCACAGGTTCAAACGATTACAAGCTAAGCGAGTTAAAGAAAGTATCAGCGGTCCGCGATCAGCACGGGGTAGGACAAAAGGTTCGTCACGACATATATTACAGTCATCCAAATAGATCAGCGCGACGACCTAGATAACATACATGCCACAAAAGTCACTCCAAAAGCCTCTTCAGCTTGACGGAGCCTGTCTTGCCTGCGCCTGAATCGCCTTGATGCGCGCCATGGCTTCTGACATGCGCTCAACATCGCGCTCCTTCCCCAGAGGGGTCCACATCTGCAGAAATAAGTGACATTTGAAGATAACGTCTGCGGGGTGACGAGGAAAAATTTTCTCGATCATAAACTTGTTACGTGTCGTCCAAATAGCCCAAAGCAGCGCCCCAACGCAACGCCAAGCTATCCTACTAGTGATCCCTTTTGTGGACTTGAGGATGGAGACAAGTTGGTGCCCCGATGCAGGGTTCCAGTCCGAGTGGAAGACCTCCCGCACCGCACTCCATGCGAACCTGGCCAAATGGCATCTAAAAAAAACATGGTTCGCATCTTCGCCAAGACCGCACAGCGAGCAAGTGCCATCAGCCGGGCCATTGCGTTTGGCCACGTTATCCGACGTAGGCAGTCGGTTTCTTAGCATTTGCCACATGAACATTTTAATCTTCAGAGGCAGGCCTGCCTTCCATAACCCCTTAGCTATATCAAGCGCTGGCCCTTCAGTGAGCTTGTTATACAGGGACTTGACCGAAAATTTTCTTGAAGTAGTCAGGCTCCATTCGACCGTGTCAACCGTCGTTCCTAGGCGGTTGACACCGATCTGCTGAATCAGCCCATCCCAAGACGCATGCTCTTCGATCGTAAGGGACCGCATAAAGTGAATCGCCGGAGGAGCAGTTCGGATTGCCTCCCCAACTAAGATGTTAGTGTCAGTGGCTAACCGATATAAGTTGGGGTGACTTTGCCAAAGGGGAGATGCACTAAGCCAATGGTCAAGCCAAAACCGGGTTGATTGGCCATTGTTAATCAAAAATTTAGCCCCAATGTCAAAAGCCGAACGCACCGCTTGGAGCCCTCTCCGAAACACGGAGCCGTTGGCCGAGGCGGTGAATGGGTTCCCGTTTGGGAAATACTTGGCTCTTAACAGGCTCGCCCAGAGCCCCGACTCACCTTGGGCCAGCCGCCACGTGGCAAGGAGGGCCACGTTCATCAGTTTGGCAAGGAGGGCCACGTTCATCAGTTTGGAATTGAGAATTCCCAATCCACCGATTTTTTTTGGCCTAGAAACTGCCGCCCATTTGACTAGGTGGTACTTCCTCTTGATTCAAGTTCCTTCCCAAAAGAACCGGGCTCTAAGAGTGTCTAGCTTGGCGTGAACGCCGTTAGCTAGTAAGAACATCCCCATTGTGAAAAGGGGAAGGGAAGAGAGACTCGAGTTCGTCATAATAAGCCTTGTGGCAGAAGACATGAATCTCCCGCGCCACGGGCTTACCCTGTTGGCCAATTTCCCGTATAGGGGCTCCCACTCAAAAATCGATAATTTGCGGTGCGAAATAGGAAGCCCAAGGTACTTAATTGGAAAGCTCCCCAGCTTACAATTAAGTAGCACTACTAGGGAAAAGCCTATACACAGAAAGTTACTAGTAGCGAGGGTTAAAAACCCGCGCTACTGCTATCAACTTAGTAGTAGCGAGGTTTAAAAACCTCGCTACTACTAAGTTGATAGCAGTAGCAAGGGTTTTTAACCCTCGCTACTACTAAGCAGTCTCTACCGTGCCCCCCGGGACATATGCCATAGTAGTAGCGCGGGTTTTGAAAACCTCGCTACTACTAAGTTTGATAGCAGTAGCGTTGGTTTTTAGCCCTCGCTACTACTAAGTGGTGTCATAGTAGTAGCGAGGGGGTAAAAAACCGCGCTACTACTAAAGGTCCAATTTTCAAACTCTACCGCCCCCCCTTGGATCGCCTTTTCATTTAAAAAATGATGAAAATGTCAAAAAAATAAAAGAAAATAAGTTTCCCATGTGATATGTGGTCTAGTTGTTGGGAAAATTTGCAAATATGAATTTCGACTTTATTTGCAAAATCTCTCGAGAATTTGTAAAAATGGGCATAACTTTTGCATACTAACTCGGATGAAAAAGTTTTTTATATGAAAAATCATCTACTCGAAAAGTTACATCCAAATTTAACTGGGGGAACCCTGTTAAACATTTTTAAAATCCTCAAAAACCTAACAGAAAAAAAGTTACGGGGCTTTTAAGATCTAGAGTGGAAAAAATCAAAAAAATTTCAAACTGTGTGGTCAAACTGTGGTCAAACAATGGTCAAACTAATTATTCTAGAATATTAGTGTTACTAAATAATTATTTTAGTTTTTTTGAATTTTGGTCAAATCTGGTCAAACTATGGCCAAACTGTGGTCAAACTGTGGTCAAACTAATTATTCAAGAAATATTAGTGTTACTAATTTTTTAGAACAATAGTTTCAAACTCAAATAGTGAAATGTGTGACTTCATGCTCAAGCTAAATTCCTGAGGTTAATAGGATTGACATCTTACTATTGTCAGGAAAACAACAAGTGCAGACTTGGAAACGAGGGAGAATAGAACCCGGAAGTTAAGCGTGCTCAGGCTGGAGTAGTGAGAGGATGGGTGACCGTCCGGGAAGTTAGATGATTTGGAATGATGAGGGGTGATTAGAGATTAAATTGAGCAGCGATGAGGGGTGATTAGAGATTTGAGGTTAAAATAATTTAGAAATTTGAAAATTAGGGGGGGGAAATCGAAATATTTTTTCGAAAAAATTCAAAAAAAAAACCCACGCTGGTAGTAGTAGCGCGGGTGGCACCCGCGCTACTACTATAAGTTAGCTGTAGCGCCTTATTAGTAGCACCGGCCCCCGCGCTGCTAATAGGCCCAAAACCCGCGCTGCTGCTAGGCTTTTCCCTAGTAGTGTAGGTTTGCGACACGTGTGTTGTGTTGGTCTTCCATCCCCATGGTGATGACCTCACTCTTATGAAAGTTAATCTTGAGTCCAGAGAGGAGCTCAAAAGCTAGTAGCAAAAGCTTTATCGAGGCAATACTATGATCGTCCGGATTAAACAGCAGCAAAGTGTCGTCTGCGTATTGGAGGTGTGTCACCCCACCTGGAATGAGGTGTGGGATGAGCCCCTTGATGTGTCCAGCCTCCCTGGCCTTGGACAGCAGGGCAGCCAAAGCGTCCGCCACGAAGTTAAAGACTAGGGGGGAGACGGGGTCGCCTTGTCTAAGTCCTTTCCGATTGCGAAAGAACTTACCCATGTCACCATTGACAATTACCGAGGTGTTGCCACTCGAGATCAGATGCATGATCCGGTGAACGAACCCTGCCTCAAAACCATTTTTGAGGAGGACTTCCCGAATAAACTCCCAGTTTACACGGTCGTACGCTTTCTCAAAATCTAGTTTGAGAATGACACCCTGGCCCGTGTACGTTTCTACTCATGGATTATCTCCATGAGTGCAATTGGCCCTTCCAGGATGTTCCTGCCTTTAAGGAAAGCGGTCTAGCTTTTGCTAATGACACGTTGAGCGACCGACGCTAACCTAGAGGCATAAGCTTTGGCGCATATCTTGAAAGGAACGTTTATGAGCGTGATCTGCCGAAACTGCTTAATAGATTCCGCCCCTTTAACCTTGGGGATCAAGCAGATAGCCCCATAGTTGAGGCGCGACAGGTCCACCAAACCCAGGGCAAAACCATTGAGAATCGCTAGAAACAAGTCCCTAAGCGTCGGCCAAAACCGTTTGAAGAACTCCACCGGCCATCCATCCGGGCCCGGAGCCGTGTCGTTCTTCATACCAGCTAGCGCACGGTCGAGCTCTTGGGGCGAAAAGGTCACCATCAAGGCGTCGTTTTCCTGCTGCGAGACACGATCTTGCCAACCCCATAAGTCTTCCCTGAGACTTAAGCTCTTTGTTTCAGCTGTGCCCAACAGCTCTACGAAGAAGTCAAAAATGTGTGTAACTATTTCGTTTTGGGTGACCAAAGTCCCGCCCTCGGACTGCAGCCTAAGAATCGTGCTTTTGCGCTTACGCCCATTAGCGTATGCATGGAAATATCCCGTATTGGCGTCGCCTTTCATGACCCACTTGATGCCGCCCCTACGGCGCCAATACTCCTCCTCCTCCCTGAGAATTTCCAGGACTTGGTTCTCTAAGGAGTATCTATACTCCCATTCGTCCCCAGAGAAGGATCTCACGTCCGCCTGCGCGTCAAGGAGAGCGATTTCACCCACTATGTGCTCCCTGGCCCGTTTAGATTCGCTGCCATGATTGGCTCCCCATCCCCTGAGGAAAGCCCGCAAGGTAGCAGCCGCAGAGGACCAAAACTCTACTGGTCCTCGTTGGCGACCAACCTGATTACCTATCAAGGACTAGCGATTCGTGACTAGTTGGCAGAAACCTTCGTGTTCGAACCACGCTGTCTCGAAAAAGAATCTGCGACTGCGACGCACACTTTCCTCCCCTGAGGAAAGGATCAGCGGGACGTGGTCTGATCCGATGCGCGTTTCAGCCACTAAGGTACAGAGGGGAAACAAAACCTCCCAGTCACTTGAACAGAAAACACGGTCAAGTACACATCGCACTGGCTCCCGCTGTTTGTTCGTCCACGTGTATCTTGCCCCAGTACGCGCAATCTCTCTAAGTGCAGTTGCCGCGATGACATTATTGAACAAGGACACCCTAGCCCAGTCAATGTTGTCGTTGCTCTTGTCCGCCCCCGAGCGTATCAAGTTAAAATCTCCACCCACCAGAACTGGTAAGTTGGACCCTTGTTTGGCCCCAACCAGCGTTGTGAGTTCTCCCAGGAACTCAGCAGACCTCGCATGATTAGCCGGCCCATACACACTTACGATCACCCAAGAGGCAAGGGAAACCCGGTGACGCACAGTGGCAGCGATATGAAACGCACCAGATTCCCACAGAATAACGTCGCAAGCGTCTTTATTACAGCCCATCAGTTGGCCACCAGAAAGGCCCACGGAAGGAGTCCAGAAACAATCAAAACACTGTAGAGGATCGTACGCCAAAAGATCTCTAAAAGAAAAATCGGCCTTAATCGTCTCTTGGAGCGCGACAAAGTCGATGCGTTCTTTAGACATGTACTCACGTAGTTGCGTACACCACCCCACATGCCCGCAACCGCGGATGTTCCAGAAAATATATCGCATCAAATGATCCGGTTGTGCAGGCGAACTCCACGGGAGCTCACCACCTTGGCCACACGTTTCCTAGCCGGCGCCCGGCTGGAAGAGGGCAAGTCCGAGGCCACCCCGGCCTCGTCTCCCTCGATGGGCAAATTGGCAGCACCAGCCCCTACTGGTGCTGAAGACAGGCCGTCCACGGGCTGAACCGCCACTCCCTTGGCAGCAGTAGCCGCAAGGGCGGCCTGAGCTTCTTCACGCGCGTGCACTAACAGAATAATGTCCAAAGTCGAAGAATCTAGCACAACGCCACTATCGTGAAGAATCTCAGCAAGATGCTCGTCGGAAAAAGCATTCAAGATCTTAAAAGAGGGGGAAGGATTACCTGCAACATCCATGTTTTTGTCAGCAGCACGGAGCTTGGCACTTTCCATAGAAGTCATGTCCCCGAGCTTGGCCTTGGCGCGTGCGCTTGGAGTCCGAGACGCCACTGGGGTTGCCCTTGTACGCTTAGCCTTGGCTGCCGGCCCAGTAGCCACCAACGCCGCCCCCAACTCGCCCTCCAGCGCCGCCGCCGACCCCACAGCAGCCGTGTCCATCGTCTTGCTCCCAGCCTTCCGCCCAGCAGTCTTCTTGGCCTGGCGACCGGAGCCGCTCGACAGATGCCAGTCCGAGGCCGGTGTGGGGACCGAATCCATGAGGACGCAGTCCAACCCCGCGCCCCCGCCGTGCTCTGGGGAGGCAGGCATGGCCTCGGTCTCCATGGCCACCAGCGGCAGAGACACTGGCTCATTCCCAAGCACTTCGAAGGACGGGTCCAGGGAGCAAGCAAGGGGGGAGGCTTACGGCCGTGTCTTGAGTCGCGATCACCCCCAGCTTCTCCCAAGTCTCAGTATCAATAGACGTGTCTTGGATGCTGTCTTCCTGCTCGTCGCCCATCACCGTATCTTGACCAACCACCATCGCACCAGAGCCAGCCGCTCCCTTCTATGGCACCACCGCCGAAGCTTTGGGCACACTCGCACCATTGGCAGCCACCTTGGAGGAATTGCCTGCTTGAGGCCCAGACTTGTGAGTCCCGCCCTTGCCATGTTGGCTGTCAGGCGGGGGAGCGGAGGGGCCCGCCCCTGGAGCCCCTCCGCCAACCCCCAGCCTTCGCGGGAGCTGCTCCAGCTCAACCCTGATATGGTACCCTTTGTGGTTGAGTCAGACCTCCACAGTGTCGTTCAGCTTGGCCGGGGTCTTGCAGGCCAGTTTCATCCTCACGGACCCAGTTTAATGATGGAGAGCTCGTCGACCACGATAGGACGCCCCAACATCTTGAATGCCTCCTTGATACGCTCGATCTTGCGATGTTTCTCCGGGATCCCATGGAGCCGCACCCAAGCTTCTGGCATAACCATAGGGGGAATCACCTCATGAACCACATCACGCACCCTAGTGGTGATGTCGTTGATAGGGAGGAACAACTTGCCACTTGTCCGGGCCATATGAAGGAGATCTGCAGAGGGGAAAACCACCATGAAATCATCTTCTCCCACTTGGGTGACTTGCCAGTCCCAGTCCCCCGTGACCATGTGCTTGAGCTCCTGCTTGAGGACCCGCAGGTTCAGGCGGCCCGGCTCTGCAGATAAAATCGCAGCATTGCCGACCGAGAGCAACCGAGGGCCCTCGAAATCCGCCTCCTCTTCGAACTGTAGGCAGAAGAAGCCTTCCCCGGAAATAGCGCTTCCCATGATCTGCAAGCTAGGCTGCTGACCCCTCGTCGGACAGTGCGCAGATGCATGCCCTTCTTCCTTGCATATCACACATAGGGGCTGGAACTTGCACTTGGACTGATAGTGACCTAGTCTTCCGCACTTGAAGCACTCCACATCCGGCGCCTCCGGCGCGTCCTCCACCGGAATGGGCTCGCCCGCTGTGCCCTTCGCACCAGGGGGAAGAGCCACCGCCAGAGGTTCGGTCGCCGCCCTGGGCTTCTTGGCCAGAGGGTCCCCATGGCCACCATCATAGTTGGGGAGATCCGCTGACTTGCGCTCGAGCTCCTTGCGCCGAGCCAACTCCTTCTTCTTCTTCCTACGCTCCTGCTGCTAGATCCACCACGGGGGAGGAGGATCCCAATCCCCCTCGCGCCCCTCTTGCTCGAGACTCCGCTCGGCTCTTCCGCTCGGCCTTGCACGCATCTCCTTCTTCGCCTTATCCCACAGGTCACGCTCACGCCGCCGCTCCCCATCCGAGACCGGAGGCTCCATTGGCCTCTTCTCCGCTCGCCGCCCGCTCATCACCGCCGCTGCAAACGAAATGGAGAGAGGAGGAGGAGGGGAGATGGGATGGATGGATCGAGCGAGGTGAGCCCAGCGCCACACCTCTAATCTAGTTGCGGGAAACCCTAGCGAGGGGTCGCGCATCCGCGGCGCAACTATATATAGGCGCCAGAGCTAGGCCGGGGCCGTGGCAGGCCCGACGTGGGCCGAACAGAACCAATAGGCCTAGAAGGAGCCAGCCCCCCACGCCCAGTAGGTACACTGTCCCTCCCGGGACTTGGGCCGACGCTGTCCCCCACCGGCCTTGTCGAGTGGGCCGGCCCACAGACCGCCTGGCCCACGACGGCCCCGGGCCCAGAGCCGGCAGCCCTAGCCAGACGGGGATCAGATCCACCCGCCGCCGCCAGCGGCTCGGCCGCCGTCGCCGTCAGCACCCGACCGACCGCCGCCGACTCCGGCAGGCACGGCCACTCCTCCTCCGAATCCACCGAAGCCAGAAGTGCAGCCGCCGCCCTCTCCCGAATGCCCTGCGCGGCACCCCCAGGAGACACCGAGCCCCTGCCCGGAGTCAGTGAAGGTCTCCAAGCACGGACTTCGACCGGGCGCGATCCCCTGCCGCCCGGAGCAAAACGGCGGCGCGCCCTCGCGACACCGCTCCCCTCCGCGTGCGCACGAGCCACAAAATCACCTAACGACGGCCTTGCCGGCGCCATAACTCCGGCCTCCACCTCCGAATCCTCGCCCTCCTCGTCCTCCGAATCAAACTCAGCCAGCGCCCAGAAGCGGCCCCCCACTGACGCCCGCGCCGCGCCAACCCCCATGGACGGCCCCGTCCCCGGCGGGGAGGAGCTAGCGCCGCGCCGAACCACCTCCCAGCCCTCGGTGGCCGGAGCCAAAGGCGACCGCGGCGGGGAGCCCGGGCCGTCGCCAGGGAGAGAGCCTAACGGTCCGCTCATTTCGAACTCACCCTCAGGGGATTCAGCGGAGGAAATCTTCTCTGTCCACTGACAAGGTCTCTCCAAAAAGATAAATTTACCTCACTGTCAACATTCTCACGACGCATGCATTGAGATGGCCCATTATCAGTTATACCTCTAGGAAGTTTTCTCTGATTGACATGGGCAACAAATGATAATTGAACTAATGTATGGATCTTAAGAATAAAATTCATAAATATGCAAACATATTGGTGCTGCATTTGGCTGAAGGATACATGGACTTTGACTTTAAGAAATGGTTAATTCAAAGTCGTTGACTTTTATATCAAGACAGAAAAACTCAATAGGAAGCAAAAAAAATCATCTAATTTTCCTATGTTCTATTCCTTTGATCAAATGGATGAATAGTGTCATCATATTAGGACCTAGTACTATGATTTTCATCTACTGTTCTGCTGAATAAAAAAGCCCCTATATAGTACAAACTAGCACACAAGATGAACAAAATGACCTTATCATTTTTAGTGTCACCATGGGTCTTGCTGGGACCAATGCTTCTGGCATGTGAATCATAGAGATTTGATGGACATGTTTACTTCAAATTTAAAAGGCATCAAAATTCACTGGGCGAAATTGATCCCTGCTTATAAAATAAAGGGAATGCACAATGATAGAAGTAGTCAAATATCAAGGAATTATACCCTGAAAACGCTCTTAGGAACTAAAATCAAGAATCAACAAGGAAGATAGAGAGAAAGACATAGTGAAGAATATGCGAGGAGCGGAAAACGAGAGAAAAAGTATGAAAATGAAGCGTGGGTTGTGGGATAAATGGGGGAGAGGGGGAAACTGAAGCGCCGATTACACATAAAACTGAAGCGTCGGTTGGGCATACTCCCCTGCTTCCCAATGGGGTTTGTTTCTCCCTGCGTCCTCCGCCCACCACAAACCCCTCTCTTCCTAATGGGCCCCCACTCCCACCTCCGCCCCTCCGCTTCTCACCGTAGCCCCTCACAGCCTTGTTTTTGAAGGGAAAAAAAGGGGCATGCGTTCGAGATTCCCTAACCTTGGTTTTCTTTTCATCGAGGTCGAGGCACAAGGCACGGCGATGCATCATGGCAACGCAACACAGCTAGGAGCGATGGCACACTATGGGGACTGCATGGGGGGGTCGTACGCTACACCATGGCCAAATGCCTATTCCTGTGGTGGTAAGCCTATGAGTCGAGCAAAGAGGACGAGGCTAGTGGTGGTGCGAGAGTGTTAAACCGGTGGGGTCAAATGCCTAATCAACGGTGACTTTACTTAGTTTTATTTTTTTAGATGGATATACATATGATATGTATCTGAAGGCTTTGCCATAAATCTATGGGGTCGGCTGACCCCAGAACCTAGAAGTGCATTCACCACTGGGCGGAGTTGAGTACATAGGTGTTGGAAGTCGGAAGGCGGTTCTAACTACGAAACTGCCTCAAGTATTTCCTTGATGCAGGTGGTTTTGAATCTTCAAATGCCTATTACTGCATGTGGTTCCAAATTGTCAACCGCCTCGACACCAGAAATAACCACCTCCATTGAATTTTTACAGGTGGCTTTGTATGGATAAACCGCTTCCGGGCTCGCTTCTAAGACTAGCCACAATGAAGAGTAACATACACTAGAAACACACACATATCCCTAGACTATATTACTACCTTCATAGTGGGTAGTAACATAAGTGTGATGTCATGCAAAGCTTCATTTATTAGGTTATAGACTCATATTGCATTGGGACATGTGATGTTACAGTAACTAGATAAGTTACTCAAATTGTCTCCCTCCTCATTAACTCATTGCCACGTAAGAAAATTTGCTGAGTTGTACTCGATGTTACTACTGAAGTTACTCCCATTATGGCTAGTCTAAGACTACACACAATGAGAGTAACATAGATAGTAACATCACACATATCTAAGTTAAATAGATGATATGGCAATGCAATAAATAAAGAAAGAGATGAAAGTGGTATACGTAACAAAGATAGTCTCTACTAGTATGAGTAACATCACACATATCAAAGCAAGATGTGTATATAGTTGGATTGCCGAACTCACACTGTGTTTATTCCTTGCCTCGATGGGCTGATTTATACAGTTACAACGAGGTGAGATACAGAAGGAGGGAGTGAGGCGGACGTTGCTAGTTTACAGGATCACGCCGAGCATGCCGTGCATGCAAGGGCGTGGGCGCGCACGATGTGCATGGACCGGCCAGGTCTGCTGCTGATGCGGTCGTGGCTGTTTAGCCACTTGAGCCAGGTCGTGGATGTGTCTTCCAACACCCCCCCGCAGCCACAACGTGGGGATTCCGAACGTTGAGGCTGAACCGAAAATCGCCGAACACGCTCGACGGCAAGCCCTTGGTGAAAATATCGGCGAACTGGGAGCTCGTGGGGACGTGCTGGGCGCGGACCTTGCCCAAGGCAACTTGCTCGCGCACGAAGTGATGGTCAATCTCCACGTGTTTTGTCCGCTGATGCTGCACGGGGTTCGAAGACATGTACATGGCGGAGACGTTGTCGCAGTAGACGACGGTGGCGCACGCAGGGGGTTGATGTAGTTCGCCGAGGAGTTGCCGGATCCAGGCGGCCTCAGCGACGGCGTTTGCGACCACACGGTATTCGGCTTCAGCACTGGACCGAGACACCGTGTTTTGCCGCTTTGAGGACCATGTGAGCAGGTTGGAGCCGAGGAACACACAGTAGCCGGACATGGACTTGCGCGTGTCAGGGCAACCGGCCCAGTCGGCGTCGGAGTAGGCACAAGCTCAGACGCGGCGGAGCGATGAATCTGCAACCCCATGTGTGTAGTGCCGCGGACGTAGCACAGAATGCGCTTGACGAGCTGGAAGTGACTCTCCCGAGGCGCGTGCATGAACAGACAACACTGTTGCACGGCGTAGGAGAGATCGGGGCGCGTCAACGTGAGGTACTGCAGAGCGCCAGCCAAGCTGCGGTAGAGTGAGGGGTTGTGGAAGAGCGGCCCGGAGTCACCAGAGAGCTTGGCCAGCGTGTCGACGGGCGTGGAGATCGCCTTGCAGTTCAGCATCCCGGCACGGTCGAGGATCTCAAGAGCATATTTCTCTTGTGAGAGAAACAACCCCGTAGTTGTGGACGTGACATTGATGCCGAGGAAGTGATGAAGAGCGCCGAGGTCCATCATAGAGAACTCCCGGTGCAGCGACTGAATGATGCTCTGGAGGAAGGCGCTGGAGTCGGCGGTGAGGATGATGTCGTCCACGTACAGGAGGAGGTAGGCGAGGTGCGGACCGCGTCGTAGGACGAAGAGCGACGAGTCGGAGCGGGACGTGGTGAAGCCGAGAGTGCGCAGGTAGGTGGTGAACCGCGAGAACCATGCGCGTGGCGCCTGCTTGAGGCCGTAGAGTGAACGGTTGAGGCGGCAGACGTGCGAAGACTTGGCAGAGTCAATGAAGCCGGATGGTTGGTGGCAGTACACCGTCTCGGCAAGATGCCCGTGGAGGAAGGCATTCTTCACGTCAAGTTGGTGAATGGGCCACGACTTGCCGGCGGCGATGCTCAACATCGTACGAATGGTGGCCGGCTTGACCACGGGACTGAATGTCTCACCGTAGTCGACGCCGGCTTGCTGAGTGAAACCGCGAAGGACCCACCTGGCCTTGTACCGAGCGAGCAAGCCGTCGGGATGGAACTTGTGGCGAAAGATCCACTTCCCTGTAACCACATTAGCACCTGCAGGACGAGACACTAAACACCAAGTATTATTCCGCATTAGTGCATCATACTCCTCACGCATAGCATTGTACCAGTTCGGGTCTTTGAGAGCGGTAGGTAGGAGGAGGGGATGGGGCTAATGGTGGGAGTAGTAGTGGTGTGGAGAGAGACCTGCTGCTTGGGAAGGGCAAAGCCGGTTTTGGCCCGTGTGCGCATGCTGTGGGTGTTGAGTGGCGGAACAAGAGGGACGGCGCGAGGAG
This sequence comes from Triticum dicoccoides, assembly GCF_002162155.2. NCBI lineage: Eukaryota > Viridiplantae > Streptophyta > Magnoliopsida > Poales > Poaceae > Triticum > Triticum dicoccoides. The sequence goes on from NC_041393.1 coordinate 657,924,234, forward strand.
GCAGGGGTGGTGCACTCACTTCATCTTTTTCCTTTTTTTCACCCACATCGTGCAGATAATGTTTCCAATTCTAGAGAACATAGACAGTGCAAAACCAGTAACAGGGAACCACTACTAGCTGTTTAATGTCAACATACGGGATCGGAGGTTCGAAGTTCTTGATTCATGGAGAACTCTGGCAAAGAGCAAAACTTTGTATGACAACGCTAGGCTGATTGCAGCAACAGTGTGTTCCTTATGGGATGAGCACTACCCTGATTCCCGTGTGAAGTTGGATGATTTTGGCTTGAAAGACATCAATGTACCGAAATAGGACATTGAGTAAGTGTTTTAGTCTGCATCCCGGCCATCCTACATATACAAGAAATGCAAAGCATCATTTCTCCCTCATATTTTCTAGTTTTCATTCTCAGCTCTAATGTTTTTTCTTCATCATACCATGATTACAAGTTGACTGCATCTCTTTTATATTTTTCGCTTCGCAAGGTTTGATTGCGGGATTTTTGCTGCAACATTACCAAATCTTTGAGAAGCTAGGTTCGTGCCAAACTTTGGTCCCAGCAATATCACCAACATCAGAAGGATCTTGA
>NC_041393.1:657925247-657925806 GCF_002162155.2 Triticum dicoccoides
TTTTTTACTTTATTTTTATTTTGAATGCACGTTTAAATGTTGAATGTTTTTTGCAACACTTGTCCACAATAGATAGCAACATCAGTACACATTAGTGGCTGAAGTATGTAGGAGCAGACATTTTCCTCCCTGTTTAGCATTTGATAAACATGTTCCACAGTAGCGCTTTAGAGGTATTAGTTGAAATAAATTAACAACTAGTTCATGAATAACCATTACTAAAAGGGTGTAACCTTAAATAGTAACTCTTACATAACAAATGGTTGCAAAATATGTTTCTTACAACAAAAACACCCCCTCCCCACCAAATTAAGCATGAGGCACATGTATCGCAGTGTTCAACCTTTCACACACCAGGAAGCAACCATAATTTTTGTAAAGTCATAATTAAAACACACAATAGCCGCAAAAATGTGTTGCATCAGCCATTGGGAACACACGCCCTTTTTTCAGCAGAATGGATCGCCTCTCCGACTTCACTGCCTTTTTATCCATCTCAAACCAACCGCCCTGGACAATTTGCAGCATTGTGGTCAACTGAATTACAAAAGGAACATTT
>NC_041393.1:657926104-657935167 GCF_002162155.2 Triticum dicoccoides
TGGTGTCGGATCAACAAAAATAGTTGCACGACCATCAGAAGGTGGCATATGAGCACTAGTTGCTGTTGGAGGGGCGCCACGCCCTGGATGAGTAGGCAATTTGGCCTTCTTTTTCTTGCACTTGTGGAAATGGTTAAGATATGTGCGCGTCGCTTTTATGTGTTTCTTCAGAATTGCAGTAGTAGCATCTGACCCACTAACAACCCGAGCAAGACTAGCAAAATCCATTGACACGTTTGTATGACGGAGTTGCTTCTTTGACGCCGCTGGAGTGAAGCTGAAGCAACAACCGGCCACTTCAGCACAAAAGCAGCCCACTTACTCTCAAACTCTTCTGGAGTGAAGCTGAAGCCAATGCAATCATTGAAATCAGCTGGCATTCCTGGGTTTCTCCCCACCATGCCACCTAGCCTCGCTGGCTAGAGTCAAATTGACTATGATCTCTTTTCACGCATGCTGATAGCACCCGAGCACCCGACGAGGGAGCAAGTTTGGCTTGTCATGCGTGGCTTGAGCTCCTTTGGCCAGACGTATCTGCACTACCATAGTGGGATATCTTGTGTCCCTCCTTGGCTACTTGGTGCTAATGGGTTGAATTGGGAAAACAATGTGGGGGAATGAACGCGAGCATATGGAATGTACTGTAAAGATGCTATCGTAATTACACATGGGAATGACAAGACTTCACCAGAATCATACCATTTTACCTTTTTGAATAACAAGCCGAGCAAACTAATATGATCTTACACGGCGGTCTTTCTTTCATCATGAGTATTTTCGTCTTTGAATATAACACATTTTGTTGTGACAAGCCTCAAAGCTCTCACGCACACACTCAACCTAGCCACCTTTTGGATGGGCCTCGCCCCGGACGAAACCCTGAAGTCAGCCTCGGATTCTTCATCCTCTCCATCATGGAGGCGGAGTGCTACCTATAGATCGCAATGCAGCCGCCAGCTCCACTATGTTGCATAGCTGGGCACACACCATGGAAGCGGGAGAGCGGATGGAGGGTCCAGCGTCCATTGTTGTTGTTCTGTCTAGCGATTCTGAATTAATCTGGTCAATACAACATTTTCGATCTTAACAGGGAAGGGGGCGTTGGCCCTCCTATCCCTTATGTCGAGGTAAGAGCAACTCCAACAGCACCCCTTGCAGTTTCTCCCGCTTGAAGGCTTGAACTCGCCATACATACGGGTACTTCTCGACACCTCCATTGGTTTCTACCGACTCGAACGCCTTGATGCACATGGTGGGGACGGGAGGGTTGGCGCAGTCGAAAACCTATTGGCTCGATAGGGTGACAAGGCTTCACCAGTGTGCAGCCCCTCCATGGTGCCTACCGGCTACCGCCGTGACTGCCCATCAGGCCCCTGCTTGTGCAGAAACAGGCAGATATGTTGGCTAAGCGACGAAGGAACGCCAAGATGAAGGATGCGTAGTAGCAGTAGTTCATAGGCAAGTAAATGAGCAAACGATGTGCCGATGTCTCCCGGGTCCATGGGTGTCGTGACAGCCCCAACCAAGCATCAGTCCACCACCGGCGCGAGGGCATCATCTTCATATATTCACGTTATATCACTGATAGCAATGATAAAATATCATACAATAAATATCATTAATTTAGATTTAAATTTGGCTATTATGCCATTCTAAGAAACACCTTTGTATAGACTGGATGAATGCATATAATTAAGTTTAGATTGCAAGATAGCATGGTATCTTTGGATTATGATATAGCTATGCACGATGATTTAGCATTGATTGTTAGTCATTAATATTATATGTACACTTCCAGAAATATGTATATAATTATTATGTTTCACCAAAACAGTGGCCAAATATTGTTTGGATAAAGTTATAAAGACACATGTTATTCTATATTTGTGTTATTTGAAAGATGAATGTAGTGTGTTCGGTTTGAAATGGTGTAATAATCATCATCTCTAATAGGTATAAGAGTGGGATGTTATATTATTTTTGTACTCCAATTAATAACCCAGTAATCAGATATATGTTTGTATACCATTATAAATCAATCAACTATGATACATCTAAGTAAAAAAAAACTATGATACATCTCGGTATTCTTATTAGTTATGAATTGTTTAGGCATGAAAACAAAGATTTATCAGATGTGGTATGCTAACAAATATATGGTCAGCCAGATTGATGACCAATTTTTCTCTTGTATTTGGTGCTCCTCTTTTCCTATCGTTTTGTGCTTTTCAATAAGCAACTTCTATTTTAAATTGAATGTATCACTATCTCTTGGCTTAATTTTCTATTATTTATTGATGAAGATCTAATGGTTACAATCTATTAATAAATGGATGGTTCGCCAGGGCAATCCTTGTCTCCCCGCAAAAAGAAAGAAAGAAAGGGCAATCCTTGTCAACCCGCCAATGAGATCCAGAATCCACCTAGCTACTTGCTGAATAAGCATGCAGTGATTCTGCTTATTCTTGAAAAACACTTTATACCTCTGAATATACAAGCAGAAATAACGGATTTTTGGGAAACAAAATTGCCAACATGAATTTAGCAAGATTTTCACAGAACATATTTGTCTTCGACCTAATACAAGGCGGGATCCAAATACGAACGGAACCATGTAGAACTGTGGCTGCATTTAGAATAGATCGGTCATCAATCATTTTTTTTAACTCTGGTCAGTCGAAGTCGATAGTCTTCAAGTCCAATTATACACTACCGCAGTTTGAACAATCAAAAACCTGTTACTACGACGCATGATGAAACCATTCTCACCAAGTCTTGTCCAGTTCCAAAAGAACTAAACAAGCAGCTGCAGTCTTGTATGCAAAACCAACAGGGGAATATGCAGGGGGATAACAAAACAAGCCTGGCAAGAGATGATTTTTCACAAAACAAGCATTTAGCATGTACCAAAATCCACCAACTAAAGGAGAAAATGCAGCCGTGCAGTAGTTGCTCAGAACGTACATGGAAGTAGGATAAATGCCATCATCAGGCGACAGACATGCATATTAAGTTCTACACGTCATCATAATGAAGTTCTAGTAAATCAAGCATCAAAAGAAAGTAACAAAATGCATAGACTCGTTGAACTTCAGCACCTATAGCTTGTCTCAAGTACCTTGTCCCACGCACAGAGAGGAGAATGCGTAAGCGCTGAAGGGCAGCTTGCCTTCAGTACCTTCTCCCGCGCACAGAGAGGAGAATGCTAGTAAGCGCTGAAGGGCAACTTGCCTCCAGATGCCTATACCCCTCCGTCGCCACCACAGCATCAAAGATTGCAGGAGTACTGATGATGAACTCAAGACACTTGGCCTTGAGGTGCGAGCAGTTGTGCTGCTCAGCCAACGCCAGAGTTGTCGCCGCCGTGTCGACCGTGATGCCACCGGAGAGCTTGCCCTCACAGAGGACTTTGAGCCTGTCCAGCCCATACCTGTCAGCAGCCGCAAGAAGATGCTGGGCCATCGGCGCCGCGGCTTCCAGCTCTTGATCAAGTTCAGGCATGGTGTCGGTGTAGATGAAGTGCAACATGGCCTTGAATGCTGCCGTCTCCATGTCCTCGACCACGACGTGTTGAGAGCTTGCCTCCCTCATGTGCCCGAAGAACTCGGCCATCAGGACAGGGGACCTTGCGGCGAGAATGAGCTTGTGAGCAAGGAAGGACTCACCACGGACGAATAACGTGACGTCGCCTCCGGTCCCGCCCCGCAGCAGCTCACCAAGGTGCTGGTGCAAGTTGGAGGTCGGCACGGGCACTGTGGTTGCCGCATCCGGCAGTTCCTTCATGACTATGATGGTGCACCGCACAATCAAGTAATCGTCCTGGGGACAAGCCGGCGCCGGCAGAGATGATTTTTGCACGAGCTTGAGTCGATTTGAGCAATCTGCCTGGCGATTGAACACATGTGACACCCTCGTTTCAGAGTGTGGCATATTGTTAGACAGGAGACTCGGTGACCGAGTCTCCCCACGATCTGCGCACGACTGGGCGCACGTACTCGGTTACGTTGGGTGTGGCCCTCCTATATGTACTCTGTCTTGTACTCTGAATGAATTAAGGAAAGATTTCAATCAGTTTTCATGGTATCAGATTATCTCCCGATCCCCTCCTGAACTTCCCTAACCATGACTGGCCCCGGCAACCCATCCCAGCCCGCCGCCGGCACCCAAACCAATCCGTCCACCTCCTCCACCACCACCCTGACTATTCCCTCCTCTCTCTCCTTCAGCGACACCATCACCGACGTCACGCCATTCATCCCCATCGTTCTCGATCTTCACAGCCGGAACTACTATCACTTGCGCCATCTGTTCGAGATCCACCTCGGCCGCTGCTCTCTCCTCCATCATCTCTCCGATGACTCACCTCCGTAGCCTCACAATCCACGCTGGCTCAAAGATGATCTCGCCATCATCCAATGGCTCTCTATGTTTTTAAGGCGGTAAGGCGAGGCGAGGCGCTGGGGGGGCGCCTCACTGCCTAAGCGCTAAGGCATAAGGCGAGGCGATGCCTTAGAGACTTGTAAGCAACAGAATTAAGTAGAATTTGGTAGGCATTAGGCAACTAGGCATACAGCCATACACACCTTGCAACTGATGGTTGTAGAGCCCATATAGTTCTGGAGAGGATGGAGAATCTGCAGGAGAGGAGGAGGAACTGCAGGAGAGGAGGGGGAGGGGGATCTGCCAGAGAGGAGGGGGAAGCTGCCAGAAAGGAGGGGGAGAAGCTCAGATCCAGCCTGGGGGTGGGGGGAAACTGAAAATGGTTACAGGTCTCTCTCTCTCCCTCTAGTACCTGTTGGCGCCAAAACAAAGTTTCCCTCCTTTTCCTCCCCTCCCGGTTATCTGTTTCCTGCCTAAACCACCCAGCTCTGTCTAAGGCGTCCTTATTTGCCTAAGGCAGACACAGTGGCGCCTAGGCGGATGCCTTGGACGCCTTAGACACACATGTAAGGCAAGGCCGACGCCTTGCCTCCTAGGGGCTCCCTGACGCCTAGGCGTCGCCTAAGCGACGCCTTAGGGACGCCTTAAAAACAGAGATGGCTCTACACGCGCATCTCCACCAAGCTCTTCAACCTCGTCGTCAAGGACGGCGCGACGGCGCGCGATATCTGGGTGGAGCTCCGTCGTCTTTTTCAAGACAATTGGGACGCTCGCATCTCTGCCCTCAACACAGAGCTGCGCACGGTCATCCAGGGTGATCGCCCCGTTGGCGTCTTCTGCCAGCAGATCAAGGCCATCGGCGACGAACTCCGCGAGCTTGGAGAAACGGTTGCCGATCATGCTCTTCTTCACGCACTCATGGGTGGCCTGGACGAGCGGTTCGCCCAACAGGCGTCCTTGATTCCGCTTCTCCGACCTCTGCTGACCCTGTCCGAGGCCCGTTCGATGCTGCAGCTCGAGGAGCAGACTCAGGCCCGCAAGACTGGCGCCCCGCGCCTCTTCCACACCACGGCGCGCTCCGCTCTACCACCAGTGGCTCCTTCGTCCGCACCGCCTGCCGCGCAACCGCCGCCAGGATGGCGCCCCAGCCCCAACTACAAGGGTAAGAACCCAATTTACCGTCCACCGAAGCAGGGCTCTTCTTCCTCGGCGTCGAGTTCGTCGGCGCCCGCGGCATCGTCCCCACCTCTGCCGCCTGCGGCGTCTTCCTCGCCGGTTTCTTCCACATGGCGCCCCACAACTGATCCGTGGACTGGGCTCGTCCAAGCCTGACCGATGCCTTGGGCTGCGCCGTCCCCGTACGGTGCGCCGCCCGCCTACAGTGGAGCCTGGGCGCCCGACATGCGCCCCTCTGCCGGCGCTCCTGGTCTCCTCGGGTCCCGGCCGCCGCCGCACGCCAACACTGCCTACGCGCCCTTGTACCAGTCTACTCCTGCACCAACGACGCCGTCCATGTATCCCTATGGTGTTCCTCCGGTTCCGAGCTGGGAGATGGGCGGTCCCTCGGCGCAGCCTTCTTCCTCGACGTACCACCCGGCTGCCTCTACTTCGACTTGAGCTCCGCCGACCTGGGACCAGGCTGCTCTCATTGCGGCTCTGAACTCGCTTACCACTCAGGACACAGGTACAGAATGGATCTTTGATTCTGGTGCATCTACGCATATGTCTGCATCTAGTAGTACGCTTTCTTCTCTCCATCCATCTATTCTCTTTCCATCCATCACAATCGGTGATGGCTGTACTGTTCCCGACTCTTGCGTTGGTTCAGCCACTCTTCCCTCTTCTCGATCACCACTTCTTCTTCGCGAGGTTCTGGTAGCCCCTGCTCTTATCAAAAATTTGATTTCTGTTCGCCGTTTTACAATTGATAACCATGTTTCTGTGGAGTTTGATCCATTTGGTCTGTCTGTGAAGGATCTCCACAGCAAGGAGGTGATAGCCCGGTACAATAGCTCCGGCGACCTCTATAGCATCAGCGACGTACCTTCTTCGACACCTCATGCTATGCATGCTTCCGTGTCCCTCTGGCATCGCCGCTTTGGTCACCCCCAACGCCAGTACCACGTCCAAGCTTCTTCAAGAATTTCAGCTTCCGCATGATCGAGCCTCTCATGATAGCACTCTGTGTTCCGCATGCCAAATGGGCAAACATGTTCGCCTGCCCTTTGGCACATCTACCAGTAGCAGTACTTTTCCCTTTGAGTTGTTGCATTGTGACCTATGGACCTCTCCTATACCTAGTGTTTCTGGCTTTAAATACTATCTTGTACTTGTGGATGACTATTCTCACTATATATGGTATTTTCCTATTCGCAACAAATCAGAAGTTCATGGTCTTTTCGTTAATTTTCAGAATTACGTCTATACCCACTTCTCTCTTCCCATCCGCTTTTTACAATGTGACAACGGACGCGAATTTGACAATACTCGCAATCACGAGTTCTTTCTCCACCATGGCATTCTTCCACATTTTTCTTGTCCTTACACATCCTCACAAAACGGGAAAGCCGAGCGCTCGCTACGCACCATCAATGACATTCTTCGTACACTCCTTATCCAAGCATCTATGCCACCCAAATTTTGGGTCGAAGCACTCCGACACGCTACCTATCTTCTTAACATTCGTCCCACTACCACCTGCCCTAAATTTTCTCCCTACGAATCACTTTTTCTTGCATCACCTCCCTATGATAGCCTCCACACTTTTGGCTGTCTTTGCTTTCCAAACATCAGCGCCACAGCACCACACAAACTTTCTCCTCGCTCCTTACCTCGTGTCTTCCTTGGACACTCGGAGTCTCACAAAGGCAATCGTTGCTTTGACCCACAAACTGGTCGTGTTCTCCTCTCTCTACACGTTACCTTCGATGAAGCAGTCTTTCCCTTCGCCTCACACTCCTCACCATATTTTTCCGCACCACTTTCCGCCACCAAACAGACCAGCCATAGCTCCTCTCCGATCGACGTGCATGGCCTGCATGGTCCTGTTCACGTGGTCTCATCCCAGCCAATCAGCTACCCCCTGCCAGATTCCCCTGTGCGCATATCTTCTCCGGGATCCGCACCCTCCCTTTCCCGCAATCATTGCACCGAACCCGACGCTAATTCTTCTGCAGCCAATCCCACTGCTGATTCTCCCGGGCCCGCCACTACACCGTCGACACCACTGCATGCCCCATCCGCTGCATCTTCAGGGCCCGCCACTACACCATCAACCCTACCCCATGCATCTGCCACCCCACCAATCACACCGCATGCATCTTCCCCTCCCATGCATGCATCTTCAGCTGCCTCTCCACACACACCGCAGGACATGCGTTCTCGTTCTTCGCCTTCCCTTCCCCCGCGCCCATTGCCTAAGACAGTTGTTCCTGTTCCTATTCCTACAAACGACCACAACATGCGAACTCGCAGCAAGGCAGGTTTTGGTCTCCCCGTCAAACGCCTCAACCTCACTGCCTCATCCACTCCGCTTTCTCCACTCCCTTCTTCTTATAAAACCGCACTTCTCGGCCCAAACTGGCTTCACGCCATGAAGGAAGAGTATGATGCTCTTCTTCTAACGACACCTGATCTCTTGTTCCCCGTCCTCATGGTGCCAATGTTGTCTCCAAGAAATGGGTTTTTTGCCATAAGTTTAACTCTGATGGCTCATTGTCTTGTTACAAGGCTAGGTGGGTTTGTCGCGGTGACTCTCAACAAGCTGGTATTGACTACGATGAAACGTTCTCTCCGGTGGTTAAACCAAGTACAATTCGTGTCGTCCTCAGTCTTGCCACCTCTTCTTCTTGGCCTATTCATCAATTAGATGTCAAGAACGCCTTCCTTCACGGTTCCCTAAACGAGACTGTTTTTTGTCGCCAGCCGCTTGGTTTTGTTAACCCATCATTCCCTGATCACGTTTGCCGTCTGAACAAATCACTATACAGACTCAAACAGGCGCCTCGTGCTTGGTTTCATCACTTTGCCACTTTTATCCAAACACTAGGATTTCTTCCCTCTCGCTCAGACTCTTCCCTCTTCATTCTACAATCACAGTCTCATACTGCATACCTGCTTCTCTATGTCGATGATATTGTGCTCACTGCCTCCTCTACCTCTTTTCTTAACACCATCATTGCCTCTCTCCGTCATGAGTTTTGCATGACTGACCTAGGTGCTCTCCACCACTTTCTGGGAATTGCCGTGACCCGGTCTTCTTCCGGACTCTTTCTCTCTCAACGTCAGTATGTCCTCGATCTCCTCTCTAAAGCTGGTATGTCCGACTGCCATTCCTCCTCAACACCTGCTGCCCCCGGTTCAAAGCTTTCCGCCGAAGGTGACCCATATCCTGATCCTACTCTCTACCGTAGCATCACTAGTGCTCTCCAATACATGACTCTTACTCGTCCAGAAATCACATACGCTGCCCAGCAAGCCTGTTTGTATATGCATGACCCTCGTCTCCCTCACTTCAACCATGTCAAACGTATCTTGCGTTATCTCAAGGGTACTCTCGATCATGGTCTTTCTATTTCACCCTCGGCACCAACATCCCTAACCGCGTACTCTGATGCAGACTGGGTTGGATGCCCAGACACTCGTAGATCTACTTCTGGCTATTGTGTATACTTGGGTGATAAC
>NC_041393.1:657945094-657946503 GCF_002162155.2 Triticum dicoccoides
CGCCGCCGTCATCGGTGATCCGTCGCACTTGTGTTCACGGGAAAACTCTTAATCACTGTTAATCACCGAATCACGGGAAAGCTACATCTACAGAGGAGGCTTTGGAAGGTTTATTTTGTGTTCACGGGAAAACTCTTAATCACTGTTGCGGTAACCAGAGTGGGGACATAGCGATGGCACGCGTGTTACATGATTTTTTGCGGATTTGCATGTATCTTTATTTGGCTCCGCGTACGCGTAATCATATCAATTGGACTAGTGATACGAACATAAAGTTATATTTTCACATGTGTTGTTAGGATTGTACTTGTTGTGCTAACTCTGGATCCCTTGAGAATGTTTACTACTCAAATACCATTCCACTTAGTTTATTCCCCTTTAATTTTACGTCATTTATCTTTTCATTTTTACTTTAGTAAACCACCTTTTTATTCGTCCTCCTAGCAACAACCTAAATGGACTACTTTCAAACTCCAGTTTGAGTATGTACGAACTGCGTCCATGACGACGCAATTGCAAGGTTAGTACTGCCTTTCTTTTCACTCCTTGTGGGTTCGACACTCTATTTACTATGAAGTGATACAACACCCTATGGTCTTGCAGGACATCAGCTCTCCATGTACACCTTACAATCCATCTTCTTCTTGGCACTGTTGCTGCAATACTCATGTCCCTTCTTCTTACCCCTATGGGCATGTTTCCATGCCTGCATCTCGCTGACCTTGCCACCAAGTTGTTGGTTGTCCTGCAGAAGAAATGATGATGATTAATAAACATAGTTGAAGAGAAAAACTTGACAATGGCGTTGCACATACCAGTTTTTGATGGAGAACTGTCAGGTTGAGGCTGCCCTGGACATGTGTCGGGCCCTGCATCTGCAGTTGCTCATCCCTTTTTTGCAGTTGTTGCTCTTTCCACGCTGGAGTGCACCACTTGTCGACCAACATCTTCGAGCATTCCTCGGGATCCATATCTACCTCACCTACACAAACAAAATACATCACATGATGAAGGAAAGAAAAACAAGTTTTGGTCATCTAAGTAACTACTACCAAGCACTTATTGTACTTAATGACAAATACTCCTGCCGCAAAGCACACTTCATGTTGGGGAGACATTTCTTCACAACTCTCTCCATGTTCAGCTAATAGAAGCAGTGGGGATCAACTATTCAAGTATATAAGAAGTCACATCAGCACAACAACTACATTATCAGTTTTAGGCAATTACCGAATCTAAGAGCATGTGTTTTGTGCCATTTACTATTTATCTATGAGCATCAGTTTTTGTAAATGCTAATAGAAGCTATTACATAGAACTAAGAGCATCTGAGAGCATCAAATAAAACTCAACACACATTCAGTACAGAATGCAATCACAAGTAGGAGACCAAAAGATAATATTTTTTT
>NC_041393.1:657946513-657957564 GCF_002162155.2 Triticum dicoccoides
TGGAAACGAGGGAGAATAGAACCCGGAAGTTAAGCGTGCTCAGGCTGGAGTAGTGAGAGGATGGGTGACCGTCCGGGAAGTTAGATGATTTGGAATGATGAGGGGTGATTAGAGATTAAATTGAGCAGCGATGAGGGGTGATTAGAGATTTGAGGTTAAAATAATTTAGAAATTTGAAAATTAGGGGGGGGGGGAATCGAAATATTTTTTCGAAAAAATTCAAAAAAAAAACCACGCTGGTAGTAGTAGCGCGGGTGGCACCCGCGCTACTGCTATAAGTTAGCTGTAGCGCCTTATTAGTAGCACCGGCCCCCGCGCTGCTAATAGGCCCAAAACCCGCGCTGCTGCTAGGCTTTTCCCTAGTAGTGTAGGTTTGCGACACGTGTGTTGTGTTGGTCTTCCATCCCCATGGTGATGACCTCACTCTTATGAAAGTTAATCTTGAGTCCAGAGAGGAGCTCAAAAGCTAGTAGCAAAAGCTTTATCGAGGCAATACTATGATCGTCCGGATTAAACAGCAGCAAAGTGTCGTCTGCGTATTGGATGTGTGTTACCCCACCTGGAATGAGGTGTGGGATGAGCCCCTTGATGTGTCCAGCCTCCCTGGCCTTGGACAGCAGGGCAGCCAAAGCGTCCGCCACGAAGTTAAAGACTAGGGGGGAGACGGGGTCGCCTTGTCTAAGTCCTTTCCGATTGCGAAAGAACTTACCCATGTCACCATTGACAATTACCGAGGTGTTGCCACTCGAGATCAGATGCATGATCCGGTGAACGAACCCTGCCTCAAAACCCTTTTTGAGGAGGACTTCCCGAATAAACTCCCAGTTTACACGGTCGTACGCTTTCTCAAAATCTAGTTTGAGAATGACACCCTGGCCCGTGTACGTTTCTACTCATGGGTTATCTCCATGAGTGCAATTGGCCCTTCCAGGATGTTCCTGCCTTTAAGGAAAGCGGTCTAGCTTTTGCTAATGACACGTTGAGCGACCGACGCTAACCTAGAGGCATAAGCTTTGGCGCATATCTTGAAAGGAACGTTTATGAGCGTGATCTGCCGAAACTGCTTAATAGATTCCGCCCCTTTAACCTTGGGGATCAAGCAGATAGCCCCATAGTTGAGGCGCGACAGGTCCACCAAACCCATGGCAAAACCATTGAGAATCGCTAGAAACAAGTCCCTAAGCGTCGGCCAAAACCATTTGAAGAACTCCACCGGCCATCCATCCGGGCCCGGAGCCGTGTCGTTCTTCATACCAGCTAGCGCACGGTCGAGCTCTTGGGGCGAAAAGGTCACCATCAAGGCGTCGTTTTCCTGCTGCGAGACACGATCTTGCCAACCCCATAAGTCTTCCCTGAGACTTAAGCTCTTTGTTTCAGCTGTGCCCAACAGCTCTACGAAGAAGTCAAAAATGTGTGTAACTATTTCGTTTTGGGTGACCAAAGTCCCGCCCTCGGACTGCAGCCTAAGAATCGTGCTTTTGCGCTTACGCCCATTAGCGTATGCATGGAAATATCCCGTATTGGCGTCGCCTTTCACGACCCACTTGATGCCGCCCCTACGGCGCCAATACTCCTCCTCCTCCCTGAGAATTTCCAGGACTTGGTTCTCTAAGGAGTATCTATACTCCCATTCGTCCCCAGAGAAGGATCTCACGTCCGCCTGCGCGTCAAGGAGAGCGATTTCACCCACTATGTGCTCCCTGGCCCGTTTAGATTCGCTGCCATGATTGGCTCCCCATCCCCTGAGGAAAGCCCGCAAGGCAGCAGCCGCAGAGGACCAAAACTCTACTGGTCGTCGTTGGCGACCAACCTGATTACCTATCAAGGACCAGCGATTCGTGACTAGTTGGCAGAAACCTTCGTGTTCGAACCACGCTGTCTTGAAAAAGAATCTGCGACTGCGACGCACACTTTCCTCCCCTGAGGAAAGGATCAGCGGGACGTGGTCTGATCCGATGCGCGTTTCAGCCACTAAGGTACAGAGGGGAAACAAAACCTCCCAGTCACTTGAACAGAAAACACGGTCAAGTACACATCGCACTGGCTCCCGCTGTTTGTTCGTCCACGTGTATCTTGCCCCAGTACGCGCAATCTCTCTAAGTGCAGTTGCCGCGATGGCATTATTGAACAAGGACACCCTAGCCCAGTCAATGTTGTCGTTGCTCTTGTCCGCCCCCGAGCGTATCAAGTTAAAATCTCCACCCACCAGAACTGGTAAGTTGGACCCTTGTTTGGCCCCAACCAGCGCTGTGAGTTCTCCCAGGAACTCAGCAGACCTCGCATGATTAGCCGGCCCATACACACTTACGATCACCCAAGAGGCAAGGGAAACCCGGTGACGCACAGTGGCAGCGATATGAAACGCACCAGATTCCCACAGAATAACGTCGCAAGCGTCTTTATTACAGCCCATCAGTTGGCCACCAGAAAGGCCCACGGAAGGAGTCCAGAAACAATCAAAACACTGTAGAGGATCGTACGCCAAAAGATCTCTAAAAGAAAAATCGGCCTTAATCGTCTCTTGGAGCGCGACAAAGTCGATGCGTTCTTTAGACATGTACTCACGTAGTTGCGTACACCACCCCACATGCCCGCAACCGCGGATGTTCCAGAAAATATATCGCATCAAATGATCCGGTTGCGCAGGAGAACTCCACGGGAGCTCACCACCTTGGCCACATGTTTCCTAGCCGGCGCCCGGCTGGAAGAGGGCAAGTCCGAGGCCACCCCGGCCTCGTCTCCCTCGATGGGCAAATTGGCAGCACCAGCCCCTACTGGTGCTGAAGACAGGCCGTCCACGGGCTGAACCGCCACTCCCTTGGCAGCAGTAGCCACAAGGGCGGCCTGAGCTTCTTCACGCGCGTGCACTAACAGAATAATGTCCAAAGTCGAAGAATCTAGCACAACGCCACTATCGTGAAGAATCTCAGCAAGATGCTCGTCGGAAAAAGCATTCAAGATCTTAAAAGAGGGGGAAGGATTACCTGCAACATCCATGTTTTTGTCAGCAGCACGGAGCTTGGCACTTTCCATAGAAGTCATGTCCCCGAGCTTGGCCTTGGCGCGTGCGCTTGGAGTCCGAGACGCCACTGGGGTTGCCCTTGTACGCTTAGCCTTGGCTGCCGGCCCAGTAGCCACCAACGCCGCCCCCAACTCGCCCTCCAGCGCCGCCGCCGACCCCACAGCAGCCGTGTCCATCGTCTTGCTCCCAGCCTTCCGCCCAGCAGTCTTCTTGGCCTGGCGACCGGAGCCGCTCGACAGACGCCAGTCCGAGGCCGGTGTGGGGACCGAATCCATGAGGACGCAGTCCAACCCCGCGCCCCCGCCGTGCTCTGGGGAGGCAGGCATGGCCTCGGTCTCCATGGCCACCAGCGGCAGAGACACTGGCTCATTCCCAAGCACTTCGAAGGACGGGTCCAGGGAGCAAGCAAGGGGGGAGGCTTACGGCCGTGTCTTGAGTCGCGATCACCCCCAGCTTCTCCCAAGTCTCAGTATCAATAGACGTGTCTTGGATGCTGTCTTCCTGCTCGTCGCCCATCACCGTATCTTGACCAACCACCATCGCACCAGAGCCAGCCGCTCCCTTCTATGGCACCACCGCCGAAGCTTTGGGCACACTCACACCATTGGCAGCCACCTTGGAGGAATTGCCTGCTTGAGGCCCAGACTTGTGAGTCCCGCCCTTGCCATGTTGGCTGTCAGGCGGGGGAGCGGAGGGGCCCGCCCCTGGAGCCCCTCCGCCAACCCCCAGCCTTTGCGGGAGCTGCTCCAGCTCAACCCTGATATGGTACCCTTTGTGGTTGAGTCAGACCTCCACAGTGTCGTTCAGCTTGGCCGGGGTCTTGCAGGCCAGTTTCATCCTCACGGACCCAGTTTAATGATGGAGAGCTCGTCGACCACGATAGGACGCCCCAACATCTTGAACGCCTCCTTGATACGCTCGATCTTGCGATGTTTCTCCGGGATCCCATGGAGCCGCACCCAAGCTTCTGGCATAACCATAGGGGGAATCACCTCATGAACCACATCACGCACCCTAGTGGTGATGTCGTTGATAGGGAGGAACAACTTGCCACTTGTCCGGGCCATATGAAGGAGATCTGCAGAGGGGAAAACCACCATGAAATCATCTTCTCCCACTTGGGTGACTTGCCAGTCCCAGTCCCCCGTGACCATGTGCTTGAGCTCCTGCTTGAGGACCCGCAGGTTCAGGCGGCCCGGCTCTGCAGATAAAATCGCAGCATTGCCGACCGAGAGCAACCGAGGGCCCTCGAAATCCGCCTCCTCTTCGAACTGTAGGCAGAAGAAGCCTTCCCCGGAAATAGCGCTTCCCATGATCTGCAAGCTAGGCTGCTGACCCCTCGTCGGACAGTGCGCAGATGCATGCCCTTCTTCCTTGCATATCACACATAGGGGCTGGAACTTGCACTTGGACTGATAGTGACCTAGTCTTCCGCACTTGAAGCACTCCACATCCGGCGCCTCCGGCGTGTCCTCCACCGGAATGGGCTCGCCCGCTGTGCCCTTCGCACCAGGGGGAAGAGCCACCGCCAGAGGTTCGGTCGCCGCCCTGGGCTTCTTGGCCAGAGGGTCCCCATGGCCACCATCATAGTTGGGGAGATCCGCTGACTTGCGCTCGAGCTCCCTGCGCCGAGCCAACTCCTTCTTCTTCTTCCTACGCTCCTGCTGCTAGATCCACCACGGGGGAGGAGGATCCCAATCCCCCTCGCGCCCCTCTTGCTCGAGACTCCGCTCGGCTCTTCCGCTCGGCCTTGCACGCATCTCCTTCTTCGCCTTATCCCACAGGTCACGCTCACGCCGCCGCTCCCCATCCGAGACCGGAGGCTCCATTGGCCTCTTCTCCGCTCGCCGCCCGCTCATCACCGCCGCTGCAAACGAAATGGAGAGAGGAGGAGGAGGGGAGATGGGATGGATGGATCGAGCGAGGTGAGCCCAGCGCCACACCTCTAATCTAGTTGCGGGAAACCCTAGCGAGGGGTCGCGCATCCGCGGCGCAACCATATATAGGCGCCAGAGCTAGGCCGGGGCCGTGGCAGGCCCGACGTGGGCCGAACAGAACCAATAGGCCTAGAAGGAGCCAGCCCCCCACGCCCAGTAGGTACACTGTCCCTCCCGGGACTTGGGCCGATGCTGTCCCCCACCGGCCTTGTCGAGTGGGCCGGCCCACAGACCGCCTGGCCCACGACGGCCCCGGGCCCAGAGCCGGCAGCCCTAGCCAGACGGGGATCAGATCCACCCGCCGCCGCCAGCGGCTCGGCCGCCGTCGCTGTCAGCACCCGACCGACCGCCGCCGACTCCGGCAGGCACGGCCACTCCTCCTCCGAATCCACCGAAGCCAGAAGTGCAGCCGCCGCCCTCTCCCGAATGCCCTGCGCGGCACCCCCAGGAGACACCGTGCCCCTGCCCGGAGTCAGTGAAGGTCTCCAAGCATGGACTGCGACCGGGCGCGATCCCCTGCCGCCCGGAGCGAAACGGCGGCGCGCCCTCGCGACACCGCTCCCCCCGCGTGCGCACGAGCCACAAAATCACCTAACGACGGCCTTGCCGGCACCATAACTCCGGCCTCCACCTCCGAATCCTCGCCCTCCTCGTCCTCCGAATCAAACTCAGCCAGCGCCCAGAAGCGGCCCCCCACTGACGCCCGCGCCGCGCCAACCCCCATGGACGGCCCCGTCCCCGGCGGGGAGGAGCTAGCGCCGCGCCGGACCACCTCCCAGCCCTCGGTGGCCGGAGCCAAAGGCGACCGCGGCGGGGAGCACGGGCCGTCGCCAGGGAGAGAGCCTAACGGTCCGCTCATTTCGAACTCACCCTCAGGGGATTCAGCGGAGGAAATCTTCTCTGTCCACTCACAAGGTCTCTCCAAAAAGATAAATTTACCTCACTGTCAACATTCTCACGACGCATGCATTGAGATGGCCCATTATCAGTTATACCTCTAGGAAGTTTTCTCTGATTGACATGGGCAACAAATGATAATTGAACTAATGTATGGATCTTAAGAATAAAATTCATAAATATGCAAACATATTGGTGCTGCATTTGGCTGAAGGATACATGGACTTTGACTTTAAGAAATGGTTAATTCAAAGTCGTTGACTTTTATATCAAGACAGAAAAACTCAATAGGAAGCAAAAAAAATCATCTAATTTTCCTATGTTCTATTCCTTTGATCAAATGGATGAATAGTGTCATCATATTAGGACCTAGTACTATGATTTTCATCTACTGTTCTGCTGAATAAAAAAGCCCCTATATAGTACAAACTAGCACACAAGATGAACAAAATGACCTTATCATTTTTAGTGTCACCATGGGTCTTGCTGGGACCAATGCTTCTGGCATGTGAATCATAGAGATTTGATGGACATGTTTACTTCAAATTTAAAAGGCATCAAAATTCACTGGGCGAAATTGATCCCTGCTTATAAAATAAAGGGAATGCACAATGATAGAAGTAGTCAAATATCAAGGAATTATACCCTGAAAACGCTCTTAGGAACTAAAATCAAGAATCAACAAGGAAGATAGAGAGAAAGACATAGTGAAGAATATGCGAGGAGCAGAAAACGAGAGAAAAAGTATGAAAATGAAGCGTGGGTTGTGGGATAAATGGGGGAGAGGGGGAAATTGAAGCGCCGATTACACATAAAACTGAAGCGTCGGTTGGGCATACTCCCCTGCTTCCCAATGGGGTTTGTTTCTCCCTGCGTCCTCCGCCCACCACAAACCCCTCTCTTCCTAATGGGCCCCCACTCCCACCTCCGCCCCTCCGCTTCCCACCGTAGCCCCTCACAGCCTTGTTTTTGAAGGGAAAAAAAGGGGCATGCGTTCGAGATTCCCTAACCTTGGTTTTCTTTTCATCGAGGTCGAGGCACAAGGCACGGCGATGCATCATGGCAACGCAACACAGCTAGGAGCGATGGCACACTATGGGGACTGCGTGGGGGGGTCCTACGCTACACCATGGCCAAATGCCTATTCCTGTGGTGGTAAGCCTATGAGTCGAGCAAAGAGGACGAGGCTAGTGGTGGTGCGAGAGTGTTAAACCGGTGGGGTCAAATGCCTAATCAACGGTGACTTTACTTAGTTTTATTTTTTTAGATGGATATACATATGATATGTATCTGAAGGCTTTGCCATAAATCTATGGGGTCGGCTGACCCCACAACCTAGAAGTGCATTCACCACTGGGCGGAGTTGAGTACATAGGTGTTGGAAGTCGGAAGGCGGTTCTAACTACGAAACTGCCTCAAGTATTTCCTTGATGCAGGTGGTTTTGAATCTTCAAATGCCTATTACTGCATGCGGTTCCAAATTATCAACCGCCTCGACACCAGAAATAACCACCTCCATTGAATTTTTACAGGTGGCTTTGTATGGATAAACCGCTTCCGGGCTCGCTTCTAAGACTAGCCACAATGAAGAGTAACATACACTAGAAACACACACATATCCCTAGACTATATTACTACCTTCATAGTGGGTAGTAACATAAGTGTGATGTCATGCAAAACTTCATTTATTAGGTTATAGACTCATATTGCATTGGGACATGTGATGTTACAGTAACTAGCTAAGTTACTCAAATTGTCTCCCTCCTCATTAACTCATTGCCACGTAAGCAAATTTGCTGAGTTGTACTCGATGTTACTACTGAAGTTACTCCCATTATGGCTAGTCTAAGACTACCCACAGTGAGAGTAACATAGATAGTAACATCACACATATCTAAGTTAAATAGATGATATGGCAATGCAATAAATAAAGAAAGAGATGAAAGTGGTATACGTAACAAAGATAGTCTCTACTAGTATGAGTAACATCACACATATCAAAGCAAGATGTGTATATAGTTGGATTGCCGAACTCACACTGTGTTTATTCCTTGCCTCGATGGGCTGATTTATACAGTTACAACGAGGTGAGATACAGAAGGAGGGAGTGAGGCGGACGTTGCTAGTTTACAGGATCACGCCGAGCATGCCGTGCATGCAAGGGCGTGGGCGCGCACGATGTGCATGGACCGGCCAGGTCTGCTGCTGATGCGGTCGTGGCTGTTTAGCCACTTGAGCCAGGTCGTGGATGTGTCTTCCAACACCCCCCCGCAGCCACAACGTGGGGATTCCGAACGTTGAGGCTGAACCAAAAATCGCCGAACACGCTCGACGGCAAGCCCTTGGTGAAAATATCGGCGAACTGGGAGCTCGTGGGGACGTGCTGGGCGCGGACCTTGCCCAAGGCAACTTGCTCGCGCACGAAGTGATGGTCAATCTCCACGTGTTTTGTCCGCTGATGCTGCACGGGGTTCGAAGACATGTACATGGCGGAGACGTTGTCGCAGTAGACGACGGTGGCGCGCGCAGGGGGTTGATGTAGTTCGCCGAGGAGTTGCCGGATCCAGGCGGCCTCAGCGACGGCGTTTGCGACCACACGGTATTCGGCTTCAGCACTGGACCGAGACACCGTGTTTTGCCGCTTTGAGGACCATGTGAGCAGGTTGGAGCCGAGGAACACACAGTAGCTGGACATGGACTTGCGCGTGTCAGGGCAACCGGCCCAGTCGGCGTTTGAGTAGGCACAAGCTCAGACGCGGCGGAGCGATGAATCTGCAACCCCATGTGTGTAGTGCCGCGGACGTAGCACAGAATGCGCTTGACGAGCTGGAAGTGACTCTCCCGAGGCGCGTGCATGAACAGACAACACTGTTGCACGGCGTAGGAGAGATCGGGGCGCGTCAAGGTGAGGTACTGCAGAGCGCCAGCCAAGCTGCGGTAGAGTGAGGGGTTGTGGAAGAGCGGCCCGGAGTCACCAGAGAGCTTGGCCAGCGTGTCGACGGGCGTGGAGATCGCCTTGCAGTTCAGCATCCCGGCACGGTCGAGGATCTCAAGAGCATATTTCTCTTGTGAGAGAAACAACCCCGTAGTTGTGGACGTGACATTGATGCCGAGGAAGTGATGAAGAGCGCCGAGGTCCATCATAGAGAACTCCCGGTGCAGCGACTGAATGATGCTCTGGAGGAAGGCGCAGGAGTCGGCGGTGAGGATGATGTCGTCCACGTACATGAGGAGGTAGGCGAGGTGCGGACCGCGTCGTAGGACGAAGAGCGACGAGTCGGAGCGGGACGTGGTGAAGCCGAGAGTGCGCAGGTAGGTGGTGAACCGCGAGAACCAAGCGCGTGGCGCCTGCTTGAGGCCGTAGAGTGAACGGTTGAGGCGGCAGACGTGCGAAGACTTGGCAGAGTCGATGAAGCCGGATGGTTGGTGGCAGTACACCGTCTCGGCAAGATGCCCGTGGAGGAAGGCATTCTTCACGTCAAGTTGGTGAATGGGCCACGACTTGCCGGCGGCGATGCTCAACATCGTACGAATGGTGGCCGGCTTGACCACGGGACTGAATGTCTCACCGTAGTCGACGCCGGCTTGCTGAGTGAAACCGCGAAGGACCCACCTGGCCTTGTACCGAGCGAGCAAGCCGTCGGGATGGAACTTGTGGCGAAAGATCCACTTCCCTGTAACCACATTAGCACCTGCAGGATGAGACACTAAACACCAAGTATTATTCCGCATTAGTGCATCATACTCCTCACGCATAGCATTGTACCAGTTCGGGTCTTTGAGAGCGGTAGGTAGGAGGAGGGGATGGGGCTAATGGTGGGAGTAGTAGTGGTGTGGAGAGAGACCTGCTGCTTGGGAAGGGCAAAGCCGGTTTTGGCCCGTGTGCGCATGCTGTGGGTGTTGAGTGGCGGAACAACAGGGACGGCGCGAGGAGGCAGGGGTGGTGCACTCACTTCATCTTTTTCCTTTTTTTCACCCACATCGTGCAGATAATGTTTCCAATTCTAGAGAACATAGACAGTGCAAAACCAGTAACAGGGAACCACTACTGGCTGTTTAATGTCAACATACGGGATCGGAGGTTCGAAGTTCTTGATTCATGGAGAACTCTGGCAAAGAGCAAAACTTTGTATGACAACGCTAGGCTGATTGCAGCAACGGTGTGTTCCTTATGGGATGAGCACTACCCTGATTCCCGTGTGAAGTTGGATGATTTTGGCTTGAAAGACATCAATGTACCGAAATAGGACATTGAGTAAGTGTTTTAGTCTGCATCCCGGCCATCCTACATATACAAGAAATGCAAAGCATCATTTGTCCCTCATATTTTCTAGTTTTCATTCTCAGCTCTAATGTTTTTTCTTCATCATACCATGATTACAAGTTGACTGCATCTCTTTTATATTTTTCGCTTCGCAAGGTTTGATTGCGGGATTTTTGCTGCAACATTACCAAATCTTTGAGAAGCTAGGTTCGTGCCAAACTTTGGTCCCAGCAATATCACCAACATCAGAAGGATCTTGACAAGCGCTTTAGTAAATACTGATGATAACAAGGCACCATGGCGCGATATCCTCAAGCTCTCAACCTGACAGGTGGCTAGCTTCAAGGTTTTTTTCGTTGAACCATACATGCTTTTTTTACTTTATTTTTATTTTGAATGCACGTTTAAATGTTGAATGTTTTTTGCAACACTTGTCCACAATAGATAGCAACATCAGTACACATTAGTGGCTGAAGTATGTAGGAGCAGACATTTTCCTCCCTGTTTAGCATTTGATAAACATGTTCCACAGTAGCGCTTTAGAGGTATTAGTTGAAATAAATTAACAACTAGTTCATGAATAACCATTACTAAAAGGGTGTAACCTTAAATAGTAACTCTTACATAACAAATGGTTGCAAAATATGTTTCTTACAACAAAAACACCCCCTCCCCACCAAATTAAGCATGAGGCACATGTATCGCAGTGTTCAACCTTTCACACACCAGGAAGCAACCATAATTTTTGTAAAGTCATAATTAAAACACACAATAGCCGCAAAAATGTGTTGCATCAGCCATTGGGAACACACGCCCTTTTTTCAGCAGAATGGATCGCCTCTCCGACTTCACTGCCTTTTTATCCATCTCAAACCAACCGCCCTGGACAATTTGCAGCATTGTGGTCAACTGAATTACAAAAGGAACATTT
>NC_041393.1:657958986-657959534 GCF_002162155.2 Triticum dicoccoides
CGCAACCCTGAAGTCAGCCTCGGATTCTTCATCCTCTCCATCATGGAGGCGGAGTGCTACCTATAGATCGCAATGCAGCCGCCAGCTCCACTATGTTGCATAGCTGGGCACACACCATGGAAGCGGGAGAGCGGATGGAGGGTCCAGCGTCCATTGTTGTTGTTCTGTCTAGCGATTCTGAATTAATCTGGTCAATACAACATTTTCGATCTTAACAGGGAAGGGGGCGTTGGCCCCCCTATCCCTTATGTCGAGGTAAGAGCAACTCCAACAGCACCCCTTGCAGTTTCTCCCGCTTGAAGGCTTGAACTCGCCATACATACGGGTACTTCTCGACACCTCCATTGGTTTCTACCGACTCGAACGCCTTGATGCACATGGTGGGGACGGGAGGGTTGGCGCAGTCGAAAACCTATTGGCTCGATAGGGTGACAAGGCTTCACCAGTGTGCAGCCCCTCCATGGTGCCTACCGGCTACCGCCGTGACTGCCCATCAGGCCCCTGCTTGTGCAGAAACAGGCAGATATGTTGGCTAAGCGACGAAGGAA
>NC_041393.1:657959870-657960429 GCF_002162155.2 Triticum dicoccoides
GCCAAGATGAAGGATGCGTAGTAGCAGTAGTTCATAGGCAAGTAAATGAGCAAACGATGTGCCGATGTCTCCCGGGTCCATGGGTGTCGTGACAGCCCCAACCAAGCATCAGTCCACCACCGGCGCGAGGGCATCATCTTCATATATTCACGTTATATCACTGATAGCAATGATAAAATATCATACAATAAATATCATTAATTTAGATTTAAATTTGGCTATTATGCCATTCTAAGAAACACCTTTGTATAGACTGGATGAATGCATATAATTAAGTTTAGATTGCAAGATAGCATGGTATCTTTGGATTATGATATAGCTATGCACGATGATTTAGCATTGATTGTTAGTCATTAATATTATATGTACACTTCCAGAAATATGTATATAATTATTATGTTTCACCAAAACAGTGGCCAAATATTGTTTGGATAAAGTTATAAAGACACATGTTATTCTATATTTGTGTTATTTGAAAGATGAATGTAGTGTGTTCGGTTTGAAATGGTGTAATAATCATCATCTCTAATAGGTATAAGAGTGGGATGTTATATTATTT
>NC_041393.1:657960654-657962384 GCF_002162155.2 Triticum dicoccoides
ATTCTTATTAGTTATGAATTGTTTAGGCATGAAAACAAAGATTTATCAGATGTGGTATGCTAACAAATATATGGTCAGCCAGATTGATGACCAATTTTTCTCTTGTATTTGGTGCTCCTCTTTTCCTATCGTTTTGTGCTTTTCAATAAGCAACTTCTATTTTAAATTGAATGTATCACTATCTCTTGGCTTAATTTTCTATTATTTATTGATGAAGATCTAATGGTTACAATCTATTAATAAATGGATGGTTCGCCAGGGCAATCCTTGTCTCCCCGCAAAAAGAAAGAAAGAAAGGGCAATCCTTGTCAACCCGCCAATGAGATCCAGAATCCACCTAGCTACTTGCTGAATAAGCATGCAGTGATTCTGCTTATTCTTGAAAAACACTTTATACCTCTGAATATACAAGCAGAAATAACGGATTTTTGGGAAACAAAATTGCCAACATGAATTTAGCAAGATTTTCACAGAACATATTTGTCTTCGACCTAATACAAGGCGGGATCCAAATACGAATGGAACCATGTAGAACTGTGGCTGCATTTAGAATAGATCGGTCATCAATCATTTTTTTTAACTCTGGTCAGTCAAAGTCGATAGTCTTCAAGTCCAATTATACACTACCGCAGTTTGAACAATCAAAAACCTGTTACTACGACGCATGATGAAACCATTCTCACCAAGTCTTGTCCAGTTCCAAAAGAACTAAACAAGCAGCTGCAGTCTTGTATGCAAAACCAACAGGGGAATATGCAGGGGGATAACAAAACAAGCCTGGCAAGAGATGATTTTTCACAAAACAAGCATTTAGCATGTACCAAAATCCACCAACTAAAGGAGAAAATGCAGCCGTGCAGTAGTTGCTCAGAACGTACATGGAAGTAGGATAAATGCCATCATCAGGCGACAGACATGCATATTAAGTTCTACACGTCATCATTATGAAGTTCTAGTAAATCAAGCATCAAAAGGAAGTAACAAAATGCATAGACTCGTTGAACTTCAGCACCTATAGCTTGTCTCAAGTACCTTGTCCCACGCACAGAGAGGAGAATGCGTAAGCGCTGAAGGGCAGCTTGCCTTCAGTACCTTCTCCCGCGCACAGAGAGGAGAATGCTAGTAAGCGCTGAAGGGCAACTTGCCTCCAGATGCCTATACCCCTCCGTCGCCACCACAGCATCAAAGATTGCAGGAGTACTGATGATGAACTCAAGACACTTGGCCTTGAGGTGCGAGCAGTTGTGCTGCTCAGCCAACGCCAGAGTTGTCGCCGCCGTGTCGACCGTGATGCCACCGGAGAGCTTGCCCTCACAGAGGACTTTGAGCCTGTCCAGCCCATACCTGTCAGCAGCCGCAAGAAGATGCTGGGCCATCGGCGCCGCGGCTTCCAGCTCTTGATCAAGTTCAGGCACGGTGTCGGTGTAGATGAAGTGCAACATGGCCTTGAATGCTGCCGGCTCCATGTCCTCGACCACGACGTGTTGAGAGCTTGCCTCCCTCATGTGCCCGAAGAACTCGGCCATCAGGACAGGGGACCTTGCGGCGAGAATGAGCTTGTGAGCAAGGAAGGACTCACCACGGACGAATAACGTGACGTCGCCTCCGGTCCCGCCCCGCAGCAGCTCACCAAGGTGCTGGTGCAAGTTGGAGGTCGGCACGGGCACCGTGGTTGCCGCATCCGGCAGTTCCTTCATGACTATGATGGTGCACCGCACAATCAAGTAATC
>NC_041393.1:657963599-657974467 GCF_002162155.2 Triticum dicoccoides
AACTAGGCATACAGCCATACACACCTTGCAACTGATGGTTGTAGAGCCCATATAGTTCTGGAGAGGATGGAGAATCTGGAGGAGAGGAGGAGGAACTGCAGGAGAGGAGGGGGAGGGGGATCTGCCAGAGAGGAGGGGGAAGCTGCCAGAAAGGAGGGGGAGAAGCTCAGATCCAGCCTGGGGGTGGGGGGAAACTGAAAATGGTTACAGGTCTCTCTCTCTCCCTCAAGTACCTGTTGGCGCCAAAACAAAGTTTCCCTCCTTTTCCTCCCCTCCCGGTTATCTGTTTCCTGCCTAAACCACCCAGCTCTGTCTAAGGCGTCCTTATTTGCCTAAGGCAGACACAGTGGCGCCTAGGCGGATGCCTTGGACGCCTTAGACACACATGTAAGGCAAGGCCGACGCCTTGCCTCCTAGGGGCTCCCTGACGCCTAGGCGTCGCCTAAGCGACGCCTTAGGGACGCCTTAAAAACAGAGATGGCTCTACACGCGCATCTCCACCAAGCTCTTCAACCTCGTCGTCAAGGACGGCGCGACGGCGCGCGATATCTGGGTGGAGCTCCATCGTCTTTTTCAAGACAATTGGGACGCTCGCATCTCTGCCCTCAACACAGAGCTGCGCACGGTCATCCAGGGTGATCGCCCCGTTGGCGTCTTCTGCCAGCAGATCAAGGCCATCGGCGACGAACTCCGCGAGCTTGGAGAAACGGTTGCCGATCATGCTCTTCTTCACGCACTCATGGGTGGCCTGGACGAGCGGTTCGCCCAACAGGCGTCCTTGATTCCGCTTCTCCGGCCTCTGCTGACCCTGTCCGAGGCCCGTTCGATGCTGCAGCTCGAGGAGCAGACTCAGGCCCGCAAGACTGGCGCCCCGCGCCTCTTCCACACCACGGCACGCTCCGCTCTACCACCAGTGGCTCCTTCGTCCGCACCGCCTGCCGCGCAACCGCCGCCAGGATGGCGCCCCAGCCCCAACTACAAGGGTAAGAACCCAATTTACCGTCCACCGAAGCAGGGCTCTTCTTCCTCGGCGTCGAGTTCGTCGGCGCCCGCGGCATCGTCCCCACCTCTGCCGCCTGCGGCGTCTTCCTCGCCGGTTTCTTCCACATGGCGCCCCACAACTGATCCGTGGACTGGGCTTGTCCAAGCCTGACCGATGCCTTGGGCTGCGCCGTCCCCGTACGGTGTGCCGCCCGCCTACAGTGGAGCCTGGGCGCCCGACATGCGCCCCTCTGCCGACGCTCCTGGTCTCCTCGGGTCCCGGCCGCCGCCGCACGCCAACACTGCCTACGCGCCCTTGTACCAGTCTACTCCTGCACCAACAACGTCGTCCATGTATCCCTATGGTGTTCCTCCGGTTCCGAGCTGGGAGATGGGCGGTCCCTCGGCGCAGCCTTCTTCCTCGACGTACCACCCGGCTGCCTCTACTTCGACTTGAGCTCCGCCGACCTGGGACCAGGCTGCTCTCATTGCGGCTCTGAACTCGCTTACCACTCAGGACACAGGTACAGAATGGATCTTTGATTCTGGTGCATCTACGCATATGTCTGCATCTAGTAGTACGCTTTCTTCTCTCCATCCATCTATTCTCTTTCCATCCATCACAATCGGTGATGGCTGTACTGTTCCCGACTCTTGCGTTGGTTCAGCCACTCTTCCCTCTTCTCGATCACCACTTCTTCTTCGCGAGGTTCTGGTAGCCCCTGCTCTTATCAAAAATTTGATTTCTGTTCGCCGTTTTACAATTGATAACCATGTTTCTGTGGAGTTTGATCCATTTGGTCTGTCTGTGAAGGATCTCCACAGCAAGGAGGTGATAGCCCGGTACAATAGCTCCGGCGACCTCTATAGCATCAGCGACGTACCTTCTTCGACACCTCATGCTATGCATGCTTCCGTGTCCCTCTGGCATCGCCGCTTTGGTCACCCCCAACGCCAGTACCACGTCCAAGCTTCTTCAAGAATTTCAGCTTCCGCATGATCGAGCCTCTCATGATAGCACTCTGTGTTCCGCATGCCAAATGGGCAAACATGTTCGCCTGCCCTTTGGCACATCTACCAGTAGCAGTACTTTTCCCTTTGAGTTGTTGCATTGTGACCTATGGACCTCTCCCATACCTAGTGTTTCTGGCTTTAAATACTATCTTGTACTTGTGGATGACTATTCTCACTATATATGGTATTTTCCTATTCGCAACAAATCAGAAGTTCATGGTCTTTTCGTTAATTTTCAGAATTATGTCTATACCCACTTCTCTCTTCCCATCCGCTTTTTACAATGTGACAACGGACGCGAATTTGACAATACTCGCAATCACGAGTTCTTTCTCCACCATGGCATTCTTCCACGTTTTTCTTGTCCTTACACATCCTCACAAAACGGGAAAGCCGAGCGCTCGCTACGCACCATCAATGACATTCTTCGTACACTCCTTATCCAAGCATCTATGCCACCCAAATTTTGGGTCGAAGCACTCCGACACGCTACCTATCTTCTTAACATTCGTCCCACTACCACCTCCCTAAATTTTCTCCCTACGAATCTCTTTTTCTTGCATCACCTCCCTATGATAGCCTCCACACTTTTGGCTGTCTTTGCTTTCCAAACATCAGCGCCACAGCACCACACAAACTTTCTCCTTGCTCCTTACCTCGTGTCTTCCTTGGACACTCGGAGTCTCACAAAGGCAATCGTTGCTTTGACCCACAAACTGGTCGTGTTCTCCTCTCTCTACACGTTACCTTCGATGAAGCAGTCTTTCCCTTCGCCTCACACTCCTCACTAGATTTTTCCGCACCACTTTCCGCCACCAAACAGACCAGCCATAGCTCCTCTCCGATCGACGTGCATGGCCTGCATGGTCTTGTTCACGTGGTCTCATCCCAGCCAATCAGCTACCCCCTGCCAGATTCCCCTGTGCGCATATCTTCTCCGGGATCCGCACCCTCCCTTTCCCGCAATCATTGCACCGAACCCGACGCTAATTCTTCTGCAGCCAATCCCACTGCTGATTCTCCCGGGCCCGCCACTACACCGTCGACACCACTGCATGCCCCATCCGCTGCATCTTCGGGGCCCGCCACTACACCATCAACCCTACCCCATGCATCTGCCACCCCACCAATCACACCGCATGCATCTTCCCCTCCCATGCATGCATCTTCAGCTGCCTCTCCACACACACCGCAGGACCTGCGTTCTCGTTCTTCGCCTTCCCTTCCCCCGCGCCCATTGCCTAAGACAGTTGTTCCTGTTCCTATTCCTACAAACGACCACAACATGCGAACTCGCAGCAAGGCAGGTTTTGGTCTCCCCGTCAAACGCCTCAACCTCACTGCCTCATCCACTCCGCTTTCTCCACTCCCTTCTTCTTATAAAACCGCACTTCTCGGCCCAAACTGGCTTCACGCCATGAAGGAAGAGTATGATGCTCTTCTTCTAACGACACCTGATCTCTTGTTCCCCGTCCTCATGGTGCCAATGTTGTCTCCAAGAAATGGGTTTTTTGCCATAAGTTTAACTCTGATGGCTCATTGTCTTGTTACAAGGCTAGGTGGGTTTGTCGCGATGACTCTCAACAAGCTGGTATTGACTATGATGAAACGTTCTCTCCGGTGGTTAAACCAAGTACAATTCGTGTCGTCCTCAGTCTTGCCACCTCTTCTTCTTGGCCTATTCATCAATTAGATGTCAAGAACGCCTTCCTTCACGGTTCCCTAAACGAGACTGTTTTTTGTCGCCAGCCGCTTGGTTTTGTTAACCCATCATTCCCTGATCACGTTTGCCGTCTGAACAAATCACTATACGGACTCAAACAGGCGCCTCGTGCTTGGTTTCATCACTTTGCCACTTTTATCCAAACACTAGGATTTCTTCCCTCTCGCTCAGACTCTTCCCTCTTCATTCTACAATCACAGTCTCATACTGCATACCTGCTTCTCTATGTCGATGATATTGTGCTCACTGCCTCCTCTACCTCTTTTCTTAACACCATCATTGCCTCTCTCCGTCATGAGTTTTGCATGACTGACCTAGGTGCTCTCCACCACTTTCTGGGAATTGCCGTGACCCGGTCTTCTTCCGGACTCTTTCTCTCTCAACGTCAGTATGTCCTCGATCTCCTCTCTAAAGCTGGTATGTCCGACTGCCATTCCTCCTCAACACCTGCTGCCCCCGGTTCAAAGCTTTCCGCCGAAGGTGACCCATATCCTGATCCTACTCTCTACCGTAGCATCACTAGTGCTCTCCAATACATGACTCTTACTCGTCCAGAAATCACATACGCTGCCCAGCAAGCCTGTTTGTATATGCATGACCCTCGTCTCCCTCACTTCAACCATGTCAAACGTATCTTGCGTTATCTCAAGGGTACTCTCGATCATGGTCTTTCTATTTCACCCTCGGCACCAACATCCCTAACCGCGTACTCTGATGCAGACTGGGTTGGATGCCCAGACACTCGTAGATCTACTTCTGGCTATTGTGTATACTTGGGTGATAACTTGATTTCATGGTCGTCAAAGAGACAGCTAACAGTTTCCAGGTCATCTGCTGAAGCCGAGTACAGCTCTGTTGCACATGCTGTCGCCGAAATAGTGTGGCTTCGTCAACTCCTCCAAGAGCTGCATCGGCCTCTTCACCAAGCTACTGCCGTGTACTGTGATAATATCTCTGCTGTGTACATGTCTTGTAATCCTGTACAACATCGTCGTACAAAACACATAGAGATAGATATTCACTTTGTTAGAGAAAAGGTAGCTCTAGGTGATGTTCGCGTTCTCCATGTTCCAACCAGCGCCCAGTTTGCTGACATCTTCACCAAGGGACTACCAACAGCAGCCTTCGTCGACATTCGTGCCAGTCTCAACGTCGTCGAGCCCGCCGATGACACTACTGGGGGTGTTAGACAGGAGACTCGGTCCACCAAGTCTCCCCATGATCTGCGCACGACTGGGCGCACGTACTCAGTTACGTTGGGCGTGACCCTCCTATATGTACTTTGTCTTGTACTCTGAATGAATTAAGGAAAAATCTCAATCAGTTTTCACATATTATCATCCACCCCCGGATGTTCCAGGAAACAGCTTAGGCTCGCCGTCACAGCGCCAGTGCGGGCTTCACTCAGCAGCTTAAGACTGAGTTCTACCCAACCATACAACCAACTAGGTGGATAGCAATGGATTTCCCACTCGTACCCGTCGACATCCCACCTGGATTTGATGCAGTTATCGTGGCCAAGGGTCACGGAGACAACGTTGAAACCGTCGATCTTGAACCTCCGCACAGAGCGCACAGTGTCGGTGAGGTTTGTGCAGGCATTAGCCATGGCTAAATCTGGAGAAGTGGAGGCTGGGGAGGCTGGGGAAGTGGAGAAGTGGAGGTTAGGGGCGAGCAAAATGGTGGAGCAGGGTAACCTTCAAAAGAGCCTGTGTCTCCTTGGGTAAAGAGACCGGCGTGCATACCATTGGGCCATTGGGCGGTGCATGTTGGAAACAAGCGATATCAATGAACAAGCGATCACCGTGCATGACCACCAGCTGCTCCCTTTGCCTTCCCGATGAGTCGTACGCAATGGCCTACACACCCACATCGGGCGGCTCGATCTCAAAGCGGAGCAGTGCGCGTACAGCCATGGACTCCGTGGGGTTTCAAGGAAAAGCTAATCGGTTCGGTGTTACGGTGTTCCTAGGAGTAGTACTCCCTCTGTTTCATGAAATTAATTTTCATATTATATAGCTTTACGAGTATTGTAGATGTTGATATTTTTTCTATAAAGTTGATCAAACTTTTTTAAGTCTGACTTTGACCAATTCTTATATGTAGACTAAAAAAAACAGAAGGAGTACTTCATACGCACAGCTGTGTAGTGCAGTGCAGCACACCCGTAGTAGTCAACGTTAAGTATGGATGGTTTCCACAACTAGCTGGCCGAGATAAGCTATACTCCATGTACTTTCATCAGTGGCGGGGCAAAATCAAGCCGCAGCTACCCTACAGTTCAACAAAAAGAGGCAACTCGTTGTGACATGCATGCAGACAGGCAGCAGGAAACATGGCCATACTATGCTGGCTTGTGCAATAATGCTACACCTACATATTGGTTTACGAAACCTTATGTAAATCCTTCCCACGCTAACTAAACCATAGCAAGTACTGGTTTACACCTACGTATTGGTTTACGAAATCATAGCAAGTACTCCCTCCGTTCATAAATATAAGTCCTTTTAGAGATTACACTATGGACTATATACGAAGCAAAATGAATGAATCTACACTCTAAACTATGTCTATATACATCCCTATGCAGTTTGTAGTGGAATCTCTAAAAAGACTTATATTTAGGAAAGGATGGAGTATCATGCATGCCAACTAGTCAATTTTGATGAAGTGTCATAGAATTAAAAAGAGATGGTTGAGTATCATATCATATCATGATACCATATCATAATAAATGTTATGCTATTAGTACTCCCTCCGTCTAGGTGTGTAAGTCATCTTACGAAAACCAAATAATCCCAAAACACATAGGCGCGGTGTATTAACTTCTACCTCATTTCTTGTTTCATGACATATCAACCAATAAAAGATGAGGGTGTGCATGCTTTTAATGACCTGAGACTATCAAACATGACATGCAGTGGTTAGTTCATTGCATGCAATACTATTAATTAGCAAATAAACATTAATGTCTCTCGTTTTTCCCTCCTTCTTGGTCATGGTGCACAGCCTAAGATGACTTACTCACCTAGACGGAGGGAGTATGTGTCATGCATGGCAATAAATAAAGTACTACATGATACTAATACATGATATATGCATTAGGGAGGTAGTATCACATACAAGTATCATATGCATCATATGCATGATACTATTATATGATACTCCTCATTACAACCAGCCTAATGGACATGCTCAAATTCGACCAATAGAGGGCTCTCTATACCGTCTTTTTATAACTTATATTATTGTAAAATCTCTGGCCTTTTTTTTCGAAACGGATGCAAAAGATTTACCTCCTCGATTAATTAAGAAGAAGAGAATTGCCCAGTTAATTAACAAAAAACCAGGCAAAAACTGATACAAACAACCGAAAGGTGTACTACTCAGACAACATGAAACACCGTGACCGCACCCTCCCAATGCACTACAACCGGAACCATCGACACTTGTACAACATAGCGAAGCTTCACACAAGAACACCGACCACGATAAAACCGAAGCATCCTCCATCATGAAATCGTGGGCATCTTGTGGATGACACCATCCTTCTTTCCTTTGTTTCTCTTCGCTTTCTTCCTATTGGGTTTCTTCTTGAGGAGGCAAACACTTGCGTTACCGGGTCCAGGACGATCAGCCACCCATTTGTCAAGAAAGTCATAGAACTCATTGTACTTCTTGATGTAGTTGTCATCAACCAAGGGGTCCTACTAGGGCCAGGCACCAACAAACCAGCCACATTGACATCATCGACCCGAGGAACCCCCAACACGACATCCTCCACCACAGGAACCATCGACACAATGGACTTCGGCGCCTCTAGTTGCTAACACAACAGAGGCAAAACATGCCCCTCACACAGGGCCGTCAACGAGTCCACCTCAAACCGCTCCAAGGACAAAGGCGAAGCAGGACTCAAACATATATTCCGAAGCTCTGGCATAAGTTGCAGCACCGGAGCCGCAAGCACGACGATGGACTTGCCCACAGCGGTTGGCACAACGATGAAGCAGACATCAACGATGAATTGTCCCGAACACGAGGGGAGT
The DNA here is from genome assembly GCF_002162155.2 of Triticum dicoccoides. Classification (NCBI taxonomy): domain Eukaryota; kingdom Viridiplantae; phylum Streptophyta; class Magnoliopsida; order Poales; family Poaceae; genus Triticum; species Triticum dicoccoides. The sequence continues at coordinate 657,971,367 of NC_041393.1, forward strand.
AACAATCATAGGGCTCTGCTCCTCCGTCCTCCGTGGAGCCAACAGGGGGTAGTGGCGTCTGCGTGGCCAGAAACGTAGCCGGCACAAAGGAGAGCCTGCTCAAAACAGCCTCCGCCCGCTCCAGGAAGCTCTCGTTTCGTGTCTGCCAGCCTTGAAGCAACTCAATCTGATCTGCCAGAGCGGTCTGAAGCACCGCGATGGATGAGAATGCCGGGCTAGCGGAAGCAGAAACCATAGATGCCCAAGATCCACGACGAAGCGCAATGTAGGGAAGTGCGGATTTAATTTGGGCCTCTTTTGGAGCAGGAGATTGACAATGCTGGGTGCCGAGGCGAGAGACAGGCGGGGCGGCAAGACGTGCCAGCGAGCTGGGAGGACGCCATAGGTTGCGGCAGTCACGAGCACGATGACCGTTCTCCAAGCAACGAAAGCATCGAAAGGGATCTCTGCAGACCGCTGCATGGTGTCCAGGGACGATGCATCTGTAGCATCGACCATGGAGCCACGCGGGGATAGGCCAGGGAGCCAGAGCCGAGGCCGGCCCCCCACCTTCACCCACCCCTGGTCCGAAGACGCCTCAGGAGCAGCAGCCGGATCGCTCACCCCACTCGAGCACCTGGCAGCCAACGACGTCAGCGGGGCGAGCTCGCCGTCCTCGCCAATGCTAAGGACGTTGTCGGCGAGGGGAGCCCACGACACGGCCAATGGTGGCTGCGGGGTCTACACAACGGCGTCGGGGGCTGCACCAGAATCAGGGCCAACAAAGGGAGCTCCACCAAGACCATCGTATTCAGCAGCAGCGACAGGCGGCGTGGTAGGCGTGGAGTCGCCAGGCTCAGATCGGAGCTGCCCCGCGTCTTGGTTGTGGAGGACCGCAGCGGTTGCAGGCGTTCCCGCGCACGGCCGGGTCGGACTTGCGGAAGGCAAGCAAAGTCGCAGCGGCGCGGTCCACAGGCCGTTTTTCGAATCCTCAACAAGTGCATAATCGCATTGCTTGCCTTAAGCCTTGACCAACCAAAGCCCCTGACGATATGCACCTCTGTTGCTCTGTTAGTTGTTTGGCAGACTCAAATCCAGAGAGACGGTCCTATAAGAAGGTGCAAAGTAGTACATCCACGTGTCAGTAGCCCAACTGCATCCTGAGTATGTCACGGGAACCTTGTCCGCGAAATAGTCACACAATAATAATCCAAGAGTAGTCTATAATCGATCATACAGAAGCAAAAAGTGTACACTGTTCCCAAACTTAACCAGGAGGCCATTTCATCTGCCTTCCGCCAAGCACATGCACATGGATGACGAAAAGTGTCAATGGAGGACGAGCTCCACGGAGCTTGGTATTAAAATACCCTTTTATATAGACATGTATACAACGTATGTGTAAAACATTATAACATTATACTACCCCGCAATCAAGATCATACTACTAGAACATAATAGTCACACAAAGATCATGTGATCAGGTTTTACCACTAGACGCACAGTCACCACGGTGAAAGTAGAGTTGGTGATGCGTGTAGCCGATCAGCTGGGTCGCCTCCTCATCGTGTAGATGATCTCCTGCGAACGGTTCTTCACGGATCCCTCGAACAGTTCCTCGTGGATCTCTCAAACAGCTCCGTGCGGTTCCCTCGAACAGTTCGTCCAAGCACCGCATATGCGATGCCTCCAAGGTATCCATACGTACGGGGAGTAGCGTCAGGCGGCAGACTACTAACTAGGTCCATCACACGACATATGGGTGTGCAAAGTGGCGACGACAGTTGTGGTGGGAGAAACATGATCAACCCTCAAAGGTGCACCCCGCTCCCCTTTATATAGACCTCCATGGTGGGCTCAACACTTGAGATCCACTAGGAGTCTAAGCCCAATTTGCACTCGGATCCAATCTGAATTGGTTGTAGCCCCTTAAGTGTGACCCTATAAGTTCACATATACATAGACACGATCTGATTCGATAGTTGTTAGCGGCTCCTAGCAGAACATGTCAACTCACATGTGTGCATAAAGTCATTTGGCGAACCTCGACAATGTGTTATATGGAACATTCCTTTTGCCTCATGATATATGTTATCGAGTAAGGTGAGTACTTGTCACCCCTGTGGCATCTCTTCTTGAAACCATGATACATATTGCTGAACTGGGCTAACTCTTAAGCCAAGTCACACGGCCATGCTCTTCTAAATATGATCCCTCGAGAGGGCCCAGAAAATGTCTTTCCAATAGGAGGGGCGAATCTCATCTTGGTCAGCCATGCCTCACAGCATGTCTCGTGGCTCACCTAAAAGCTACCTTATGACTACCCAATTACATAGTAGCGTTTGATAGAGCCTAGGTGATTCGATCCTCATCCCGAGAACATGCGCGCACATCATGTCTAGGACATAACATATACATCGTACTTGAGAATAACAAATGACAATATCTCGCAGTGTCTCAAAGTGGGTTTGTCCCACTCGGTGATCTCCATCTCCAAGTCCATACTATCGGTTTAGCATCATATAAGTCACATATGAGAAGTTCACAAGCATCATACAAGTCATAAAAGAGATGTTTGTAAGCAACATAAGAAGTTCTTCGCTGGCACTAGGCATGAGTGCATAAGATCAACCTTGTAGACATGGCCTCTACTGTTGTGGAGGAGATAGAGGATGGCCAAAAAACACACCACATGTTCAGTAAGTTTCTGTGGTTATTTTACTTAGCATTGCAGAAAAGAATATTATCAGTATTGTTTTTGGTTGTAATGTGAAAGAAGTAACCTCAAGTTGTGCTTGTAATTTCTCTCTTGCAGCCCTTTCTTGCCGCGGCTCTACCGCCCATGCTGTCTCACATTCCTCCCTTGCGACATCGGTGCCCTGCCTTTGCCTCTTTTCATCCTACAACAGGGCCTATATAATATGTCATCACAATATAGAATGAAGGTTGCAATGTAAGAATGAAAAGACATGGGAGGGTGAATCAAAGGAACATACCTGGAGCTATGCAATCATAGATGCAGTAGTCGTCGGGTGACTTCGTATAGAAGCACTTGAGCTTGTCTTCTACACCTGGAGATCAGAAAGCTTTGGATGCGAGGATGCTGAGATTGATCCGACGAA
>NC_041393.1:657974477-657975024 GCF_002162155.2 Triticum dicoccoides
TGAGCATTGCATAGTTTGTAATTGTATTCAGTCTTAGTTAGTTTCCTTTGTTCTGTCATGTCTGTAGGTGTTTTGGAGCAACCTAGCACCAAGCACGATGAAAAGGTCAAAGATGGGTTCAATACGGAGTACTTCCGGGCACCAGATTTAGCCATTTGGAATGACAGAAATTTCATTTTTCCGTAGTTCTCCAAATCAAGATCTAATACAATAGGTGCATCGGTTTAATTCATATGATCCCATCGAGCCCAAGCACATCGAAATCTAAGTTCGTATGAAGAAATGATGACCAATATACCAGAGGAGTCCAAAGTGTTCCACGACGCATGGTACGATTGCGCTTGGTCGTACCATTGCTCGTACCACTCCCATACATGCCTGAAAATTGCCAGAATAGATAGAATTCTTCACCAATTTTTGTCCCCTTTGTTCCTATGTGATTCTTGGCTTATAAGGAAGGGTTTGAGAGAGGATTTATCTCATCTAAAGATTCTGGATCAAATGAGAAAAGCTACATCTACAGATGAGGCTTTGGAAGAGTCCTTAT
>NC_041393.1:657975063-657976866 GCF_002162155.2 Triticum dicoccoides
GCCACCAAGTTGTTGGTTGTCCTGCAGAAGAAATGATGATGATTAATAAACATAGTTGAAGAGAAAAACTTGACAATGGCGTTGCACATACCAGTTTTTGATGGAGAACTGTCAGGTTGAGGCTGCCCTGGACATGTGTCGGGCCCTGCATCTGCAGTTGCTCATCCCTTTTTTGCAGTTGTTGCTCTTTCCACGCTGGAGTGCACCACTTGTCGACCAACATCTTCGAGCATTCCTCGGGATCCATATCTACCTCACCTACACAAACAAAATACATCACATGATGAAGGAAAGAAAAACAAGTTTTGGTCATCTAAGTAACTACTACCAAGCACTTATTGTACTTAATGACAAATACTCCTGCCGCAAAGCACACTTCATGTTGGGGAGACATTTCTTCACAACTCTCTCCATGTTCAGCTAATAGAAGCAGTGGGGATCAACTATTCAAGTATATAAGAAGTCACATCAGCACAACAACTACATTATCAGTTTTAGGCAATTACCGAATCTAAGAGCATGTGTTTTGTGCCATTTACTATTTATCTATGAGCATCAGTTTTTGTAAATGCTAATAGAAGCTATTACATAGAACTAAGAGCATCTGAGAGCATCAAATAAAACTCAACACACATTCAGTACAGAATGCAATCACAAGTAGGAGACCAAAAGATAATATTTTTTTTGGAACGTAGACGCTAGAAGCGTCCAGCTTTAAATTGATAAAGCCCATAGGCCACAGGTTCAAACGATTACAAGCTAAGCGAGTTAAAGAAAGTATCAGCGGTCCGCGATCAGCACGGGGTAGGACAAAAGGTTCGTCACGACATATATTACAGTCATCCAAATAGATCAGCGCGACGACCTAGATAACAGACATGCCACAAAAGTCACTCCAAAAGCCTCTTCAGCTTGACGGAGCCTGTCTTGCCTGCGCCTGAATCGCCTTGATGCGCGCCATGGCTTCTGACATGCGCTCAACATCGCGCTCCTTCCCCAGAGGGGTCCACATCTGCAGAAATAAGTGACAATTGAAGATAACGTCTGCGGGGTGACAAGGAAAAAATTTCTCGATCATAAACTTGTTACGTGTCGTCCAAATAGCCCAAAGCAGCGCCCCAACGCAACGCCAAGCTATCCTACTAGTGATCCCTTTTGTGGACTTGAGGATGGAGACAAGTTGGTGCCCCGATGCAGGGTTCCAGTCCGAGTGGAAGACCTCCCGCACCGCACTCCATGCGAACCTGGCCAAATGGCATCTAAAAAAAACATGGTTCGCATCTTCGCCAAGACCGCACAGCGAGCAAGTGCCATCAGCCGGGCCATTGCGTTTGGCCACGTTATCCGACGTAGGCAGTCGGTTTCTTAGCATTTGCCACATGAACATTTTAATCTTCAGAGGCAGGCCTGCCTTCCATAACCCCTTAGCTATATCAAGCGCTGGCCCTTCAGTGAGCTTGTTATACAGGGACTTGACCGAAAATTTTCTTGAAGCAGTCAGGCTCCATTCGACCGTGTCAACCGTCGTTCCTAGGCGGTTGACACCGATCTGCTGAATCAGCCCATCCCAAGACGCATGCTCTTCGATCGTAAGGGACCGCATAAAGTGAATCGCCGGAGGAGCAGTTCGGATTGCCTCCCCAACTAAGATGTTAGTGTCAGTGGCTAACCGATATAAGTTGGGGTGACTTTGCCAAAGGGGAGATGCACTAAGCCAATGGTCAAGCCAAAACCGGGTTGATTGGCCATTGTTAATCAAAAATTTAGCCCCAATGTCAAAAGCCGAACGCACCGCTTGGAGCC
>NC_041393.1:657976876-657978853 GCF_002162155.2 Triticum dicoccoides
TGAGCATTGCATAGTTTGTAATTGTATTCAGTCTTAGTTAGTTTCCTTTGTTCTGTCATGTCTGTAGGTGTTTTGGAGCAACCTAGCACCAAGCACGATGAAAAGGTCAAAGATGGGTTCAATACGGAGTACTTCCGGGCACCAGATTTAGCCATTTGGAATGACAGAAATTTCATTTTTCCGTAGTTCTCCAAATCAAGATCTAATACAATAGGTGCATCGGTTTAATTCATATGATCCCATCGAGCCCAAGCACATCGAAATCTAAGTTCGTATGAAGAAATGATGACCAATATACCAGAGGAGTCCAAAGTGTTCCACGACGCATGGTACGATTGCGCTTGGTCGTACCATTGCTCGTACCACTCCCATACATGCCTGAAAATTGCCAGAATAGATAGAATTCTTCACCAATTTTTGTCCCCTTTGTTCCTATGTGATTCTTGGCTTATAAGGAAGGGTTTGAGAGAGGATTTATCTCATCTAAAGATTCTGGATCAAATGAGAAAAGCTACATCTACAGATGAGGCTTTGGAAGAGTCCTTATGTATACACCTTCAACCCTAGTCGCCGCCGTCATCGGTGATCCGTCGCACTTGTGTTCACGGGAAAACTCTTAATCACTGTTAATCACCGAATCACGGGAAAGCTACATCTACAGAGGAGGCTTTGGAAGGTTTATTTTGTGTTCACGGGAAAACTCTTAATCACTGTTGCGGTAACCAGAGTGGGGACATAGCGATGGCACGTGTGTTACATGATTTTTTGCGGATTTGCATGTATCTTTATTTGGCTCCGCGTACGCGTAATCATATCAATTGGACTAGTGATACGAACATAAAGTTATATTTTCACATGTGTTGTTAGGATTGTACTTGTTGTGCTAACTCTGGATCCCTTGAGAATGTTTACTACTCAAATACCATTCCACTTAGTTTATTCCCCTTTAATTTTACGTCATTTATCTTTTCGTTTTTACTTTAGTAAACCACCTTTTTATTCGTCCTCCTAGCAACAACCTAAATGGACTACTTTCAAACTCCAGTTTGAGTATGTACGAACTGCGTCCATGACGACGCAATTGCAAGGTTAGTACTGCCTTTCTTTTCACTCCTTGTGGGTTCGACACTCTATTTACTATGAAGTGATACAACACCCTATGGTCTTGCAGGACATCAGCTCTCCATGTACACCTTAAAATCCATCTTCTTCTTGGCACTGTTGCTGCAATACTCATGTCCCTTCTTCTTACCCCTATGGGCATGTTTCCATGCCTGCATCTCGCTGACCTGGCCACCAAGTTGTTGGTTGTCCTGCAGAAGAAATGATGATGATTAATAAACATAGTTGAAGAGAAAAACTTGACAATGGCGTTGCACATACCAGTTTTTGATGGAGAACTGTCAGGTTGAGGCTGCCCTGGACATGTGTCGGGCCCTGCATCTGCAGTTGCTCATCCCTTTTTTGCAGTTGTTGCTCTTTCCACGCTGGAGTGCACCACTTGTCGACCAACATCTTCGAGCATTCCTCGGGATCCATATCTACCTCACCTACACAAACAAAATACATCACATGATGAAGGAAAGAAAAACAAGTTTTGGTCATCTAAGTAACTACTACCAAGCACTTATTGTACTTAATGACAAATACTCCTGCCGCAAAGCACACTTCATGTTGGGGAGACATTTCTTCACAACTCTCTCCATGTTCAGCTAATAGAAGCAGTGGGGATCAACTATTCAAGTATATAAGAAGTCACATCAGCACAACAACTACATTATCAGTTTTAGGCAATTACCGAATCTAAGAGCATGTGTTTTGTGCCATTTACTATTTATCTATGAGCATCAGTTTTTGTAAATGCTAATAGAAGCTATTACATAGAACTAAGAGCATCTGAGAGCATCAAATAAAACTCAACACACATTCAGTACAGAATGCAATCACAAGTAGGAGACCAAAAGATAATATTTTTTT
>NC_041393.1:657981327-658002721 GCF_002162155.2 Triticum dicoccoides
AAAAAAAAAACCACGCTGGTAGTAGTAGCGCGGGTGGCACCCGCGCTACTGCTATAAGTTAGCTGTAGCGCCTTATTAGTAGCACCGGCCCCCGCGCTGCTAATAGGCCCAAAACCCGCGCTGCTGCTAGGCTTTTCCCTAGTAGTGTAGGTTTGCGACACGTGTGTTGTGTTGGTCTTCCATCCCCATGGTGATGACCTCACTCTTATGAAAGTTAATCTTGAGTCCAGAGAGGAGCTCAAAAGCTAGTAGCAAAAGCTTTATCGAGGCAATACTATGATCGTCCAGATTAAACAGCAGCAAAGTGTCGTCTGCGTATTGGAGGTGTGTCACCCCACCTGGAATGAGGTGTGGGATGAGCCCCTTGATGTGTCCAGCCTCCCTGGCCTTGGACAGCAGGGCAGCCAAAGCGTCCGCCACGAAGTTAAAGACTAGGGGGGAGACGGGGTCGCCTTGTCTAAGTCCTTTCCGATTGCGAAAGAACTTACCCATGTCACCATTGACAATTACCGAGGTGTTGCCACTCGAGATCAGATGCATGATCCGGTGAACGAACCCTGCCTCAAAACCCTTTTTGAGGAGGACTTCCCGAATAAACTCCCAGTTTACACGGTCGTACGCTTTCTCAAAATCTAGTTTGAGAATGACACCCTGGCCCATGTACGTTTCTACTCATGGGTTATCTCCATGAGTGCAATTGGCCCTTCCAGGATGTTCCTGCCTTTAAGGAAAGCGGTCTAGCTTTTGCTAATGACACGTTGAGCGACCGACGCTAACCTAGAGGCATAAGCTTTGGCGCATATCTTGAAAGGAACGTTTATGAGCGTGATCTGCCGAAACTGCTTAATAGATTCCGCCCCTTTAACCTTGGGGATCAAGCAGATAGCCCCATAGTTGAGGCGCGACAGGTCCACCAAACCCAGGGCAAAACCATTGAGAATCGCTAGAAACAAGTCCCTAAGCGTCGGCCAAAACCGTTTGAAGAACTCCACCGGCCATCCATCCGGGTCCGGAGCCGTGTCGTTCTTCATACCAGCTAGCGCACGGTCGAGCTCTTGGGGCGAAAAGGTCACCATCAAGGCGTCGTTTTCCTGCTGCGAGACACGATCTTGCCAACCCCATAAGTCTTCCCTGAGACTTAAGCTCTTTGTTTCAGCTGTGCCCAACAGCTCTACGAAGAAGTCAAAAATGTGTGTAACTATTTCGTTTTGGGTGACCAAAGTCCCGCCCTCGGACTGCAGCCTAAGAATCGTGCTTTTGCGCTTACGCCCATTAGCGTATGCATGGAAATATCCCGTATTGGCGTCGCCTTTCACGACCCACTTGATGCCGCCCCTACGGCGCCAATACTCCTCCTCCTCCCTGAGAATTTCCAGGACTTGGTTCTCTAAGGAGTATCTATACTCCCATTCGTCCCCAGAGAAGGATCTCACGTCCGCCTGCGCGTCAAGGAGAGCGATTTCACCCACTATGTGCTCCCTGGCCCGTTTAGATTCGCTGCCATGATTGGCTCCCCATCCCCTGAGGAAAGCCCGCAAGGCAGCAGCCGCAGAGGACCAAAACTCTACTGGTCCTCATTGGCGACCAACCTGATTACCTATCAAGGACCAGCGATTCGTGACTAGTTGGCAGAAACCTTCGTGTTCGAACCACGCTGTCTCCAAAAAGAATCTGCGACTGCGACGCACACTTTCCTCCCCTGAGGAAAGGATCAGCGGGACGTGGTCTGATCCGATGCGCGTTTCAGCCACTAAGGTACAGAGGGGAAACAAAACCTCCCAGTCACTTGAACAGAAAACACGGTCAAGTACACATCGCACTGGCTCCCGCTATTTGTTCGTCCACGTGTATCTTGCCCCAGTACGCGCAATCTCTCTAAGTGCAGTTGCCGCGATGGCATTATTGAACAAGGACACCCTAGCCCAGTCAATGTTGTCGTTGCTCTTGTCCGCCCCCGAGCGTATCAAGTTAAAATCTCCACCCACCAGAACTGGTAAGTTGGACCCTTGTTTGGCCCCAACCAGCGCTGTGAGTTCTCCCAGGAACTCAGCAGACCTCGCATGATTAGCCGGCCCATACACACTTACGATCACCCAAGAGGCAAGGGAAACCCGGTGACGCACAGTGGCAGCGATATGAAACGCACCAGATTCCCACAGAATAACGTCGCAAGCGTCTTTATTACAGCCCATCAGTTGGCCACCAGAAAGGCCCACGGAAGGAGTCCAGAAACAATCAAAACACTGTAGAGGATCGTACGCCAAAAGATCTCTAAAAGAAAAATCGGCCTTAATCGTCTCTTGGAGCGCGACAAAGTCGATGCGTTCTTTAGACATGTACTCACGTAGTTGCGTACACCACCCCACATGCCCGCAACCGTGGATGTTCCAGAAAATATATCGCATCAAATGATCCGGTTGCGCAGGCGAACTCCACGGGAGCTCACCACCTTGGCCACACGTTTCCTAGCCGGCGCCCGGCTGGAAGAGGGCAAGTCCGAGGCCACCCCGGCCTCGTCTCCCTCGATGGGCAAATTGGCAGCACCAGCCCCTACTGGTGCTGAAGACAGGCCGTCCACGGGCTGAACCACCACTCCCTTGGCAGCAGTAGCCGCAAGGGCGGCCTGAGCTTCTTCACGCGCGTGCACTAACAGAATAATGTCCAAAGTCGAAGAATCTAGCACAACGCCACTATCGTGAAGAATCTCAGCAAGATGCTCGTCGGAAAAAGCATTCAAGATCTTAAAAGAGGGGGAAGGATTACCTGCAACATCCAAGTTTTTGTCAGCAGCACGGAGCTTGGCACTTTCCATAGAAGTCATGTCCCCGAGCTTGGCCTTGGCGCGTGCGCTTGGAGTCCGAGACGCCACTGGGGTTGCCCTTGTACGCTTAGCCTTGGCTGCCGGCCCAGTAGCCACCAACGCCGCCCCCAACTCGCCCTCCAGCGCCGCCGCCGACCCCACATCAGCCGTGTCCATCGTCTTGCTCCCAGCCTTCCGCCCAGCAGTCTTCTTGGCCTGGCGACCGGAGCCGCTCGACAGACGCCAGTCCGAGGCCGGTGTGGGGACCGAATCCATGAGGACGCAGTCCAACCCCGCGCCCCCGCCGTGCTCTGGGGAGGCAGGCATGGCCTCGGTCTCCATGGCCACCAGCGGCAGAGACACTGGCTCATTCCCAAGCACTTCGAAGGACGGGTCCAGGGAGCAAGCAAGGGGGGAGGCTTACGGCCGTGTCTTGAGTCGCGATCACCCCCAGCTTCTCCCAAGTCTCAGTATCAATAGACGTGTCTTGGATGCTGTCTTCCTGCTCGTCGCCCATCACTGTATCTTGACCAACCACCATCGCACCAGAGCCAGCCGCTCCCTTCTATGGCACCACCGCCGAAGCTTTGGGCACACTCGCACCATTGGCAGCCACCTTGGAGGAATTGCCTGCTTGAGGCCCAGACTTGTGAGTCCCGCCCTTGCCATGTTGTCTGTCAGGCGGGGGAGCGGAGGGGCCCGCCCCTGGAGCCCCTCCGCCAACCCCCAGCCTTCGCGGGAGCTGCTCCAGCTCAACCCTGATATGGTACCCTTTGTGGTTGAGTCAGACCTCCACAGTGTTGTTCAGCTTGGCCGGGGTCTTGCAGGCCAGTTTCATCCTCACGGACCCAGTTTAATGATGGAGAGCTCGTCGACCACGATAGGACGCCCCAACATCTTGAACGCCTCCTTGATACGCTCGATCTTGCAATGTTTCTCCGGGATCCCATGGAGCCGCACCCAAGCTTCTGGCATAACCATAGGGGGAATCACCTCATGAACCACATCACGCACCCTAGTGGTGATGTCGTTGATAGGGAGGAACAACTTGCCACTTGTCCGGGCCATATGAAGGAGATCTGCAGAGGGGAAAACCACCATGAAATCATCTTCTCCCACTTGGGTGACTTGCCAGTCCCAGTCCCCCGTGACCATGTGCTTGAGCTCCTGCTTGAGGACCCGCAGGTTCAGGCGGCCCGGCTCTGCAGATAAAATCGCAGCATTGCCGACCGAGAGCAACCGAGGGCCCTCGAAATCCGCCTCCTCTTCGAACTGTAGGCAGAAGAAGCCTTCCCCGGAAATAGCGCTTCCCATGATCTGCAAGCTAGGCTGCTGACCCCTCGTCGGACAGTGCGCAGATGCATGCCCTTCTTCCTTGCATATCACACATAGGGGCTGGAACTTGCACTTGGACTGATAGTGACCTAGTCTTCCGCACTTGAAGCACTCCACATCCGGCGCCTCCGGCGCGTCCTCCACCGGAATGGGCTCGCCCGCTGTGCCCTTCGCACCAGGGGGAAGAGCCACCGCCAGAGGTTCGGTCGCCGCCCTGGGCTTCTTGGCCAGAGGGTCCCCATGGCCACCATCATAGTTGGGGAGATCCGCTGACTTGCGCTCGAGCTCCCTGCGCCGAGCCAACTCCTTCTTCTTCTTCCTACGCTCCTGCTGCTAGATCCACCACGGGGGAGGAGGATCCCAATCCCCCTCGCGCCCCTCTTGCTCGAGACTCCGCTCGGCTCTTCCGCTCGGCCTTGCACGCATCTCCTTCTTCGCCTTATCCCACAGGTCACGCTCACGCCGCCGCTCCCCATCCGAGACCGGAGGCTCCATTGGCCTCTTCTCCGCTTGCCGCCCGCTCATCACCGCCGCTGCAAACGAAATGGAGAGAGGAGGAGGAGGGGAGATGGGATGGATGGATCGAGCGAGGTGAGCCCAGCGCCACACCTCTAATCTAGTTGCGGGAAACCCTAGCGAGGGGTCGCGCATCCGCGGCGCAACCATATATAGGCGCCAGAGCTAGGCCGGGGCAGTGGCAGGCCCGACGTGGGCCGAACAGAACCAATAGTCCTAGAAGGAGCCAGCCCCCCACGCCCAGTAGGTACACTGTCCCTCCCGGGACTTGGGTCGACGCTGTCCCCCACCGGCCTTGTCGAGTGGGCCGGCCCACAGACCGCCTGGCCCACGACGGCCCCGGGCCCAGAGCCGGCAGCCCTAGCCAGACGGGGATCAGATCCACCCGCCGCCGCCAGCGGCTCGGCCGCCGTCGCCGTCAGCACCCGACCGACCGCCGCCGACTCCGGCAGGCACGGCCACTCCTCCTCCGAATCCACCGAAGCCAGAAGTGCAGCCGCCGCCCTCTCCCGAATGCCCTGCGCGGCACCCCCAGGAGACACCGAGCCCCTGCCCGGAGTCAGTGAAGGTCTCCAAGCACGGACTGCGACCGGGCGCGATCCCCTGCCGCCCGGAGCGAAATGGCGGCGCGCCCTCGCGACACCGCTCCCCTCCGCGTGCGCACGAGCCACAAAATCACCTAACGACGGCCTTGCCGGCGCCATAACTCCGGCCTCCACCTCCGAATCGTCGCCCTCCTCGTCCTCCGAATCAAACTCAGCCAGCGCCCAGAAGCAGCCCCCCACTGACGCCCGCGCCGCGCCAACCCCCATGGACGGCCCCGTCCCCGGCGGGGAGGAGCTAGCGCCGCGCCGGACCACCTCCCAGCCCTCGGTGGCCGGAGCCAAAGGCGACCGCGGCGGGGAGCCCGGGCCGTCGCCAGGGAGAGAGCCTAACGGTCCGCTCATTTCGAACTCACCCTCAGGGGATTCAGCGGAGGAAATCTTCTCTGTCCACTGACAAGGTCTCTCCAAAAAGATAAATTTACCTCACTGTCAACATTCTCACAACGCATGCATTGAGATGGCCCATTATTAGTTATACCTCTAGGAAGTTTTCTCTGATTGACATGGGCAACAAATGATAATTGAACTAATGTATGGATCTTAAGAATAAAATTCATAAATATGCAAACATATTGGTGCTGCATTTGGCTGAAGGATACATGGACTTTGACTTTAAGAAATGGTTAATTCAAAGTCGTTCACTTTTATATCAAGACAGAAAAACTCAATAGGAAGCAAAAAAAATCATCTAATTTTCCTATGTTCTATTCCTTTGATCAAATGGATGAATAGTGTCATCATATTAGGACCTAGTACTATGATTTTCATCTACTGTTCTGCTGAATAAAAAAGCCCCTATATAGTACAAACTAGCACACAAGATGAACAAAATGACCTTATCATTTTTAGTGTCACCATGGGTCTTGCTAGGACCAATGCTTCTGGCATGTGAATCATAGAGATTTGATGGACATGTTTACTTCAAATTTAAAAGGCATCAAAATTCACTGGGCGAAATTGATCCCTGCTTATGAAATAAAGGGAATGCACAATGATAGAAGTAGTCAAATATCAAGGAATTATACCCTGAAAACGCTCTTAGGAACTAAAATCAAGAATCAACAAGGAAGATAGAGAGAAAGACATAGTGAAGAATATGCGAGGAGCGGAAAACGAGAGAAAAAGTATGAAAATGAAGCGTGGGTTGTGGGATAAATGGGGGAGAGGGGGAAATTGAAGCGCCGATTACACATAAAACTGAAGCGTCGGTTGGGCATACTCCCCTGCTTCCCAATGGGGTTTGTTTCTCCCTGCGTCCTCCGCCCACCACAAACCCCTCTCTTCCTAATGGGCCCCCACTCCCACCTCCGCCCCTCCGCTTCCCACCGTAGCCCCTCACAGCCTTGTTTTTGAAGGGAAAAAAAGGGGCATGCGTTCGAGATTCCCTAACCTTGGTTTTCTTTTCATCGAGGTCGAGGCACAAGGCACGGCGATGCATCATGGCAACGCAACACAGCTAGGAGCGATGGCACACTATGGGGACTGCGTGGGGGGGGTCGTACGCTACACCATGGCCAAATGCCTATTCCTGTGGTGGTAAGCCTATGAGTCGAGCAAAGAGGACGAGGCTAGTGGTGGTGCGAGAGTGTTAAACCGGTGGGGTCAAATGCCTAATCAACGGTGACTTTACTTAGTTTTATTTTTTTAGATGGATATACATATGATATGTATCTGAAGGCTTTGCCATAAATCTATGGGGTCGGCTGACCCCACAACCTAGAAGTGCATTCACCACTGGGCGGAGTTGAGTACATAGGTGTTGGAAGTCGGAAGGCGGTTCTCACTACGAAACTGCCTCAAGTATTTCCTTGATGCAGGTGGTTTTGAATCTTCAAATGCCTATTACTGCATGCGGTTCCAAATTGTCAACCGCCTCGACACCAGAAATAACCACCTCCATTGAATTTTTACAGGTGGCTTTGTATGGATAAACCGCTTCCGGGCTCGCTTCTAAGACTAGCCACAATGAAGAGTAACATACACTAGAAACACACACATATCCCTAGACTATATTACTACCTTCATAGTGGGTAGTAACATAAGTGTGATGTCATGCAAAGCTTCATTTATTAGGTTATAGACTCATATTGCATTGGGACATGTGATGTTACAGTAACTAGCTAAGTTACTCAAATTGTCTCCCTCCTCATTAACTCATTGCCACGTAAGCAAATTTGCTGAGTTGTACTCGATGTTACTACTGAAGTTACTCCCATTATGGCTAGTCTAAGACTACCCACAGTGAGAGTAACATAGATAGTAACATCACACATATCTAAGTTAAATAGATGATATGGCAATGCAATAAATAAAGAAAGAGATGAAAGTGGTATACGTAACAAAGATAGTCTCTACTAGTATGAGTAACATCACACATATCAAAGCAAGATGTGTATATAGTTGGATTGCCGAACTCACACTGTGTTTATTCCTTGCCTCGATGGGCTGATTTATACAGTTACAACGAGGTGAGATACAGAAGGAGGGAGTGAGGCGGACGTTGCTAGTTTACAGGATCACGCCGAGCATGCCGTGCATGCAAGGGCGTGGGCGCGCACGATGTGCATGGACCGGCCAGGTCTGCTGCTGATGCGGTCGTGGCTGTTTAGCCACTTGAGCCAGGTCGTGGATGTGTCTTCCAACACCCCCCCGCAGCCACAACGTGGGGATTCCGAACGTTGAGGCTGAACCGAAAATCGCCGAACACGCTCGACGGCAAGCCCTTGGTGAAAATATCGGCGAACTGGGAGCTCGTGGGGACGTGCTGGGCGCGGACCTTGCCCAAGGCAACTTGCTCGCGCACGAAGTGATGGTCAATCTCCACGTGTTTTGTCCGCTGATGCTGCACGGGGTTCGAAGACATGTACATGGCGGAGACGTTGCCGCAGTAGACGACGGTGGCGCGCGCAGGGGGTTGATGTAGTTCGCCGAGGAGTTGCCGGATCCAGGCGGCCTCAGCGACGGCGTTTGCGACCACACGGTATTCGGCTTCAGCACTGGACCGAGACACCTGTCAGGACCCCGACTCGATGTCACATCGATCTAGCCGGTAACACCTCATATCACTTTGCGGCCTCACGCACGGTATCCCCACGGGTGTCGCCTTACCTCTGCCCGGGACCGTTTGCGCCTTTTGGCTCACGTATATGATGGTGTCGCTAGCATCCATATGATAAAGAGCCCGGGCTGACATGACTAGTCGTAAACCCAAAGTGGCACAGACTTACAGGGACAGGCATCCATGACCCAGCTTCGAACGTGTCGGTCATCAGCAAGTGGGTCCGGGCTGTAGCACTGGGCTAGCAGGACTCCGGTAAACCGGGCTGTAGCGGGCTAACAGGACTCCGGTACTCAAAGCGTGACATTTCCACGAAGGGACAGACACAGGAACGAAGAAGGACACATGCCGGCCAGCCTAAGTGTTCCAGAGCAGTAGCAAGCTACCATGGCTCAGCGGTAACACTAGGAGACATTTCCCGGTAAGAGAGGCTACTGAAGATAAACAACTAGATAGTCAGATCCCACACATACCAAGCATTTCAATCATACACACAATATGCTCGATATTTGCAAATACAACGAAGCATCACAACATGACTCTACGACACAAGTACTTTATTTAAGGCTCAGGGAGCCATACATAACATACACAAAGGTACGGGTCTCACGACCCATCATACAAGTCATACAGTCATACAAACCGGCAGCGGAATTAACTTGTCTGAGTACAGACAACTAATAAAATAAAAGAGGCTTGGAAAGCCTAGCTATACTACGTGGTCCTTCACAGCTCAGGGTCACCACCTGGGTCTTTAGCCTACTCGTTGATGTCAACGTCTACATAGAACCCATCAGAAGGGGTTGCAGCGTCTTCTGTAAAAATGTAAATTATAGCAACATGAGTACAAAGGTACTCAGCAAGACTTACATCAGATCCTACATACATGCATATTATCAAGAAGGGTTGGTGGAGTTATTGCAGCAAGCCAGCTTTGACTCTTGGCTAGACTATCCTACGATACTCCAACTTGAAATGGTTTTGCGCACACGAGTCCACTACTCACCAATTCAATACACTACCGAGGATCCACCTCCGTCTTCCTACGGAAGAGCCAACCTCGGCACTCACGCTTATCTTGAGGCTTTTAACAGTTTCCATTTACTTGTCTATGAACTGTATAGGCAACCAAGTAGTCCTTTACCGCGGACGCGGCTATTCGAATAGATTATGATAACCCTGCAGGGGTGTAGACCACGACCTACCTAAACACTTAAGCCTCTAGTCCAGGTTTATCGCCTATTCAGGTTCCATCCGCAGGGAGTCCGGCCGAGGTTTCCCATACGGCCCCGAACGATGTGAACAGGGTTCCCGAGATACCTAACGGGTATTCGGTACACCGTGCCACGTACCTACCGCATCACAGCCCACCCCTACGGTCAGCGCTGTCCACGGCCTCTAGTAGGCTACAAACACCAGAAACTACTTGCAACTCCTGGACAGAGAGCTAGGGTGAATAAGAAGTCGAGCGGGGTCATATTTCAGGGCCCAATGCATGGTAGTAGCTGTATCTTAAATCACGCATACAGATCTCAGTGCTTAAGGTCGGCTTCAATGAAACAACCCACCATGTACTCCTACATGGCCTCTCATCGATACCTTTACCAAATCGTGTTCACCACACCACTCTCATTACCGACATAAACATTTCACTCTAGCCCATCACCCAGATGAACCAGACCTGACACGACTCTAAGCATAGCAGGCGTAGCAAGGTAGGAACAACACATACATATGGCTCAAACAACTCCTACACATGCTAGTGGGTTTCATCTAGTTACTGTGGCAATGACAGGTCATGCAGAGGAAATGGGTTCAACTACCGTAGCACACAGCAGTTTGAAACGCGTTGTCTTAATGCAGTAAAAGAGAGCAGGAGCGAGAACATGGGATTGTATCGATATGATCAAATGGTTGGTTGCTTGCCTGATGGTTCGATGCACTGATACGGTTCTTCGTTAGGGTAATCACGGTACTCCTCGGAGGCAGAACCTGTCGCAAAGGACACCGATACACAACCATCACCAAACAATGTGCAACAATATGATGCATGCATGAAACATGGCAATATGAGTGTGTTGGACTAATGCAACTAAAACCAGAAGGGTTTGAGCAAATTTGAATCAAGGATTCAAATTTCAAATTCAAATATGGCCTTTTAAAGTGCTTTTCCTTGTTCTGCTTAAAACATCAATTTAACTTGTTTGATCATGCATGAAAATAGTACAGATGGATAGATTGGATTTTTCTGATCATTTTTCATATATAATTTGTCCAATTTGGAGTTACAGAATAAAAGTTATGAATTTTTGAAGTTTAAATAATATTCTGGAATTTCCTGATTTAATTTAAATCCAGAAAATCAATTACTGCGCCAGCCTGACGTCAGTGTGACGTCAGCAGGTCAACGGAACAGGTCTGGGTCAAACCTGACAGTGGGTCCCGCATGTCAGGGTGGTTATTTTAATTAAAATTTAATTAAAACTAATCCTGTTTAATTAACAGGGCTGGGCCCCACCTGTCATTGACTCAGGGGAGTCAACCAGGGCCCACCCGTGGTCAAAGTCAAGCCAACGACGCCGACGTTTAGCCGCCGGCGAGCCCGACGCGGCGGCGGGAGTGGTTTTGGCCATTTCGGCCACCAAATGGGCCGCGGAGACCACCGGAGTGGAGCTGAGGACAAACCGCAGCTCTTGGCGGAGTCCGTTGGGGTCGGGGTGGCCGGAGTTGGCGCCGGCGACGACTTTGGCGGCCACCGGGGCTCGGTCGAAGATGAACTAGGCGCTAGAGGGGTCGGTGAGGCTCGTGGAGTGGCTAGCTAGGTGTTGTGGGACTCGGGGAGTAAGATGGACACCATCTTGTGGCCGGAGTGTGGCCGGAAGCACGTCGGCAATGAGGTCCGCGACGGCGCGTGCGGGTGAGCTTGGTGTGCTCGCTGTGGTGCACGAGAGAGAGAAAGAGAGGAAGGGGAAGTTAGCCCAGCTCACTGCGGTCTTGATGGAGAGGACGGCGTGGTCGGGGACGAGCTGCTGCGGCGGTGACGGCGAAGGGGATCTCCGGCGATGGCGGTTCGGGCGAGGTTGGTGCGGCGGCTTCGGGGCACGCGAGCGCTCGGGGCTCGACTAGCTCGAAGAAGTGGAGGACGGCAGAGCTCCTGGACACGGTGGCGCGGCGTGGAGACGAAGGGGAGCACGGCTACGGCGGAGGTGCGGCGACGGTGGCGTCGGCCATGGCGTGGGAGCGCGAGGGAGAGGAACTGGGGGCGAATGGAGATGTCCAGGAGGGTCGGGGCGCGACGTGGAGCTCGTCCAGGCCATCAGGGCGGCGAGAGGGGGAGGCAGGGCGGCGTGCAGCTGCGTGGCGAGCTGCGGTGCCGCCGCCGAGCACCTTGGCTGCCTGCCTGGCGAGCCAAGCAGCTCGCTGGAGCGGTGGCCGGGCTGGGCCGGCCAGGTGGGCTGGCTGGTGGGCCTGCGGTGGCGCCAGGTAAGTTTTCCCCTTTTTTCTGTTTCTGTTTTTATTTAATATATCTGCAACTTTGTTGAATTTAATAAAATACCTAGGCAACTTCAAAAATCACCAAATTACTCCTGGTCCATAGTTGGATTATTCCCAACATGAAACATTTTAGTTTGGAGATATTTGAGCATTTAAATATTTTATATAATTTTAAATGCCCAAATTCAAATATTTATGAATTAATTCAAAAACCCTAAGATGGCCTAGGAAAATGTGCACCACTTTTGGCAGAGGTTCTGAACCAAGACAAAAATGATGGGCATTTTAGAAGGGCATTTCAGGTTCATTGAAAATTATTTTAGTAAACCCTAGTTGGTTTCAGAGGGGACTGGGGGTTCTGTCATCCCCATTTCAAGTTTCTGATGAAGAAGTAAACATGATGCAACACTCTAATGCATGACTAGCTAGGGTGTGACAACTCACCCCCACTCAAAAGAATCTCGTCCCGAGATTTGGGTTCCTCCGGGAAGAAGGCGGGGTACTCGAGTCGAAGACGATCCTCCCTTTCCCAAGTTGCTTCATCCTCAGAATGGTGCGACCATTGAACCTTGAGAAACTTGATATTATGACGTCGAGTGGTACGCTCGGCCTGATCGAGGATACGAACAGGGTACTCTCGATATGTAAGATTATCTTGGAGATCAAGCGTTTCGTGGTCCACTTCACGGATAGGATCCGAGAAGCAACGCCTGAGTTGAGAAACGTGGAAGACGTCGTGGACTCTGGAGAGATGCGGAGGTAGTTCCAACTGGTAGGCAACTTCTCCTCGTTTGGCGAGAATGCGAAAAGGTCCAATGTAACGAGGAGCCAATTTGCCTTTGATACCGAAACGATGGGTTCCCTTCAGAGGGGTGACCCGAAGATAAGCCTTCTCGTCAACCTCGAAAGTCATAGCCTTATGTTTTCGGTCATATTGACTCTTTTGACGAGATTGGGCTGTTTTCAACTTTTCACGAACGATGCGAACTTGTTCTTCTGCTTCCTGAATCATATCCGGGCCAAAGAATTGTCTTTCCCCGGTCTCTGACCAGTTAAGGGGTGTTCGACACCGTCGTCCATAGAGAACTTCAAAAGGGGCTTTACCCAGGCTAGATTGATAGCTGTTGTTGTAAGCGAATTCGGCAAATGGAAGGCACTTCTCCCAGTCCATTCCGAATGAGATAACAGAGGCTCGAAGCATGTCTTCTAGAATCTGGTTGACGCGTTCCACTTGACCGCTCGACTGAGGGTGGAAGGCGGTGCTAAAGGAGAGACAGGTTCCCATAGCATTTTGGAAACTTTCCCAAAATCGAGAGGTGAAAAGACTTCCTCGATCCGAGTTAATTTCCAAAGGAACACCATGGAGAGACACTATTCGGGAGATGTATAAGTCTGCCAGCTGACTAGCGGTTATACTCTCACGAACAGGTAGGAAATGGGCTACTTTGGAAAGATGATCGACCACGACGAAAAATAGCATTATTCCCTCTCTTAGTCCTGGGAAAACCGGTAATGAAATCCATGCCAATTTTATCCCATTTCCATTCAGGAATGGCTAAGGGTTGAAGGGTGCCAGCAGGCCGTTGATGCTCTGCTTTTACACGACGACAGACGTCGCAATTAGCAATATACTGAGATATTTCTCTCTTCATCCTAGTCCACCAGAACCTCTGGCGTAGGTCCTGATACATCTTAGTACCACCGGGATGAATAGTGAGAGGAGATTCATGAGCCTCCTTAAGGATCAACTGCCGTAGATGCTGGTTCTTGGGAACCACTAGACGGTTCTCAAAGTACACAACACCATGATCATTTGTGGAGAAACAACTAGCACCTCCGCTAGCAATGTTCTCTTTGATTTTAGATATTCCCTTATCTCGCTTTTGGGCAGCGATGATTTGATCCGTAAGAGTAGGTTTCGCCACCAAGGTGGAAAGAAATCCTTGAGGAACAATGTGGAGGTTAAGCTTCCGAAATTCCTCATGGAGAAGCGGTTGACTTTGTTGTAACATCAGATTGTTACAATAAGATTTACGACTTAGCGCATCAGCCATGACGTTGGCTTTCCCTAGGGTGTAGGTTATTCCTAAGTCGAAGTCTGTGATCAATTCAACCCAACGTCTTTGCCTGAGATTCAGATCCGGTTGGGTGAAAATGTACTTCAGACTTTGGTGATCAGTGAATATTTCGCAACGATTACCGAGGAGGTAATGTCGCCAGGTCTTAAGTGCATAGACTACAGCTGCAAGCTCTAGATCATGAGTAGGATAATTCTCCTCGTGTGGGTGCAATTGCCGTGAAGCGTAGGCAATTATGTGTCGATCTTGCATGAGAATGCAACCTAGTCCTTGTCGCGAGGCGTCGCAGTAGATAACAAAGTCTTTGGAGAAGTCTGGCGGTACCAGTACGGGAGCAGAAGTCAGGCGTCTTTTCAGTTCCTGAAAGCTGTGCTCACATTGTGGAGTCCACTCGAACTTCTTATCTTTCTTGAGGAGTTCGGTTAGAGGTTTAGCAACCTTGGAGAAGTTCTCGACAAAGCGACGACAATAGCTCGCTAAGCCCAGAAAGCTCCGAACTTGCTTGACCGATTCAGGTGGAGTCCAGTTAAGGACGGCTTGAACTCGCTCAGGGTTAACAGCAATACCTTTACCAGATATTACATGACCCAGATAGGTCACTTCTGGCAACCAGAATTCACATTTAGAAAATTTGGCATAAAGGCGATGCTCTCGAAGTTTCTGCAACACTAGCCTTAGATGTTCGGCATGTTCTTCCTCGTTCTTGGAGTAGATGAGTATATCATCGAGGTAAACCACGACGAATTTATCCAAATACTCCATGAAGATTGAGTTCATTAACCGAGAAATGGTGGCTGGAGCGTTGGTTAAACCGAAGGACATGACGGTGTATTCGTATTGGCCGTAACGAGTAACAAAGGCCGTTTTAGGAATGTCCCCGTTTCTGATTTTGATTTGATGGTAGCCCAACCTCAAATCCATTTTGGAGAAGACTGAGGATCCAGCGAGCTGATCGTACAGGTCGTTGATCCTGGGAAGTGGATATTTGTTCTTGATTGTGACCAAATTGACAGGTCGGTAATCTACAACCATCCGGTCCGTACCATCCTTCTTCTTGACGAATAGGACGGGGCAAGCCCACGGAGAAGAGCTAGGTCGGATGAAACCCTTTTTCAAGGACTCATCGAGTTGTTTCTTAAGCTCGGTTAGTTCTAGGGGTGCCATCTTATAAGGTCTTCTAGCAATCGAAATAGTTCCTGGAATGAGGTCTATTACAAACTCAACATCCCTGTCAGGTGGAACACCTGGCAATTCCTCTGGAAAGACATCCGGGAAGTCACGGACTACCGGAACGTCCTCAAGGTCTGGCAAAGGGCTGGCGTTAAGAGAATATAATTGTCGCTTAGCTATTCGGGTCAAGACATTGACTATCTTTCCCGAAGGGTGGGTGAGTTGAACAGTCCTAGAGAAGCAATCGATTTGGGCATGATGAGCCGACATCCAGTCCATGCCCAAAATGATATTAATATCTGAAGATTTAAGGGCTATCAAAGACGCGAGGAAAACAAGTCTGTCGACTTGGATTTCATTTCCATGGCTTACTCGAGAAGTTTGCCATTTGGATCCCGGAGTTTGAATTACCATAGAGGTTGGCATATCACCGAATGCGAAGTTATGCAAACGAGCATAATTTTCAGATATAAAAGAATGAGAGGCTCCTTTATCGAAAAGAACAGATGCCGGGTGGCAATTAACAAGAAGCGTACCGAGAACGACGTTGGGATCCTCTTGAGCTTCTTCGGCAGAGATACAGTTGACATGGCCACGTGAAGCGGTGACCGGCTTGGCGTGGAATATTTTTCCTGTCGGCTTGCCACGGCCAACAGCTTTAGCAGATTGATTGGGGTTGGTCTGGGGACACTCACGCATATAGTGGCCAGATTCCCCACACTTGAAACAAGTCACGGAACTGGTACGTGGAGGAGCATTGTTAGTTGGACCCCCATAGGGCTTGGCCGGTGCAGACTGTTGAACGGGGCGAGGCGCCTGGAAGGATGGCCTCGGTGTGAACCTGGGTGGCAGGGCGGTGTTGGGTACCCACACGCGGCGCTTCTGAGGACCAGCACCAGATGAGGAACCCATGTCACGGCCATGCTTGCGTGTTGCGTCATAGTCAGTCTGACCAGTTTCAGCACTGATGGCTTTGTTGACAAGTTTCTGAAAAGATGTGCACTCATGCAGACGGAGGTCGCGGCGAAGCTCAGGACTAAGGCCCTTACGGAACCTTGCTTGCTTCTTGGCATCGGTAGACACTTCCTCAGTTGCATATCGTGCGAGATTACCAAACTCCCTGCTGTAAGCATCCACAGAGAGTCGGCCTTGGGTGAAACTGCAAAATTCTTCACGTTTACGGTCCATGAGACCCTCCGGAATGTGATGTTCACGGAAAGCCTCACTGAACTCAGCCCAAGTAGTGACATGGCCCGCCGGGCGCATAGCTCCATAATTATCCCACCATAGACTGGCGGGGCCTTCAAGATGATATGCAGCAAAGGTGACCTTGTCAGCCTCCGCTACCAGCGCGGAACGCAGTTTGTGAGAGATACTGCGAAGCCAGTCATCAGCGTCGAGAGGCTCGACGGAGTGGTGGAACGTGGGTGGATGCAATTTGATAAAATCACTGAGTGACACCACGTTAGTCCTCTGATGGTGTGCTGTGTTCTGTTCAATACGCTCCAACAAACGGTTGGTCTCCCGCTTGTTTCTCTCAGCTTCCATCATAACCTCGGCTAGTGAAGGAGGATGAGGCAGATTTACATCCCTGGCTTCACTGCCTTCGGCCTGCTCTTGAGAAGCAGGGTTAGCGCGCGTGTTGACCATCCTAGGGAAACAAGACAATGATTTAGTCAGGATGATAAAATTCCGACATAGGGTAAAAATGTAAGGAGTAACTCGAAATGCAGATGATCATCCGTATGACATGGTAGATACAGAAACTGCTTCTTTATTCCATCGTCATACACACCATACAGGGTTTAGTACAAGACCAAACAAAGTACTATTACGGTGAAAAGAGGATTACATCTCATCGGAGGCATTCCAAGCTCCTATACATTATTTTTCTACACCTCCGAAAGGAGTACAAACTAGGTCATATCCCACGAGTCACGCGGGACGATAGACGACACAACTAGTGCGAACTAGTGATACTACTGCTAACTCAGACCGATCCGTAGTAGTCCTCGTAAAAGTCACCTCCATAGCCTGGGAGCTCAACATGATCATCCGGAAACAGGCGATCTCGCGGAGCTTGTGGACCATAGGGGCTAGGATGAGGCCTTGGACCAACAAACGGTGGCCTGCGGGGCCCGCGAGGTGGGGTGATGCCTCCTACATCACGCCAAACCATCACGTCTGGCAGAGCAGATCTCACAGGATAGAGATCGCGCATATCTGAGAATCCAGCTTGCACCGCCGGTGCGAACCGAGTCAAAGTGGCCCAGTGGTCAGCACGGGTATTGAAGAGCTCTAACCTTAAGGACCGATTTTCACGGTCCTTATCCTCGAGCATCTCAGCAGTGGTGCGAGTCCGTGAATCCTCCTGAGTGGGGTCAGCATAAATAGCCTGGAGATACCCTTGTGCTCCCGGAAGTGATCCTGGCATATACCGGAAATCAGAGTCCCGAAATAGACCAGATCTGACTCGCATAATGGTCATCATAGAGTAGGCGGCGTCCTGCACAGCCATCTCAATAGTAACCCCGAGACCATAGGAGCAGTGAAGAGGCTCGGTGGATCCAGGATAAGATGGAAATATCCTGACAGTGCAGAGATACTGGCTTTGATTAAAGTCTCGGAATTGCTCTTCGACCGTGTACTCAGGATACCAGCGGTACCCATCCTCAGTCATTACCCTGACCAACTTGGCAGTACGGCCGGGTACATCTAGGCATCGAGTCAGGCGAACCACTTGATTGAGGTCGCGAGTGGCCATCTGAAAGCACAATCGTAATGCAAAGGCATTAGAATTTCTAGCGAAATTTTGGCAGCATAACAGCTGTAAATGCTCAAGAAGGATTTTGAGACATTTGACAAAGGATTTCATACACACTCAACATCATCATATCAAAGTTCTGAATCCATTCTAACAACACAATGTGGTAGTAGAACTGAACTAGGCTTGTATCCATCAATCTCATAAGGTACTACTGATTAGTAACACATGATCCTGATAGAGAGAATAGATCCTAATTCCTTAACCCCGGTAGAAGAATGGACTGACTCAGATCAGAATATCATAAGATAAAGGAATAAAAAGAGCCTTACGTTCCATCCCACAAACAATTCCCCTACATATAACTAAAGAATTTCTAGACTCAACATCGACCAGTTTGGCTTGGAGAACCTACAGGCAGTCCGGCTCTGATGCCAACGCTGTCAGGACCCCGACTCGATGTCACATCGATCTAGCCGGTAACACCTCATATCACTTTGCGGCCTCACGCACGGTATCCCCACGGGTGTCGCCTTACCTCTGCCCGGGACCGTTTGCGCCTTTTGGCTCACGTATATGATGGTGTCGCTAGCATCCATATGATAAAGAGCCCGGGCTGACATGACTAGTCGTAAACCCAAAGTGGCACAGACTTACAGGGACAGGCATCCATGACCCAGCTTCGAACGTGTCGGTCATCAGCAAGTGGGTCCGGGCTGTAGCACTGGGCTAGCAGGACTCCGGTACTCAAAGCGTGACATTTCCACGAAGGGACAGACACAGGAACGAAGAAGGACACATGCCGGCCAGCCTAAGTGTTCCAGAGCAGTAGCAAGCTACCATGGCTCAGCGGTAACACTAGGAGACATTTCCCGGTAAGAGAGGCTACTGAAGATAAACAACTAGATAGTCAGATCCCACACATACCAAGCATTTCAATCATACACACAATATGCTCGATATGTGCAAATACAACGAAGCATCACAACATGACTCTACGACACAAGTACTTTATTTAAGGCTCAGGGAGCCATACATAACATACACAAAGGTACGAGTCTCACGACCCATCATACAAGTCATACAGTCATACAAACCGGCAGCGGAATTAACTTGTCTGAGTACAGACAACTAATAAAATAAAAGAGGCTTGGAAAGCCTAGCTATACTACGTGGTCCTTCGCAGCTCAGGGTCACCACCTAGGTCTTTAGCCTACTCGTTGATGTCAACGTCTACATAGAACCCATCAGAAGGGGTTGCAGCGTCTTCTGTAAAAATGTAAATTATAGCAACATGAGTACAAAGGTACTCAGCAAGACTTACATCAGATCCTACATACATGCATATTATCAAGAAGGGTTGGTGGAGTTATTGCAGCAAGCCAGCTTTGACTCTTGGCTAGACTATCCTACGATACTCCAACTTGAAATGGTTTTGCGCACACGAGTCCACTACTCACCAATTCAATACACTACCGAGGATCCACCTCCGTCTTCCTACGGAAGAGCCAACCTCGGCACTCACGCTTATCTTGAGGCTTTTAACAGTTTCCATTTACTTGTCTATGAACTGTATAGGCAACCAAGTAGTCCTTTACCGCGGACGCGGCTATTCGAATAGATTATGATAACCCTGCAGGGGTGTACTTCTTCATACATGTTTCCACCACTTAGCGTCTGCACACGACATGTGCTCGGCAGACTTCAAGCGAAAGCCGACGTGGGTGTAGACCACGACCTACCTAAACACTTAAGCCTCTAGTCCAGGTTTATCGCCTATTCAGGTTCCATCCGCAGGGAGTCCGGCCGAGGTTTCCCATACGGCCCCGAACGATGTGAACAGGGTTCCCGAGATACCTAACGGGTATTCGGTACACCGTGCCACGTACCTACCGCATCACAGCCCACCCCTACGGTCAGCGCTGTCCACGGCCTCCAGTAGGCTACAAACACCAGAAAATACTTGCAACTCCTGGACAGAGAGCTAGGGTGAATAAGAAGTCGAGCGGGGTCATATTTCAGGGCCCAATGCATGGTAGTAGCTGTATCTTAAATCACGCATACAGATCTCAGTGCTTAAGGTCGGCTTCAATGAAACAACCCACCATGTACTCCTACATGGCCTCTCATCGATACCTTTACCAAATCGTGTTCACCACACCACTCTCATTACCGACATAAACATTTCACTCTAGCCCATCACCCAGATGAACCAGACCTGACACGACTCTAAGCATAGCAGGCATAGCAAGGTAGGAACAACACACACATATGGCTCAAACAACTCCTACACATGCTAGTGGGTTTCATCTAGTTACTGTGGCAATGACAGGTCATGCAGAGGAAATGGGTTCAACTACCGTAGCACATAGCAGTTTGAAACGCGTTGTCTTAATGCAGTAAAAGAGAGCAGGAGCGAGAACATGGATTGTATCGATATGATCAAATGGTTGGTTGCTTGCCTGATGGTTCGATGCACTGATACGGTTCTTCGTTAGGGTAATCAGGGTACTCTTCGGGGACAGAACCTGCCGCAGAGAGCACCGATACACAAACATTACCAAACAGTATGCAACAATATGATGCATGCATGAAACATGGCAATATGAGTGTGTTGGGCTAATGCAACTAAAACCAGAAGGGTTTGAACAAATTTGAATCAAAGATTCAAATTACAAACTCAAACATGGCCTTTTAAAGTGCTTTTCCTTGTTCTTTTAAAAACATCAATTTAACTTGTTTGATCATGCATGAAAATAGTACAGATGGTTAGATTGGATTTTTCTGATCATTTTTCATATATAATTTGTCCAATTTGGAGTTACAGAATAAAAGTTATGAATTTTTGAAGTTTAAATAATATTCTGGAATTTCCTGATTTAAATTAAATCCAGAAATCAATTACTGCGTCAGCCTGACGTCAGTGTGACGTCAGCAGGTCAACGGAACAGGTCTGGGTCAAACCTGACAGTGGGTCCCGCATGTCAGGGTGATTATTTTAATTAAAACTTAATTAAAACTAATCCTGTTTAATTAACAGGGCTGGGCCCCACCTGTCATTGACTCAGGGGAGTCAACCAGGGCCCACCCGTGGTCAAACCCGGGTCGGCTGCACCGGCGTTTAGCCGCCGGCGAGCCCGACGTGGCGGTGGAAGTGGTTTTGGCCATTTCGGCCACCAAATGGGCCGCGGAGACCACCGAAGGGAAGCTGAGGACAAACCGCAGCTCTTGGCGGAGTCCGTTGAGGTCGGGGTGGCCGGAGTTGGCGCCGGCGACGACTTTGGCGGCCACCGGGGTTCGGTCGGAGGTGAACTTGGCGCTAGAGGGTTCGGTGAGGCTCGTGGAGTAGCTAGCTAGGTGCTGCGGGACTTGGTGAGTAAGATGGACACCATCTTGTGGCCGGAGGATGACCGGGAGCACGTCGGCGACGAGCTCCACGGCGGTGGGTGCGGTTGAGCTCCGGGAGGTTGCTACACGGCTCGGGAGCAAGAACGGAAGGGAGGGAAAGATGGCTAAGCTCACAGTGAGTGCGACGGAGTCCTTGGTGCGGCCGGAGATGGACCGGAGCGACGA